>NC_056055.1:145054792-145385792 GCF_016772045.2 Ovis aries | reverse complement strand
GAAACTTAAGTAATATTGTACACCAATTATACTTCAATACAAAAATAGAGTCCTGTTAAGAAATTCAAGACCCTAGAATTTCCCTTATGGCAGAAAGTGAAGAGGAACTAAAAGCCTCTTGATGAAAGTAAAAGAGGAGAGTGAAAAAGTTGGCTTAAAGCTCAACATTCAGAAAATGAAGATCATGGCATCTGGTCACATCACTTCATGACAAATAGATGGGAAACAGTTTAAACAGTGGCTGACTTTATTTTGGGGGGCTCCAAAATCACTGCAGATGGTGATGGCAGCCATGAAATTAAAAGACACTTACTCCTTGGAAGAAAAGTTATTAGCAACCTAGATAGCATATTCAAAAACAGAGACATTACTTTGCCGACTAAGGTCCATCTAGTCAAGGCTATGGTTTTTCTAGTAGTCATGTATGGATGTGAGAGTTGGACTGTGAAGAAGGCTGAGCACCAAAGAATTGATGCTTTTGAACTGTGGTGTTGGAGAAGGCTCTTGAGAGTCCCTTGGACTGCAAGAAGATCCAACCAGTCCATTGTGAAGGAGATCAACCCTGGGATTTCTTGGGAAGGAATGATGCTAAAGCTGAAACTCTGGTACTTTGGCCACCTTATGCGAAGAGTTGACTCCTTGGAAAAGACTCTGATGCTGGGAGGGATTGGGGGCAGGAGGAGAAGGAGACGACAGAGGATGAGATGGCTGGATGGCATCACGGACTCGATGGATGTGAGTCTGAGTGAACTCCAGGAGTTGGTGATGAACAGGGAGGCCTGGCGTGCTGCAATTCATGGGGTCGCAAAGAGTCAGACACGACTGAGCGACTGAACTGAACTGAACTGACTAGATTGTTCTACAACATTATTATAAAGAATATAAATATTTGATTTAAATTATTGTAAATTGTTTCTTTGGCAAGATTTATGGTCAAATACTGAAATATGAAAATCCACTGTATTACACAACTTAGTTATTCTTTCTGGTTTCATAATGATTGTATAGTTTACAACAGCGCAATTCACAACAGCCAAGACATGGAAGCAACCTAAATGTCTATTGGCAGATGAATAGATAAAGAAAATGTGGTATGCTTATACAATGGAAAACTACTAAGCCATTAAAAAGAATGAAAAATGCCATGAATGCACCTAGAGATTGCCGTACTAAGTGAAGTAAGTCAGACAAAGACAAGTACCATATGATATCACTTAATGTGGAATCTAAAATACAGCACAAAAGAACCTATCTACAAAAGAGAAACAGGCTCACAGACATAGAGATCAGACTTGAGGTTGTCAAGGAGGCAGGAAGGAGGCAGAAGGATGGACTGAGAATTTGGGGTTGATATATACCAACTATTACATCTAAAATGGATGAACTACAGGTCCTACTGTATGGGAACTATTTCCAATCTTTTAGGATAAATCATAATGGAAAAGAATACTTAAAAAACAGCATATATATATGTGTACAACTAGGTCACTTTGCTGCACAAAGTGCAGCAGACTGGCACAATGTTGCAAGTCAACTATACTTCAATTTTCAGTTCAGTTCAGTTCAGTCACTCAGTCATGTCTGACTCTTTGTGACCCCATGGACTGCAGCATGCCAGGCCTCCCTGTCCATCACCAATTCCTGGAGTTTATTGAAACTCATGTCTATTGAGTTGGTGATGCCATCCAACCATCTCATCCTCTGTCATCCCCTTCTCCTCCTGCCTTCAATCTTTCCCAGCATCAGGGTCTTTTCACATGAGTCAGCTTTTTGCATCAGGCAGCCAAAGTATTGGAGTTTCAGTTTCAACATCAGTCCTTCTAATGAACACCCAGGACTGATCTCCTTTAGGATGGACTGGTTGGATCTCCTTGCAATCCAAGGGACTCTCAAGAGTCTTCTCCAAAACCACAGTTCAAAAGCATCAATTATTTGGTGCTCAGCTTTCTTACAGTCCAACTCTCACATCCATACATGACTACTGGAAAAACCATAGCTTTGACTAGACAGACCTTTGTTGGCAAAGTAATGTCTCTGTTTTTTAATATGCTGTCTAGGTTGGTCATAACTTTCATTCCAAGGTGTAAGCATCTTTTAATTTCATGGCTGCAGTCACCATCTGTAGTAATTTTGGAGCCCCCCATAATAAAGTCAGCCACTGTTTAAACTGTTTCCCATCTATTTATCATGAAGTGATGGGACTGGATGCCATGATCTTAGTTTTGTGAACATTGAGCTTTAAGCCAACTTCTTCACTTTCCTCTTTCACTTTCATCAAGAGGCTCTTTAGTTCTTCACTTTCTGCCATATTTCAATTTTATAAATTGTGTATTTTACTTGCCCACAGGAAAATACATTATAAATTTAAAAAGTAAAACATCAATGATCTGGTTAGTTTAATTGAATGTTTTCACTCCATTCACAGATGGTCCACAAATACAGCATTCCAGATAATTTAATGGAACTCAGCCAGATATATTTATCCTTGAATGCTTAGTTCACCAGGATGCTGTGATAAATAAATGAGATAACGCATGTGTAACTCCTGAGCACAGTAGCACATAAATGTTAGTTACATAATGATGCTGATGATGGAAATGATGACATTAATCTAGAGCAATGTAAAGTTTAATTGGGGGAAAAATCAATTGAGCACCAATTGAATTGAAGATTCCTGAGATCAGATTATAACAAAAAGCCAAAATCATACCATCTCCTAACATCCAAATCCTATCATGCAAAAGCAGAGAAACATATATGAAAAAATTAAACGTAGAGCTATATATATATAAACATTGTACATCTGCACAAATGGGAAGATAAAATATAACTATGGACTTCATTCAATCAGCAAAATCTATAATATCTTGAGAATGCTAGGAAAAATGAAATTAAGAAGGAAGAATACCCAAGTAGTTAGGCCTGGGGGAAAAGCCCTCTGTTATTTCCCTTTGATCATTTAACTAAAAAGTTTGCATCTTAATTCAGAAATACTAATTGTTTGCAACAGGTCAAGTCCAGTTCAGTTCAGTTGCTCAGTCATAACTGACTCTTTGTGACACCGTGGATTGCTGTATGCCAGGCTTCCCTGTCCATCAACAACTCCCAGAGCTTGATCAAACTCATGTCCCTCCAGTCAGTGATGCCATCCAGCCATCTCATCCTCTGTCATCCCCTTCTCCTCCTACCTTCAATCTTTCCCAGCCTCAGGGTTTTTTTTTTAATGAGTCAGCCCTTCACATCAGGTGGCCAAAGTATTGGAGCTTCATCTTCAGCATCAGTCCTTCCAATGAATATTCAGGACTGATCTCCTTTAGAATGGACTAGTTGGATCTCCTTGCAGACCAAGGGACTCACTCTCAAGAGTCTTCTCCAACACCACAGTTCAAAAGCAACAGTTCTTTGGTGTTCAGCTTTCTTTATAGTCCAACTCTCACTTCCATACATGACTACTGGAAAAACCATAGCTTTGACTAGACAGACCTTTGTCAGCTAAGTAATTGTCTCTGCTTTTTAATATGCTGTCAAGTTCTGTCATAGCTTTTCTTAGAAATTGATAAATATTTAAGATCAACTTTAATACATAATGAGACAAATGCTTTTGAGAAATTGATATTTTACTACTTTAAAGCTTCTTAAGATCTAGTAGTGCTTTTCTGCAAATGGATTTATCTAAGCAGTTTTAGGAGAAGGCACTGCACCCATTCCAGTACTCTTGCCTGGAAAATCCCATGGATGGAGGAGCCTGGTGGGCTGCAGTCCATGGGGTCGTAAAGAGTTGGACATGAATGAGCGACTTCACTTTCACTTTTCACTTTCATGCATTGGAGGAGGAAATGGCAACCTACTCTGGTGTTCTTGCCTGGAGAATCTCAGGGATGGGGGAGCCTGGTGGGCTGCCGTCTATGGGGTTGCACAGAGTCGGACAGGACTGAAGCGACTTAGCAGCAGCAGCAGCAGCAAGCAGTTTTAAATATGTACTTGTGTGTATGTGTGTGCACTCACACAACAGTATTACAAAGTTATCATGTTCTATTTAATTAAAAATGTATGAGTACAGTTAAAAATAGGCCATAGAGTTAACAACAGAAGACTCTGATGCTGGGAAAGATTGAGAGCAGGAGGAGCAGGGGGGTGACAGATGTTGAGCAAACTCCAAGAGATAGTGAAGGAGAGGGAAGCCTGGCATGCTGCAGTTCATGGGGCCGCAAAGAGTCAGACACAACTCAGTGACTGAAAAACAACAAAAGTTAACAAGATTTTCAATTTGCTCTGGATATTTCCATTCCTTCTTGACCAAGAAGATTGAGATCAATCCTGATCAATAGATTATGATAGAACTCATGAACCCTGTAAAAATATTTAAAAGTCAAATATTTGATATCTTTTTATTAGTCACATAAAAAAGTTAACCAGTCTTAGGTGGATTTCAGATAACTGTGGAAGTTGCTAAAATAACAAATAAGTTTCCTTATGCCATTTTATATGGTGCTTTTTCACCATTTTGGCAGTCATTCTCTGTGTAAGTAATGACAGCCTCTAATAAAATGTGCTAGAAATCTTCTAGCTCAGAAATTTAATTTTTAAAAATTTAAGAAAGGAGAAAAGAAAAATAGGAAAGGAGAAAAGAAAAGTAGGAAAAGAGAAAAGAAAAGAAGGGAGAGAGGGTGGTAGGGAGGAAAGGAAGGAAGGAAAGTAGAAACACTCTTAGCAGAGCTAAACCTGTGCCCTCAATGATCTGCGCCCTCAATGATCTGCTTACCAACTACCGAATGTGTTAGCCACTTTACTTAAGATGCTTGGGGCACAGAATTCACTAGAGATAAAGTTGACAGGATAATTACAGGAAATTGAAATCAATTGAATACTAAGTTTGAAGTCCCATCAATCCTTTAAAATGTCCAGCTACTATTGGATAAATTCATGGAGTAGTTACTACCTTATATCCGAAATGGTTTCGCTTTCATTCATAAGTGGCTCAACTTACAAAAAACAAAATTCTCTTCAAGTATATGAAAAATTCATTAACTCCAAATATTCTTTAAATATCAGAAGACTGAAATTCTTGGCTAAATTTGAAATTAAATATAATTTTTAAAATTAACATTTACATTTATAGAAGCAAACAAAAATGAAGTCACTTATGTTAAAGACAAAATGGAGATGGCAAATGCCAGCATATAAAGGAAACACCTAACTTTACAAGAATTTACAGGTCTTCTCAGAAATCAGCAGAGGGCACCAGTCAATCCCTAAACGTCAAGCCTGTTCACATAATCTCTGGACTTCTTTTTCCCTTGACTCAACTACCTGGATCCAATAATGAAGACTACTATGCAACCAATCAGCTGAAAAAAAAAGCCAAATGGTTCCCACATTTATTCCATAAATACCACTTACTCTATGAGGAACTCTGAACCCATTACTCCCATAGCCTCGAGTTTCCCACTAGCAGGTTGAAAGTCTTGCAATGAAGTTATCATTCTGCTTTGTTTTCTTCTGTGTGTAGAGTTTGGTTTTTGACACTGATATGTGACAACTTCCCTTGATTTGTTAGTTTTTGCCTTACCTATGTGGTAGTAATTATAGCTTAGGGAGAGAAGTGGAACATTTCTTGACATTAATGCTCATGTCTACTATGGATAGTGTTGCCACAGGAATCATTTCCTTCTTTGTTTCCATAAGAAAGGGACAATAACACTTATCCTCCTCACAGAGGTGCTATAATATTAACTGCTGATGCTGGAGATTTCCACAGACTGAGTTTTATTAAATACCTAGCCAGATGACCGGTCTCACTAAGAAGTAAATCACAAATTTTTCATCTTGCAAATTTTGAAACTAAACTCTCTTAAAATTCTGATTGTCAATATTCTTTTACAATTTTATAGCTTTCTTCTGGCTTCAAAAAATTCAGTATATGTCAAAAGGCAATAGCTTCTCTTACAATCAAAAGGGGGTAAAAATAGTATTCTCTGGTTGAAAGGAGCCTTATGCATGCTCGTGTTGGGTTCTTCAATCTTCAGAGGAGGTCATTCATATAAATTCAGTAAAGACAGTAATATGTGAAACTGATACTACCCTGACCCCTATCCACCTTAGAAGGCAACTCTAACATCTCAAACAGTAAAATTCAGTCCAAAAGCTACCTCTTCTGCTGCCAAATAGATAGATAGCCTATACCTGAACTCAATTTACAAAACAGGGACATCACTATATGTTAGCTGCCTTAATAGATTCAAGTTTATTTTCAGAATATACATCTACCTTCAGTAGAGAATAAAGCAATTCAAGACCAAGGGGAAAAAGTGTTGACATGTTGACAGGCCAATAAGACAAAGAAAAGAAAGTGTCAATTAACCTACAGTGATAGACCTGCCGGCCCCCCACCACCACCACCCCAAAAAAAAAAAAAAAAGAATGGCAAATCACTTTATTCATCTTCAAATACAGTTTCTGTGGTACTATTTCTCTTCTTCCAAAAGTTTCTAGATGTGGTAGACATATTCATGCACAGCATGTTGTAGAAAGCTGTCAGTAGTTCTGATACAGTCACCCCAAGGTCTAATCCTATTATATTAGATGAAAAAAGTACAAGGATGCTCATCAGACCAGCCCTTCTTAAGAGACATCAAAAAATACATAAAGTACTTTAGGTGCTTGGCCCCTAAGTGTTGCTAGAACAGTAACAGGCTGCAAACAATCTATGAGTCTAGAGATGGCAGTAAACAGGATTGCTTTTCATTTATGAGCTGTTAAGCCTGTTTTGTAAAGTAGTTCATGGTGACTGACAGGTAAAACACTGGGTCATTCACTAGTTCCTGTGTTATGTGCCAAGTGGCACAAGGCCATGAAAAATGATGGCACTAGAAGAAAAATCTTACAACAAATGCTCTTCTTCTGCAGTTACCGATGGGGGAGATGAACACAGAATAGGAATGGTTCAAAGCTATAAACATCTCCAAAAGCAAAGTCTCAGACTGCCGTGACCAAAGTAAAAAACCACATACAATTTCTGGTGACAACTCAACATTGTCAATCTTATAGTATCATTTTGGGCAGTGTGGGAGGAGGGGTTGGTGGAGAGTTTGGAACCAATTTTGTCTTGAATGACACACACTCAACATTTTAATAGTCTAAATCAATGATCTCGGTTAGTGCTTATAAAGGTTCATTTTGTGTATTTTAAGTTCTGTGTTTCACCCCAGATCAGTTCAATTCAATTCAGTCTCTCAGTCGTGTCCTACTCTTTGAGACCCCATGAACCAGGGCCTCACTGTCCACCACCAATTCCCAGAGCTTACCCAAACTCATGTCCATTGAGTTGGTGACGCCATCCAACCATCTCATCCTCTGTCATCCCCTATCTCCTGCCCTCAATCTTTCCCAGCATCAGGGTCTTTTCCAATGAGTTAGCTCTTCGCATCAGGTGGCCAAATTGTTGGAGTTTCAGCTTCAACATCAGTCCTTCTAATGAACACCCAGGACTGATCTCCTTTAGGATGGACTGGTTGGATCTCCTTGCAGTCCAAGGAACGCTCAAGAGTCTTCTCCAACACCACAGTTCAAAAGCATCAATTCTTCGATGCTCAGCTTTCTTTGTAGTCCAACTCTCACATCCATACATGACTACTGGAAAAACCATAGCTTTAACTAGACAGACCTTTGTTGGCAAAGTAATGTCTCTATTTTTTAATATGCTGCCTAGGTTGGTCAAACTTTCCTTCCAAGGAGTAAGCATCTTTTAACTTCATTTCACTGCAGATGGTGATTACAGCCATCTGCAGTGATTTTGGAGCCCCCCAAAATAAAGTCAGCCACTGTTTAAACTGTTTCCCATCTATTTGTCATGAAGTGATGTGACCAGATGCCATGATCTTGATTTTCTGAATGCTGAGCTTTAAGCCAAATTTTTCACTCTCCTCTTTCACTTTCATCAAGAGGCTCTTTAGTTCTTCAATTTCTGCCATAAGGATGGTGTCAAAAGAATGCATTAGAATCAGTTCTAATGTGGTGGATGAAACAAGAGCCTATTATACAGAGTGAAGTAAGTCAGAAAGAAAAACATCAATACAGTATATTAATACATATATATGGAATTTAGAAAGATGGTAATGATGACCCTATATGCAAGACAGTAAAAGAGACACAGATGTAAAGAATAGACTGCTGGACTCTGTGGGAGAAGGCGAGGGTGGGATGATTTGAGAGAATAGCATTGAAACATGTATATTATCATATGTGAAATAGATCATCAGTCCAGGTTCAATGCATGAAGCAGTGTGCTCAGGGCTGGTGCACTGGGATGACCCAGAGGGATGGGATAGGAAGGGAGGTGGGAAGGAGGGAACACATGGACACCCATGGCTGATTCACGTGAATGTATGGCAAAAACCACCACAATATTGTAAAGTAATTAGCCTACAATTAAAATAAAAATATATATATAATAAAAATCAAGTTAGACATTGGTGAAAAAAAATACATTGCCCCAAATATGTTTCATGAAAATAAGGAGATTTTTATGTGCTCTATGCTATAATCGCATATACTCTGAATTCCTGGGATCAGATTGTTGATTAAGCATGGAGCACACACTCTAATTCTTCCTCCCACTCAAAATTAATTAAGATATTTGATAACATATACATAAATTAAGAGGGCTTCCCACATGACACTAGTGGTAAAGAACCCACCTACCAATACAGGAGACATAAGAGACATGGGTTCCATCCCTGGGTCGGGAAGATCCCCTGGAGGAGGGCATGGCAACCCACTCCAGTATTCTTTCCTGGAGAATTCCATGGACAGAGGAACCTGGCAGGCTACAGTTTATAGGGTTGCAAAGATCCAGACACAACTGAAGCAACTTAGCATGCATGCATGCACATAAATTAAGAGAAATACATGTGGAGAATCTGAAAAAGACTTCACAGAAGTAACAAGTAATCTGAGTGGCTATGGAGTGTTAGGACTTGGTAGAAACCATAGTGTTTCAAGTTCCACTGTGATTCCAGAGAAGCCAAAGCCACAGGCCACTTGCATATCACGGAGGCAGGACTGTGGAACACACACATGCAAGCAAACTGGGGCAGGAAATCACTGCTGGGACCAGCCACTAAGCTTACTATGGAGAGAAAAATCCTACAAACCAGAAACTGAAGTCTGCCTTTTAAGGGTGCTGAGGCTAAATTTATGATATACATAGAGCTTCCTTGGTGGCTCAGATGGTAAAGAATCCACCTGCAATGAGGGAAAACTGCGTTTGATTTCTGGGTTGGGAAGACTCCCTGGAGGAGGGCATGGTAATCCACTCCAGTGTTCTTGTCTAGAGAATCCCCATAGAGAGAGGAGCCTAGCAGGCTATAGTCCATGGGGTCACAAAGAGTTAGACACAATGGGTGACTAAGCACAGCACAACACCCAAGATGACAGAGCCCAAGAAAAAACAACAAGCAAAACACTACATTACCCAGAAAGGCCTCTATATCTCAGAATGAAAAGCATCCCCTGTAGAGCAATTTTGAAAGAAAATAAATTCACAGAAAACAATTACAGAACATATGAGGAATATCAATTCCAAAAATGAGAATTTATACCTGAAGATTCATAGATGCACCTGAACTTTAAAGTAATTATAGTAATCTTCAAATAGATAAAATAAGGAATAGCGCACATGTACCAGGAATAGGAAGTTATGCAAAAAAAAAAAGAGAGAGAGAGCGTAGATATAGAAAAAAATAATAAGAGTTTTAGTAAAAGTCATAGCTATTCACATAAAAAAAATGGATGGTTATGGGCAATTAGTAGATAAGACACAATTGAATGAAGAATTAGCAAATTCGGAGAAAGAATTGAGGAAATATTTCAGAATACAGCTCACACAGATAAAGAGATATCAAAATATGAGATAGAAACAAGACACATGGAAATGGCACAGAAGTTTCAGACTCCATGTAATGGCAAGGTAGAGAGTTAACATTTAAATAAATATTGGCAGAGAAATAACAAGCCATGAAGAGCCATGAGCACTCTAATTGAAAATCAGTAACATAAAATAAGAAGAAAATCATAGGCAGACACATTATAACAAAACTGCAGAACTCAAATATAAAAAGAAAATTCTAAAAGCCACTGAAAGAAAAATATACACAGCATGTAAAAAGTGATGGCAATTAAATGATAAACTCTTTATCAGGAGTCCCCAAGCGTCTTACCTTCTCGCAGGTTCATGACTCACTAGAAATACTCATAGGACTTACTATTAACACATAGTTATGTTCAGACCCATAGTTGTGATTTATTACATTAAAAGATGAAAACCAAGTGAGCAATGAGAAAGGCTCTTGAAGCAAAGTCAGAGGAAACCAAGAGCAGGCCTCTAAGAGTCCTGTCCCACTGAAATCACACAGTTCAGTTCAGTTCAGTTCAGTCGCTCAGTCATATCTGACTCTTTGTGACCCCATGAATCACAGCACGCCAGGCCTCCCTGTCCAACACCAACTCCCGGAGTTCACTCAGACTCACATCCATTGAGTCAGTAATGCCATCCAGCCATCTAATCCTCTGTCATCTGTTTCTCCTCCTGCCCCCAATCCCTCTCAGCCATCAGAGTCTTTTCCAATGAGTCAACTCTTCGCATGAGGTGGTCAAAGTACTGGAGTTTCAGCTTTAGCATCATTCCTTTCAAAGAACACCCAGGACTGGTCTCCTTTAGGATGGACTGGTTGGAATTCCTTGCAGTCCAAGGGACTCTCAAGAGTCTTCTCTAATACCACAGTTCAAAAGCATCAATTTTTTGGTGCTCAGCTTTCTTCACTGTCCAACTCTCACATCCATACATGACTATTGGAAAAACTATAGCCTTGACTAGATGGACCTTTGTTGGCAAAGTAATGTCTCTGCTTTTCAATATGCTATCTAGGTTGGTCATAACTTTTCTTCCAAGGAGTAAGCGTCTTTTAATTTCATGGCTGCAGTCACCATCTGCAGTGACTTTGGAGCCCCCAAAATTAAAGTCTGACACTGTTTCCACTGTTTCCCCATCTATTTGCCATGAAGTGATGGGACCAGATGCCACGATCTTTGTTTTCTGAAGTGTGAGCTTTGAGCCAACTTTTTCACTCTCCTTTTTCACTTTCATCAAGAGGCTTTTTAGTTCCTTTTCACTTTCTGCCATAAGGGTGGTGTCATCTGCATATGTGAGTTTATTGATATTTCTCCCAGCAATCTTGATTCTAGCTTGTGTTTCTTCCAGCCCAGCATTTCTCACAGGATACACTTAATTTCTCTTTAGCATACATTGTGACAACATACAGGAAGTACCATCTGCCAAGGACACTCTTTACAGAATCAGTGCCCAAGGCCTTTGTTGATTTTTGATCAGGTAGGCATCCTTTACTTAGCATCTACCAAAATTCCAGATTCCCAGAAGGAAAGCAGGTATTCAGCATAAGCTACATTTTTTGTGCAGTTTATGTACAGTGAGCCATTTTTATCAGGAAATGGTAGAAATTCTCAAATCCAAGTTCCCAGAGACCAGCTGGGATAGTCTTGCAAGCAGACCTTTCTAAGGATAGCAATCCCAGGCCCTTTCTGCACAACTTCTAATTACCGGGGACAGATACTAAAAGATGATAGAAACTAATTCTGTCTCACTGACAGTCTTCAAACTTTAGTTGTGTAAATAACTGCTTATAGATTTTGTAAAAGGATGAAATGAGAGCAGATTATTGCTGCTATAATCAGAAATCTTTCTTTCTTTCTTTTTTTTATCTTTTTACACTCTGGATTGAGCTTATTCACACCCATGATTTTAGTTTCAACTATCTGCTAAAAAATCTTCAAATTGTTATATCTAAATCATGTCTTTAATGAATTCTAGCCTACATGAATGTCCCAAAGGGCACCTCATACCCTATAAGCCAATAAATTTTTATTCCTTTGATTTAAAAGCAAAACATTTTTCCTTTACTCCCTATCTACCAGTGTCATTAATCACATAATCTAGAAGCCTCTATAGAAAAATGCAAGAAAAACTGTCCAAAAAATGTTCTTAAAACTAATGAGTACATTGAGCAATGTGGTGTTTGGTCTTAGCAAGTTTGAAGTATCAAGAACACAGAAGTATTCCTATTTCTGGAGCTGGGTGTAATACTAACAAAGGAAAATTTCCATGGAATGATTAGGGAAAAAAATAGTTGAAGAGAGACCTACTAAAACCACTGTTATCCCAGTGAGAATGTGTACATGCCTAAGAAACAATATTAGAGACTTCATAATATGAGAAAAATAGCACTAAGACAGTCTTCCCCAATGCAAAAGAATGACTTTGGATTCTTTACTTTACATTAGATACAAAAATAAAGTGGACTACATATAGATGTAAATGTAAAGCTACAAAGTATTTAATAGCAAGCATAGACCTAAATTATCATGACTGCTCAGTAGGCAATAGTTTCTGAAATATGACACCAAAAGGACAAGCAAACAAAGTAAAATTAATAAACTGGAATTCATCAAATTGTAAAGCTTCTTGTTTCTAAGGACACCATCAAGAAAGTGAAAAGACTATTCACAGAATAGGAGAAAATATTTGCAAATCATATATTTGATAAGATATATACATATATATAATAAATCAATAACTTTTACAACTCAATAATAAGAAACAAATAGCCCAATGTTAAAAATACACAAAGGATCTGAATAGACATTTGTCTAAAGAAGATATGTAAATGGCCAATGAGGACTTGAAAAGATGTTCATCATTTGCCCTCTGGAAAATGTACATCAACATAATGGAATATTATTTGACAATAGAAAGAATTAATTAACTGATATGAACTACAAAATAAACCTTGAAAGCATTATGCTGAGTGAAAGAATCCAGTCACAAAAGACTATACATCATGATTTTATTCATATTAAATGTCCCGATTAGGCAAATGTATAGAGACAAAAAGTAGGTTAGAGGCTGTCTAGTTCTGGGAAGTTCAGGAGAAATGGGGTAAATGGTGACTGCTAAAGGGTAGGGGTTTTCTTTTTGGTATTATGAATATGTTCTAAAATTGTATAGATAGTTTCATAATTCTGAGAATATAACAAAAAGCATTAAATTGTACATCTTAAACAAGTGAATTTCTTCTTTCTGAATTACAATTTAATAAAGTTAGTACCTCACCGAAAAATGATTTGAACAAATATTTGCCAAAGATACATAGATGGGAAATAAACAGAGGAAAAAAATGTTCAGTATCATTTAGTGTTTGAAAAATGCAAACTAAAACCACAGCAAAATACCTATTAGAAAGGCAAACAAACAATATCAAATCTTGGCAAGGATGCAGAAAAATAGGAAATTTAATTTATGTGTGAAACCACATGGTATAGCCACTTTAGAAGATAGCTTGCAATCTTTTATAGAATTAGACATACACTAACATATGGCCCAGGTCCACACTGCCCACACTCCTGGATACTTACCCAAGTGAATGAAAAACTTAGGTTCACACATAAGTCCAGATATGAATGTTTCTAGAAACTTTATTAATAATCATCAAAAATTTTATGCTATGGTATGAATGTTTATGTTCAGTCTCACCAAAATCCATATTTTAAAATCCTGATGCCCACTGCAGTGGTATTAGGAGGCGGGACCTTTAGAGGTAAATTAGGTTGTGAGAGTAAAATTCTCACAATTAGGGTTAGTACACTTATAGACTGCCCTGGACTTTCCTGGTGGCTCAGATGGTTAAGCGTCTGTCTACAATGTGGGAGACATGGGTTCAATCCCTGGGTTGGGAAGATTCCCTGGAGCAGGAAATGGCAACCCACTCCAGTACTCTTGCCTAGAAAATCCCATGGACAGAGGAGCCTGGTGTCCACAGGGTCACAAAGAGTTGGACGCAACTGAGCGACTTCACTTGCTACTTTTCTTTCTTTCTACACTTATAGATAGAAGAGGCCCTAGAGAGAACACTCACCCTTTCTACCATGTGAGTGACAAGAAGTCTGACTTAGAAGACTCCCCTCACCCAACCATGCTGACTCTCTCATCACAGATTTCCAAGTTCCAGAACTGTACAAAATGATTCTTTATTGTTATTAGCCACCCGGTCTGTAGTATTTTGTTAGAGGAGCCTGAACACACTAAGTCACTGAACATAACAACAACAATAAATCCTTCAATAGGTGACTAGCTAAATGACCTATATTATATGTATAGTACTACTCAGTAGTACTACTGAGTAATTTTTACAAATGGAACAAGCTACTGTTTCTTTCAATAACATAGATGAATCTTCAATACATTATTCTAAATAAGGCCAAGGTCCAAAGTTTACATATTATATAATTCCGTTTACATGGTATTATTTAAAAAAGAAAAAGAAAAATACAGTGTTAGAGCTGGAAAAAGATCAGTGCTTGCAAGGGTGAGGATGGGGAAAGTATTGAGTACAATGGGACCTCACACTGTAGTTTTATTTACGATAGGTTTTTCTCTGTAAGGTGCTGTGCTGTGCTGTGCTGTGCTTAGTTGCTCAGTCATGTCCAACTCTTTGGGACCCCATGGACTGTAGCCTGCCAGGTGTATCTGTCCATGGGGATTTACAGGCAAGAATACTGGATCCAGTTGCCATGCCCTCCTCCAGGAGAATCTTCCCAACCCAGGGATCAAACCCAGGTCTCCTGCATTGCAGGCAGATTCTTTACCATCTGAGTCACCAGGGAAGCCCAAGAATACAGGAGTGGGTAGCCTATCCATTCTCCAGGGCAACTTCTGATCCAGGAATCAAACTGGGGTCTCCTGCATTTCTGTATGGTACTGAATAGGAAAACATATGACTATGCATTTGTTAAAATCCATAGAACTATAATCTATACTGTATTAAAATATAAATAAAATCAACTAGAACTCTGCATGGATCTCAGGATAGAAAACAAACAGTACCAAATGAGAATAACTGTATTACAATTTATGAATTAACTTTAGTGAAGAAAATGGGGGGAAGGGGGACATTATGCAAGTAACTTTTAGAAAATGCCATTTGACTTAAAACTGTAAGTACAAAGACAAAAAAGAAGTTTACACAAACACTGCACTCTAATTAATAAATTTGATCCTCATATGGGTTAGCATGGGTTAGTACAGGTTAGCAATTTTTTTTTTATTTTTTTTTTATTTTTTTATTTTTTTTTTAAAATATTGTTTTGTTTTATTTGATACGTTTTTTTTTTATTTTTAAAATTTTAAAATCTTTAATTCTTACATGCATTCCCAAACATGAACCCCCTCCCACCTCCCTCCCATAACATCTTTCTGGGTCATCCCCATGCACCAGCCCCAAGCATGCTGCATCCTGCGTCAGACATAGACTGGCGATTCAATTCACATGATAGTATGCATGTTAGAATGTCATTCTCCCAAATCATCCCACCCTCTCCCTCTCCCTCTGAGTCCAAAAGTCCGTTATACACATCTGTGTCTCTTTCCCTGTCTTGCATACAGGGTCGTCATTGCCATCTTCCTAAATTCCATATATATGTGTTAGTATACTGTATTGGTGTTTTTCTTTCTGGCTTACTTCACTCTGTATAATCGGCTCCAGTTTCATCCATCTCATCAGAACTGATTCAAATGAATTCTTTTAACGGCTGAGTAATACTCCATTGTGTATATGTACCACAGCTTTCTTATCCATTCATCTGCTGATGGACATCTAGGTTGTTTCCATGTCCTGGCTATTATAAACAGTGCTGCGATGAACATTGGGGTACATGTGTCTCTTTCAATTCTGGTTTCCTCGGTGTGTATGCCCAGAAGTGGGATTGCTGGGTCATAAGGTAGATCTATTTGCAATTTTTAAGGAATCTCCACACTGTTTTCCATAGTGGCTGTACTAGTTTGCATTCCCACCAACAGTGTAGGAGGTTCCTTTCTCCACACCCTCGCCAGCATTTATTGCTTGCAGATTTTTGGATCGCAGCCATTCTGACTGGTGTAAAGTGGTACCTCATTGTGGTTTTGATTTGCATTTCTCTAATAATGAGTGATGTTGAGCATCTTTTCATGTGTTTGTTAGCCATCCGTATGTCTTCTTTGGAGAAATGTCTATTTAGTTCTTTGGCCCATTTTTTGATTGGGTCGTTTATTTTTCTGGAGTTGAGCTGCAGAAGTTGCTTGTATATTTTGAGATTAGTTGTTTGTCCGTTGCTTCATTTGCTATTATTTTCTCCCATTCAGAAGGCTGTCTTTTCACCTTGCTTATATTTTCCTTTGTTGTGCAGAAGCTTTTAATTTTAATTAGATCCCATTTGTTTATTTTGCTTTTATTTCCAGAATTCTGGGAGGTGGATCATAGAGGATCCTGCTGTGATTTATGTCTGAGAGTGTTTTGCCTATGTTCTCCTCTAGGAGTTTTATAGTTTCTGATCTTACATTTAGATCTTTAATCCATTTTGAGTTTATTTTTGTGTGCGGTGTTAGAAAGTGATCTAGTTTCATTCTTTTACAAGTGGTTGCCCAGTTTTCCCAGCACCACTTGTTAAAGAGATTGTCTTTACTCCATTGTATATTCTTGCCTCCTTTGTCAAAGATAAGGTGTCCATATGTGTGTGGATTTATCTCTGGGCTTTCTATTTTGTTCCATTGATCTATATGTCTGTCTTTGTGCCAGTACCATACTGTCTTGATGACAGTGGCTTTGTAGTAGAGCCTGAAGTCAGATCCTCAACAAAATTCTAGCAATCAGAATCCAACAACACATTAAAAGATCATACACCATGACCAAGTGGGCTTTATCCCAGGGATGCAAGGATTCTTCAATATCCGCAAATCAATCAATGTAATTCACCACATTAACAAATTGAAAATAAAAACCATATGATTATCTCAATAGATGCAGAGAAGGCCTTTGACAAAATTCAACATCCATTTATGATAAAACTCTCCAGAAAGCAGGAATAGAAGGAACATACCTCAACATAATAAAAGCTATCTATGACAAACCCACAGCAAACATTATCCTCAATGGTGAAAAATTGAAAGCATTTCCCCTAAAGTCAGGAACAAGACAAGGGTGTCCACTTTCACCGCTACTATTCAACATAGTTCTGGAAGTTTTGGCCACAGCAATCAGAGCAGAAAAAGAAATAAAAGGAATCCAAATCGGAAAAGAAGAAGTAAAACTCTCACTGTTTGCAGATGACATGATCCTCTACATGGAAAACCCTAAAGACTCCACCAGAAAATTACTAGAGATCATCAATGAATATAGTAAAGTTGCAGGATATAAAATCAACACACAGAAATCCCTTGCATTCCTATACACGAATAATGAGAAAGTAGAAAAGAAATTAAGGAAACAATTCCATTCACCATTGCAACGAAAAGAATAAAATACTTAGGAATATATCTACCTAAAGAAACTAAAGACCTATATATAGAAAACTATAAAACACTGATGAAAGAAATCAAAGAGGACACTAATAGATGGAGAAATATACCATGTTCATGGATTGGAAGAATCAATATAGTGAAAATGAGTATACTACCCAAAGCAATTTACAAATTCAATGCAATCCCTATCAAGCTACCAGCCACATTTTTCACAGAACTAGAACAAATCATTTCAAGATTTGTATGGAAATACAAAAACCTCGAATAGCCAAAGCAATCTTGAGAAAGAAGAATGGAACTGGAGGAATCAACTTGCCTGACTTCAGGCTCTACTACAGGTTAGCAATTTTGAAACTAATTTATATATGTGCTCAGGTTCAGCACAAAGGTAAATAAATTACAGATGATATGACCAAAGTTTCTTACTGTCAGAGAAAGACAATATAAATAAGTCAAAAAGTTAGTCAAATAAGTCAAACTGTTAGTTTGAAATCTGTAGTTCTAGATTAGTCAGTGATATCAGTATCAACTCATGTACATTTTAAAACACATAGAGATAGCTAGACACATAAGTGCATATAGATACATGTACGCTTATAATTTAGTATATTTTTCCTAGCTCTAGGTACAGAGAGGACCTAGAAGAAGTAACACCCCAGGAGGAATGAGAAATCAGATCTTGGTTTCTAAATACTATTCTCCAATAAAAGTTAATCAGGGTTCCTTGGAGAAATTTGATTATAAGATTGTGGTAATGAAAATACAAGATTAGATTGAAGATTCTTTAGCAAGTGTCAAAAAGAAAGGAGATGCCTTAAAAAAAAAAAAAAAGCTATATTTAGCATTATCACGCTTAAATATTGTGTTTCTAATCCAAACTGTTCCCTACATAGCCATCTCACTTTTGTGTTTCAGGCCTCCAAGGAAAAGAGAAACTGCATTACCCCTTCTCAGAAGACCCATCATTAGAGGTGTATCCTCTTCTTTTCTTCCTTTTAAAGATGCCAGCTTTCAATCAGCCTCAGCTTTCAAAACTAAACAAAATCTCATATCCCAAAGCAATATTACCATCCCAAACCACAAAAGAATCTTAACCTAAATCTATATAACATTCTTAGACATTACTTTTCCTGGAAATTAAGCGATATGTGATGTATACCAGTTGCTCTTTAGTTAATGTACATGAATTTGATGCTTCACCTTGACAGCAAAACAGCAGTTTTGTTTGGTTTTCCTGATGGTTTTATCTGAGACATAGTCAATTAAGTATGTATCTTCTCTGTCTAGCTCATTGAATCTGTCTCAGTTCATAAAATCATAACAGTGCTGCAAGTTCTGGTTTTAGGGTCAGCTAAGAGTCAGACGTGACTGAGCAATTTTCCTTTCAGTTTTCACTTTCCACTTTCATGCATTGGAGAAGGAAATGGCAACCCTCTCCAGTGTTCTTGCCTGGAGAATCCCAAGGATGTGGGACCCTGGTGGGCTGCCGGTCTATGGGGTCACACAGAGTCGGACAAGACTGAAGTGAATTAGCAGCAGCAGCAAGCTAACTGGGCAGCTTTATAGAAGCCATTAACTCTTCTGGGATTCAGAGGTCTCCTCTGCAAAATTAGAGCATCAGAATAGATTTCTACCACCCCTAAGATCTAGAAGATTGTGTATTGTTATCATTTTTATCATGTAAGTTAGGACTGAAATTTTATCAGGTCCTTGAATAAGAGTAAATCTGCCTTCTATTTTGGACCTATAGATATTACACTGGTTATGCTTTGTCGATTTTCAACCCAGGACTTTTACTTCAAACTTCTCTGAAAGGAATTTACTGTTTAATTGCTAAGAGTACATGCAATTCCTTAGCTCAAAGTTTGCCAAAAGGTATCTGAAGCAGCTTCATTAATACATCCACTAAACCTCTATCATGATTGCAAGAACTGATCTCTCTTAATTGCTTATCCAAAGCATTGTGATCTACGTGTTTCCTTCTATGGTTGTAAATTCCATTTATAACTTATTTGAAAGAGTGCTGAAAGCATTAAATGAGGGGGAAGTTGTGAAATGTACAGTATATCTAAATATAGTAATAGTCAGCTAATTAGAAAGAACTCTTTAATGAATCTTCTAAATTCTGTGAAACTGCTTTGATTCATGGTCTTCCATATATCTTATTAATATAGAAGCCTGGTGAAATCAACTAAATGTCAGAGGTATTATGTCTGATACTTCTTTATAGTCATACCCTATGACTATTCACTGGTCTTCCCTGAAGATATTCTGGCTTTCTATATTATAAGGCACCTTATTTAAAAATCAAAATCTGTCTCTTATTGGACAAAATATGTGAACTAGCTATTTTTAAACACTGGAAAAGAGGTAATTTAGGACTGTGATAACTGCAAAATAGAAAAACAATTGAGGGTATCGCTACAATTATCCCAACATTCTGCCTAGCACATGGTGCTGGGATGGGAAACCCAAGCAGAATATAGCAATCTTAATAAATTGAAAGGACAGATTGGTGTTTGTGGGATCAGATGAAGCTGCGTTTTTCAAGGCAAGAATACTAAAGAGAAGGATGCTACTCAGAGGAAGAGCTCCAGAAATATGTAAGAGTTGCTTCATAAGTCTTTGGCTAAAGTTGCACATGCATAAGGTGAGAATTCAAGATGTTACACAAAGGAGATCTTCTGGAAATACTTGGAGCTACAAGCTGAATAATTGCCAGAGCTCACACAAAACTGGAAGACTTGCAAATTTCAACCAACCAAAGTGGAAAAATCTTTTTAAACACTCAGGACATTCACTGGAAACCTTCAGAGAGCTTAAACCATAGTAGCAGGACTAAAATTTCCCTAGAATAAAGGTTATTACAGACTTCTTCTAAGAAAGAAATGAGACTCAAAAGAATTGAGCTAATGTGAAATAATATAACTATCTGCCAAAACAAAACTAAATATAGATTAAATAATCTCCGCAAGGTATCCCACAATGCCCAACAGCCAATTAAAAATTACTAGATATGCAAAGAAGCTGTAGTCACTCAAAATTGGGAGGTCGGGGGTCATAGTTAAAGAAACAGACTTATAATGATGTTCAAAATGTTTAAAGGAAATCATAAACATTTGGGAACACATGTACACCCGTGGTGGATTCATGTCAATGTATGGCAAAACCAATACAGTATTGTAAAGTAAAATAAAGTAAAAATAAAAATTTAAAATAAATAAATAAAATAAACATCATGAGAAAATATAGAAAATGTTTTAAAAGCAAAGGAATTTCTAGAACTTAAAAATAAAATATACAAATAGAAGATTCACTGTGTGGAATGAATAGCAGATTAGATACTATAAGAGAATAGACCCAGGAACTGGATATCATAGCAATAGAAATCAAATAGGCTGAAGCACGGAAAGAAAATGCTAAGACCAAGAAATGTGAATAAAGTAAGGTAAGTTGTAAGAAAAAATCAAATGTACTAACATAGGTATAGAGTCCAAGAAAGAAAATGGTAGAAAAATATTTGAAGTCATGATGAAAAATTCCAAATTTGAGGAGAACAATAAACTTAAAAAATCCAAGAAGCTTAATCAATTTAAAAATGTAACACCCCCTCCCAAAAAGAAAACACATCCTAATAAATAGTTGACAGCCAGGTATGCTGCTAAGTCGCTTCAGTCATGTCTGACTCTGTGCGACCCCATAGACAGCAGTCCACCAGGCTCCCCTGTCCCTGCAATTCTCCAGGCAAGAACACTGGAGTGGGTTGCCATTTCTTTCTCCAATGCCTGAGAGTGAAAAGTGAAAGTGAAGTCGCTCAGTCGTGTCCGACTCTTTAAGACCTCATGGACTGCAACCTACCAGGCTCCTCCATCCATGGGATTTTCCAGGCAAGAGTACTGGAGTGGGTTGCCATTGCCTTCTCCAGACAGCCAGGTATAAAGTGAAAATATTGAAAGCATCCAGAGAAAAAAATTATGTTATACAAAGGGCAACAAATAAAATAATTATAATTGAGTTATTTCCTGAATCAATGGAAGCCATATGATACTAAAATGACCTTTTAATCTGGAAAGAAAAAAAGGCCAATAATGTACATTTTTCCATTTTTATGAGATGCTCAAAGAAATCTAATGTATATTAATAGAAAACAGATAGATGGTCAATTGAAACCTGGCAGAGATGATTCAGACGGGAAAGAAAGAGAGGGAGCTTTCTGGGGTGATGGAAATAATATTGTAATACGAAACAAATGACAGTTGAAATAGTGTATTTTATTAGATAGATAGATAACAATAAATTGATTTAAAAACAGAAAAATATAAAAAATGCTTGGAGAAATCCCTCACTGGATGTAAAAAAATGTACCCATACAAAATTATATATAAACCAAATTAAAATAAATAACAGTCTAAATGTATGAAAAGGTTACTGATTAAATAATTTGCAAAGTGTTATGTATAAAATTGTATAAAATTAATGCACCAGAGAGGGACTACTCTGCTGGTCCAATGGTTAAGAATCTGGCTTCCAATCCAGGGGTCACAGTTTGATCCCTGGTCAGGGAACTAAGATCCCACATGCAACCTGGCAATTAAGCCTGAGGGCCGCAACTCCTGAGCCCAAGCAGCACAACCAGAGACGCCTGCACATCACAATGAGGAGCCCATGTGCTGCAACAAAGACCCAGCACAGCCAAAATAGATAAATAAATAAATGAAAATAGAATTTAATGCACAAGAGAATTATAGAAAGGCAGAATACTCAGCACTTTCTTTCCCCAGCAAAACCATAATTCAACTGATGAAAAAAAGAACCATTTAAAGCCTGAAAATTCATTCTGAGAGCATATAGTAATGGAGAAATATTCATTTAGGAAAATTTATTCAATTTTGGTAAGAACATCTAGAATCTGTGGCATTTGAGCTATGACTCATTTCCTAACCTGCCCCCCAAAACTCTGTGTATGAAAGCTCTTCCCTGGGAACTCTACTCCAGGTAACTTTGGCCAAGACGATAGGCTAGCTCTCCCCCAGATTCCCCGTATAGAATTACAGTTTTCCCCAGGAGGGGCTGACTGTCTGCGTTTCTCATACCGTTCAGTCCTGTGTTATAGAAACTATTTCAGGCAGATACAGCTATGAGGAGCAGGGTTCTCTTTCTTCATCTAGCTCTCCTGTAGGGGAGAAGTTCTATTTCTGGTGCAATAATCTGAAAATACTGTGCTCTATATCATCTCTAGTCAGTAATAATTTAAAGAGATAAAAATGATATGATATTCAAAATGTAACTTATTTTTGTCAAAAACTATGAAGTATTAATATTACTATTCATGTATGTTTTAAAAAATTATTTTCTTCTTAAATATACAAAATATTTAAAGTAGAAGCAAAAGCCCAAAAGATAATTTATTTCATAATTTCATTTCTAAATTATATATAAAGTTGAAATTTTAAATAATATTTTGAAAGCTTACTAAAAATTAAGTATGTTTTAAATAAATCTGAAATTCTAACATTCAATGTCCATTTTGTGGTCAATGTGAAGTCATTTAGGGTAATAGGTGCTTCTTGTGAGTACTGAATTCATATTCAAAATGACAGAGCTGATCAAATGTTCCTTAGTAAAGTTTTTGTGTATGTCCGTGGTATTTTGATCCCTCTAAAGATTTGTCCCTCTTGCCTGTGTCTAAGGGCAATAGTAAATGATTAAGTGAGTAGGTCAGTGTATCAGTCTTCAATTGCCACTGTAATCAATTATCAGAAACTTGAAATGGTACAAATTTATTATCTTACAGTTCTGTAGGCTAGACGTCTGACACTGGTATTACTGAACTATAGTCAAGGTGTTTCCAGAGCTGCATTCCTTGTGGAGTCTCTAGGGGAAAATTGTTTCCTTGCTTTTCCCAATTTATAGAGGCTGCCCACATTTCTTGGCTCTTGTTCCTCTTCCTGCATCTTCCACAGCCAGCAGCATAGAATCTTTTGACCCTGTTTCTTTCACTACAACTCTTTTCTGATCTTTATTGCTTTCCCCTTGCATTTTAAAGTAACACTGTAATTACACTGTTGTAGTGTTAGTCTAGAGTTCTCTTCAAGAAAATTGGAAATATCAAAGGAACATTTATCCTAAGATGGGCACAATAAAGGACAGAAATGGTAAAGATATAATAAAAGCAGAAGAGATTAGAAGAGATGAAAAGAATACACAGAAGAACTGTACAAAAAAGATCTTAATGACCCAGATAACTGGTGAGTGTGGTCACTCACCCAGAGTCAGACATTCTGGAGTGTAATGTCAAATAGGCCTTAGGAAGCCCTGCTGTCAATAAAGTTAGTGGAGGGGATGGAATTCCAGCAGAGCTATTTAAAATCCTAAAAGATGGAAGGGAAATAGATGATGGCGGAGGAATAGGATAGGGAGACCACTTTCTCCCCCACAAATTCATCTAAAGAACGTTTAAACGCTGAGTAAATTCCACAAAACAACTTCTGAATGCTGGCAGAGGGCACCCAGAAAAGCAGCCCATTGTCTTCGAAAGGAGGTAGGAAAAAATATAAAAGACAAAAAGAGAGACAAAAGAGGTAAGGACGGAGCTCCGTCCCGGGAAGGAAGTCTTAAAAAGAGAGGTTTCCAAAGACCAGGAAACACTCTCACTACCGAGTCTGTGGTGAGCCTTGAAACCTCAGTAGGGAACATAACTGGGAGGAAAAATAAATAAATAATTAAGACCCACAGATTACGTGCCCAACAGTCACTCCCCCAGTGGAGAAGCAGCACAAACACCTGCATCCACCACTAGCAAGCAGGGGCTGGGCAGGGAGGAGCGGGCTGCATTGCTTAGAGTAAGGACCGGGCCTGAATGCCCCAAGGGCAATCTGAGGGAACTAACTTGGGCTAGCAAACCAGACTGTGGGATAGCTACCACGCAAAAAGCCTTAACCTAAGACACCATCAGGTCCACTCACAAAACAAAGGACTGAACAGAGATAGCCAGCTGCAGACCATCCCCCTCTGGTGATAGGCAGCCAGAGCCAAAAGGGGGCAATCGCAGCCCTAGAGAGGCATTATCTACCAAACTGCAAGCAGGCTTCTTTGCTAACTAAGACTTCTTGGGGTTCTGGATGGTCAACATCCACCTGAGAAGGCATGCCGGTAGTACACCCAGAAAACCGAGCAGCAAGGACCGGGGAGGCGATACGTTGCAGTGACTGCACTCACCAAACACCTCATCAGCTGAGCTGCTCAGACCTGGGAAGGGCACATAACGCAGGCCCAACCAAGTCTGCACCTCTGAGGACTGTCCAAGTGCCTGAATCTGAATGGCTTAGACCTGGGAGGTGCAGGCAGTCCAGGGCTAGCCTCAGACGGTTCCTAGCAGAGCAACCTAGAGCCTGAGCAGTGCGGGCAGGAAAGGCACACACGCCGTGAGCAGGGGCAGGCCCAGGCTGAGACACTGCGAGCACATGCCAGTGTTATTTGCAGCGTCCCTCCCTCCCCACAGCGCCACTGAACAAGTGAGCCTAAAAAAAGTGTTCAGCACCGCCCCTCTTGTGTCAGGGTGGAAATCAGACACTGAAGAGACCAGCAAACAGAAGAAGCTAAAACAGAGGGAATCGTCTTGGAAGTGACAAGTGCAATACATTAAATCCCTGTAGTTAGTAATGACTCCATAAGAGGGGCCTATAGATCTTGAGAAATATAAGCCAGACCAAGGAACTAGCCAAAAATGAACTGACCCAACACTGCCCACAACAAACCAGAGAAAGTCCTAGATATATTTTTACTATTTTTACAATCATTTTTTAAAATATTTTTTTAATTTTTAAGTCCTCTATTACTCCTTTAGTTTTCATTTTTATAACCTACTATTACTTTGCAAAAAAAGAAAAAAAGAGAGAGACCCTATTTTTTAAAGCAAACTTCATATATATATATATATTTTTTTTATATAATTTTTGTGACTTTGGGTTTTTTTTTCTTTCTTTCTTTCTTTCTGTTCTTTAGTATTATATTTTTGAAAATCCAACCTCTTCTCTAGATTTTTAATCTTTGGTTTTGGGTATTTGTTATCAATTTTGTACATTTAAGAACCCAATCTTCAGTACCCATTTTTACTTGGGAGGGAGATTACTGGCTTGACTGCTCTCTACCCCTTTGGACTCTCCTTTTTCTTCACCAGGTCACCTCTATCTCCTCCCTCCCCTTTCTCTTCTCTACCCAACTATGTGAATCTTTTTGTGTGTTCCAGACAGCGGGGAACACTTAGGAAACTGATAACAGGCTGGTTCTGTTTCTCTCTTTTGATTCCCGCCCTCCCCTCCCCCTTTATCCTCCTGGCCACCTCTGTCTCCTTCCTCCCTCTTTTCTTCTCTGTATAACTCCATGAACATCTCTGAGTGGTCCAGATTGTGGAGCGCACATAAGGAAGTGATTACTGGCTAGCTTGCTCTCTCCTCTTTTGATTTTACCTCATCTCACTCGGGTCACCTCTAACACCCTCCTCCCTTTTCTCTTCTGCATGTAACTCTGTGAACCTCTATGGGTGTCCCTCACTGTGGAGAAACTCTTCATCTTTAACCTAGATATTTTATCAACGGTGCTGTATAGATGGAGAAGTCTTGAGGCTACTGTAAAAATAAGACTGAAAACCAGAAGCAGGAAACTTAAGTACAAATCCTGAGAACACCAGAGAACTCATGACTCCAGGAAACATTAATCGATAGGAGCTCATCAAACACCTCCATACCTACACTGAAACCAAGCACCACCCAAGGGCCAACAAGTTCCAGAACAAGGCATACCATGCAAATTCTCCAGCAACACAAGAACATAGCCCTGATCTTCAAAATACAGGCTGCCCAAAGACACTCCAAACCTACTGACATCTCATAACTCATTACTGAACACTTCATTGCACTCCAGAGAGAAGAAATACAGCTCCACCCACCAGAACACCAACACAAGCTTCCCAAACCAGGAAACCTTGATGAGCCACCAGTACAACCCCACCACAGTGAGGAAACTCCACAATAAATAGAACTCCACAAACTGCCAGAATATAGAAAGGCCACCCCAAACACAGCAATATAAACAGGATGAAGAGACGGAGGACTACCCAGCAGGTAAAGGAACAGGATAAATGCCCACCAAACCAAACAAAAGATGAAGAGATAGGGAATCTACCTGATAAATAATTCCAAATTATGATAGTGAAAATGATCCAAAATCTTGAAATCAAAATGGAATCACAGATAAATAGCTGGGAGACAAGGATTGAGAAGATGCAAGAAAGGTTTAACAAGGTCCTAGAAGAAATAAAAAAGAGTCAAAATATAATGAATAATGCAATAAATGAGATCAAAAACACTTGGAGGGAACAAATAGTAGTATAATGGAGGCAGAAGATAGGATTAGTGAATTAGAAGATAGAATAGTAGAAATAAATGAATCAGAGAGGAAAAAAGAAAAACGAATTAAAAGAAATGAGGACAATCTCAGAGACCTCCAGGACCATGCTAAACATCCCGACATTTGAATCCTAGGAGTCCCAGAAGAAGAAAACAAAAAGAAAGACCATGAGAAAATACTTGACGAGATAATAGTTGAAAACTTCCCTAAAATGGGGAAGGAAATAATCACCCAAGTCCAAGAAACCCAGAGAGTCCCAAACAGGATAGACCCAAGGCAAAACACCCCAAGATACATATTAATCAAATTAACAAAGATCAAACACAAAGAACAAATATTAAAAGCAGCAAGGGAAAAACAACAAATAGCACACAAGGGGATTCCCATAAAGATAAGAGCTGATCTTTCAATAGAAACTCTTCAGGCCAGGAGGAAATGGCAGGACATACTTATAGTGATGAAAGAAAATAACCTACAGCCAAGATTACTGTACCCAGAAAGGATCTCATTCAAATATGAAGGAGAAATCAAAAGCTTTACAGACAAGCAAAAGCTGAGAGAATCAAGCACCACCAAACCAGCTCTCCAACAAATACTAAAGGATCTTCTCTAGACAGGAAATACAACAAGGGTGTATAAACTCGATCCCAAAACAATAAAGTAAATGGGAATGGGATCATACTTATCAATAATTACCTCAAACGTAAATGGGTTGAATGCCTCAACCAAAAGACAAAGCCTGGATGAATGGATAAAAAAAAAGACCCCTATATATGTTCTCTACAAGAGCCCCACCTCAAAACAGGGGACACATACATACTGAAAAGGAAGGGCTGGAAAAAGATATTCCATGCAGATAGAGACCAAAAGAAAGCAGGAGTAGCAATACTCATATCAGATAAAATAGACTTTAAAACAAAGGCTGTGAAAAGAGAAAAAGAAGGACACTACATAATGATCAAAGGATCAATCCAAAAAGAAGATATAACAGTTATAAATATATAGGCACCCAATATGGTAGCACCACAATATGTAAGACAAATGCTAACAAGTATGAAAGGGGAAATTAACAGTAACATAATAATAGTGGGAGACTTTAATACCCTACTCACACCTACGCACTGGTCAATTAAACAGAAAATTAACAAGGAAACACAAACTTTAAATGACACAATAGACCAGTTAGACATAATTGGTGTCTATAAGACATTTCACCTCAAAACAATAAATTTCTCCTTTTTCTCAAGTACACATGGAACCTTCTCCAGGATAGATCACATCCTGGGCCATAAATCTAACCTTGGTAAATTCAAAAAAATTGAAATCATTCCAAGCATCTTTTCTGACCACAATGCAGAAAGATTAGATCTCAATTACAGGAGAAAAACTATTAAAAATTCCAACATATGGAGGCTGAACAACACGCTGCTGAATAACCAACAAATCACAGAAGAAATCAAAAAAGAAATCAAGATATGCATAGAAATGAATGAAAATGAAAACACAACAACCCAAAAGCTGTGGGGCACTGTAAAAGCAGTGCTAAGGGTAAGGTTCATAACAATACAGGCATACCTCAAGAAACAAGAAAAAAGTCCAATAAATAACCTAACTCTACACCTAAAGCAACTAGAAAATGAAAACTTGAAGAACCCCAGGGTTAGTAGAAGGAAAGAATTCTTAAAAATTAGGGCAGAAATAAATGCAAAAGAAGCAAAAGAGACCATAGCAAAAATCAACACAGCCAAAAGCTGGTTCTTTGAAAGGATAAATAAAATTGACAAACCATTAGCCAGACTCATCAAGAAACAAAGGGAGAAGAATCAAATCAATAAAATTAGAAATGAAGATGGAGAGATCACAACAGACAACACAGAAATACAAAGGATCATAAGAAACTACTATCAGCTATTATATGCCAATAAAATGGACAACGTGGAAAAAATGGACAAATTCTTAGAAAAGTACAACTTTCCAAAACTGAACCAGGAAGAAATAGAAAATCTTAACAGACCCATTATAAGCACGGAAATTGAAACTGTAATCAGAAATCTTCCAGCAAACAAAAGCCCAGGTCCAGATGGCTTCACAGCTGAATTCTACCAAAAATTTAGAGAAGAGCTAACACCTATCCTACTCAAACTCTTCCAGAAAATTTCAGAGGAAGGTAAACTTCCAAACTCACTCTATGAGGCCACCATCACCCTACTACCAAAACCTGACAAAGATGCCACAAAAAAAAAAAAAAAAAAACCCTACAGGCCAATATCACTGATGAATATAGATGCAAAATCCTTAACAAAATTCTAGCAGTCAGAATCCAACAACACATTAAAAAGATCATACACCATGACCAAGTGGGCTTTATCCCAGGCATGCAAAGATTCTTCAATATCTTCAAATTAATCAATGTAATACACCACATTAACAAATTGAAAAATAAAGCCATATGATTATCTCAATAGATGCAGAGAAAGCCTTTGACAAAATTTAACATCGATTTATGATAAAAACTCTCCAGTAGGCAGGACTAGAAGGAACATACCTTAATATAATAAAAGCTAGAAATGGCAAAACCACAGCAAACATTATCCTCAATGGTGAAAAATTGAAAGCATTTCCCCTAAAGTCAGGAACAAGACAAGGGTGCCCACTCTCACCACTACTATTCAACACAGTTTTGGAAGTTTTGGCCACAGCAATCAGAGCAGAAAAAGAAATAAAAGGAATCCAAATTGGAAGAGAAGAAGTAAAACTCTCACTGTTTGCAGATGACATGTTCCTCTACATAGAAAACCCTAAAGATTCCACCAGAAAATTACTAGAACTAATCAATGAATATAGTAAAGTTGCAGGATATAAAATCAGCACACAGAAATCCCTTGCATTCCTATACACTAATAATGAGAAAATATAAAGAAATATTAAGGAAACAATTCCATTCATCATTGCAACAAAAAGAATAAAATACTTAGGAATATATCTACCTAAAGAAACTAAAGACCTATATATAGAAAACTATAAAACACTGATGAAAGAAATCAAAGAGGACACTAATAGATGGAGAAATATACCATGTTCATGGATAGGAAGAATCAATATAGTGAAAATGAGAATACTACCAAAGCAATCTATAGATTCAAGGCAATCCTTATCAAGCTTCCAACGGTATTTTTCACAGAGTTAAAACAAATAATTTCACAATGTGTATGGAAATACAAAAACTCTCGAATAGCCAAAGCAATCTTGAGAAAGAAGAAAGGAACTGGAGGAATCAACCTGCCTAACATCAGGCTCTACTACAAAGCCACAGTCGTCAAGACAGTATGGTACTGGCTGCTGCTGCTGCTGAGTCGCTTCAGTCGTGTCCAACTCTGTGCGACCCCATAGACGGCAGCCCACCAGGCTCCCCCATCCCTGGGATTCTCCAGGCAAGAACACTGGAGTGGGTTGCCATTTCCTTCTCCAATTCATAAAAGTGCAAAGTGAAAGTGAAGTCACTCAGTCGTGTCCGACACCTAGTGACCCCATGGACTGCAGCCCACCAGGCTCCTCCACCCATGGGATTTTCCAGGCAAGAGCACTGGAGTGGGGTGCCATTGCAAAGACAGAAATATACACCAATAGAACAAAATAGAAAGCCCAGAGATAAATCCACACACATATGGACACCTTATCTTTGACAAAGGAGGCAAGAATATACAATGGAGAAAAGACTATCTCTTTAACAAGTGGTGCTGGGAAAACTGGTCAACCACTTCTAAAAGAATGAAACTAGAACACTTTCTAATACAATACACAAAAATAAACTCAAAATTGGTTAAAGATCTAAACGTAGGACCAGAAACTATAAAACTCCTAGAGGAGAACATAGGCAAAACACTCTCCAGCATAAATCACAGCAGGATCCTCTATGACCCACTTCCCAGAGTATTGGAAATAAAAGCAAAAATAAAGAAATGGGACCTAGTTAAAATTAAAAGCTTCTGCACAAAAAAAGGAAACTATAAGCAAGGTGAAAAGACAGCCTTCAGAATGGGAGAAAATAATAGCAAATGAAGAAACTGACAAAGGACTAATCTCAAAAATATACAAGCAACTCCTGCAGCTCAATTCCAGAAAAATAAACGACCCAATCAAAAAATGGGCCAAAGAACTAAACAGACATTTCTCCAAAGAAGACATACAGATGGCTAACAAACACATGAAAAGATGCTCAACATCACTCATTATCAGAGAAATGCAAATCAAAACCACAATGAGGTACCATTTCAGGCCAGTCAGAATGGCTGCTATCCAAAAGTCTACAAGCAATAAATACTGGAGAGGGTGTGGAGTAAAGGGGACCCTCTTACACTGTTGATGGAGAAGCTCTATACAGTCAACAAAAACAAGACCAGGAGATGACTGTGGCTCAGATCATGAACTCCGTATTACCAAAATCAGACTCAAATTGAAGAAAGTAGGGAAAACCGCAAGACCATTCAGGTATGACCTAAATCAAATCCCTTATGATTATACAGTGGAAGGGAGAAATAGATTTAAGGGCCTAGATCTGATAGATAGAGTGCCTGCTGAACTATGGACTGATGTTCATGACATTGTACAGGAGACAGGGATCAAGACCATCCCCATGGAGAAGAAATGCAAAAAAGCAAAATGGCTGTCTGAGGAGCCCTTACAAATAGCAGTGAAAAGAAGAGAGGTGAAAAGCCAAGGAGAAAAGGAAATATATAAGTACCTGAATGCAGAGTTCCAGAGAATAGCAAGAAGAGATAAGAAAGCCTTCTTCAGCGATCAATGCAAAGAAATAGAGGAAAACAACAGAATGGGAAAGACTAGAGATCTCTTCAAGAAAATTAGAGATACCAAGGGAACATTTCATGCAAAGATGGGCTCGATAAAGAACAGAAATGGCATGGACCTAACAGAAGCAGAGGATATTAAGAAGAGGTGGCAAGAATACATGGAAGAACTGTACGAAAAAGATCTTCACGACCAAGATAATCATGATGGTGTGATCACTCATCTAGAGCCAGACATCCTAGAATGTGAAGTCAAGTGGACCTTAGAAAGCATCACGACGAACAACATTCAGAAAATGGAGATCAAGTCATCTGGTCCCATCTCTTCATGGGAAATAGATGGGGAAACAGTGGAAACAGTGTCAGACTTTATTTTGGGGGGCTCCAAAATCACTGCTGATGGTGATTGAAGCCATGAAATTAAAAGATGCTTACTCCTTGGGAGAAAAGTTATGACCAACCTAGATAGCATATTCAGAAGCAGAGATTTCTTTGCCGACTAAGGTCCATCTAGTCAAGGCTATGGTTTTTTCTGAGGTCACGTATGGATGTGAGAGTTGGACTGTGAAGAAGGCTGAGCACTGAAAAATTAATGCTTTTGAACTGTGGTGTTTGAGAAGACTCTTGAGAGTCCCTTGGACTGAAAGAAGATCCAACCAGTCCATTCTGAAGGAGATCAACCCTGGGATTTCTTTGGAAGGAATGATACTAAAGCTGAAGCTCCAGTACTTTGGCCACCTCATGCAAAGAGTTGACTCATTGGAAAGACTCTGATGCTGGGAGGGATTGGGGACAGGAGGAGAAGGGGATGACTGAGGATGAGATTGCTTGATGGCATCACTGACTCAATGGACGTGAGTCTGAGTGAACTCCGGGAGTTGGTGATGGACAGGGAGGCCTGGCGTGCTGCCATTCATGGGGTCGCAAAGAGTCGGACACGACTGAGCAACTGAGCCGAACAAACTTACACTGTTGGTGGGAATGCAAACTAGTACAGCGACTATAGAGAACAGTTTGGAGATTCCTTAAAAAATTGGAAATAGAACTGCCTTATGACCCAGCAATCCCACCGCTGGGCATACACACCGAGGAAACCAGAATTGAAAGAGACACGTGTGCCCCAATGTTCATCGCAGTACTGTTTATAATAAGCAGGACATGGAAGCAACCTAGATGTCCATCACCAGATGAATGGATAAGAAAGCTGTGGTACATATACACCATGGAGTATTACTCAGCCATTAAAAAGAATACTTTTGAATCAGTTCTAATGAGGTGGATGAAACTGGAGCCTATTTTACAGAGTGAAGTAAGCCAGAAAGAAAAACACCAATACATTATACTAATGCATATATATGGAATTTAGAAAGATAGTAATGATAACCCTGTATTCAAGACAGCAAAAGAGACACAACTGTATAGAAGAGTCTTTTGGACTCTGTGGGAGAGGGAGAGGGTGGGATGATTTGGGAGAATGCCATTGAGGCATGTATGGTGTCATGTGTGAGGTGAGTCGCTAGTCCGGGTTTCATACATGATGCAGGATGCAAATTTGGAAAACTCAGCAGTGGCCACAGGATTGGAAAAAGTTAATCCTCATCCATTTCCCAAGAAGGGCTGTGGTTTGAACTAAAGAATGTTCAAACCACCAGACAACTGCATGCTTCTCCCGTGCTAGTAAGGTCATGCTCAAAATCCTGCATCCTTGGCTTTAGCATTACATGAACTGAGAACTTCCAGATGTTCAAGCTGGATTTAGAAAAAGCAGAGGAACCAGAGATCAAATTGCCAACATTCGCCATATCATAGAGAAAGTAAGGGAATTCCAGAAAAACATTTACCTTTGTTTCATTGACTACACTAAATACCATGACTGTGTGGATCATAACAAACTGTGAAAAATTCTTAAAGAGATGGGAATACCAGACTGTCTTACCTGTCTCTTGAAAAACTTGTATGCTGGTCAAGAAGCAACAGTGAGAAACTTGTATGGAACAACTGATTGGTTCAGGATTGACAAAGGAGTAGAGCAAGGATGTTTATTGTCACTCTGCTTATTTAATTTATAAATGAGTAATGGCAGGCTGGATGAGCTACAAGCTGGAATCAAGATTGCCAGGAGAAATTTCAACAACCTCAACTATGTGGATGATATCACTCTAAAGGCAAAAAGTGAAAAGGAATGAAAAAGACTTCTTCATGAAGGTGAAAGAGGAGAGTGAAAAAGTCAGCTTAAAACTAAATTTTTAAAAACACTAAGACCACAGCATCCGGTCCCATCACTTCATGGCAAATAGAAGAGGGAAAGGTGAAAGCAGTGACAGATTTCCTCTTCTTGGGCTCTAAAGTCATTGCAGATGGTGACTGAAGCCATGAAATTAGAAGACAACTGCTTCTTGGCAAGAAAACTATGGCAAACCTAGAAAGTGCATTAAAAAGCAAAGACATCACTTTGCCAACAAAGATCTCTATGCTAAGTCACTTCAGTCATGTCCGACTCTGTGCGACCCCACAGACGGCAGCCCACCAGGCTCTCCTGTCCCTGGGATTCTCCAGGCAAGAACATTGGAGTGGGTTGCCATTTCCTTCTCCAATGTACGAAAGTGAAAAGTGAAAGGGAAGTCACTCAGTCGTGTCTGACTCTTCACGACCCCATGGACTGCAGTCCACCAGGCTCCTCCACACATGGGATCTTCCAGGCAAGAGTGTTGAATTGGGGTGCCATTGCCTTCTCTGAAAGATCTCTATAGTCAAGGCTATAGTCTTTCCAGTAGTCACATACAGCTGTGACACCTGGACCCTAAAGAAGGCAGAGTGCTGAAGAATTGATGCTTTTGAACTGTGGTACTGGAGAAGACTCTTGAAAGTCCTTTAACAGCAAGGAGATAAAACCAGTTAATCTTAAAGGAAATCAACCCTGAATACTCATTGGAAGAACTGATGCTGAAGGTGAAGCTCCAATACTTTCTCCAGCTGATGTGAACAGTCAGCTCATTGGAAAAGACCCTGATGCTGGGAAAGATTGAAAGCAGAAGGAGAAGAAAGTGACAGAGGATGAGATTATTGGATGGCATCCCCGATCCAGTGGCAATGTGCTTGGACAAAATTCTGGAAATGGTGAGGGACAGGGAGGCTTAGCATGCTGTAGTCCATGGGATCACAAAGAATCAGACTTGACTTGGCAGCTGAACAATGAGCAACAGCATTAGTCACTTAGTCGTGTCCAGCTCTTTGTGACCCATGGACTGTAATCCTCCAGGCTCCTCTGTCCATGGCATTCTCCAGGCAAGACTACTGGAGTGGTTCGCCATTTCCTTCTCCAGGGCATCTTCCTTACCCAGGTATCAAACCCAGATTTCCTGCAGTACAGGCAGATTCTTTACCTTCTGAGTCATCCGGAAAGTGATATAATTATATTAAATCCTCATAAGCCAGGATAATACTCCTATTTCATTGTCAGTTGATCAGTAGTGTAATTCCATCTGCAACACAACCCCACCCCCCACTCCCGCAGTATTTAACCTAATATATTCAAAGAATGGAGTGTTTACGGTGTGGGCATTTTGGCAGAGCCATTGTTCTGCCTGCTGCAAACAGGATAAGCTAAATTATACTGTGATAACAAAGAAACAAATACACAGAAACTCCAAAATTTTTAGTGACTTACAATAACCAAGGACATATTCCCTAATTGTGCAGCATGTCCCTTTTAAATTAGCATGTAATCTCTACTCATTGCATTTAATGAGAAATACAGGCTGACAGAGCAGTTGCCATCTTGAACACAGCTAATTGATGTGCTCAACAGAATAAAAAACTCCAGGGCATCAGCCACTAGTAACTAAATGCTCAGCCCCAAAAGCAACATGGGTCACATTTGCTCAGAATTCACTGTTGAGAACATGTCCCTTGACTTCACCCAACCTCACAGCATTTATCCAAGATAATCCTGATTTGTGCTTTGAAAGGGAAAATCTGTATTTAGTAAGCAACCCAAATAACCATCATCCAGTTGTCACAGCACATATAAATATTGGATAAATAGAATAAAATGTAACTGACTGATAGCAGAGCTTACAAAAATGAAAGTGAAATTTTCAGATGCCAGAAGTAAAAATCCAGAATCATAAGAATATAAGCTATTAATGCTGCTGTTTTGAAGATGGAAGAGGGAAACAGAGAATAGTTGATTAGACCCAGTAAATACTAAGGGACTGAAGTTTAACAGGGCTACAGCCAGGAGGACAATAGGATTTGGGATTTCTGCATAAACTTCAGTTCAGTTCAGTAGCTCAGTAGTGTCCGACTCTTTGTGACCCCATGAATCACAACACGCCAGGCCTCCCTGTCCATCACCATCTCCCGGAGTTCACTCAGATTCACGTACATCGAGTCAGTGATGCCATCCAGCCATCTCATCCTCTGTCATCTCCTTCTCCTCCTGCCCCCAATCCCTCCCAGCATCAGAGTCTTTCCAATGAGTCCACTCTTCACATGAGGTGGCCAAAGTACTGGAGCTTCAGCTTTAGTATCATTCCTTCCAAAGAAATCCCAGGGCTGATATCCTTCAGAATGGACTGGTTGGATCTTCTTTCAGTCCAAGGGACTCTCAAGTGTCTTCTCCAATACCACAGTTCAAAAGCATCAATTCTTTGGCACTCAGCCTTCTTCACAGTCCAACTCTCACATCAATACATGACCACAGAATTGCTAAAAGGATATACCACTTGTAAAAGAAGAACTAGAGGGAAAATTCTATTTAACTAAATAAGAAAAATTGTGTTTTCTACCCATACTGTAAAGGAGAGGTAGGCGTGCTCCTGAAGAAATCCAGCTCAGCAGTATGTTAAATTCTCCTACTGTATGGATTTGTTTTTTCCCCTTTTATCTTTATGTATTTTTAAAATATATTTTGAATCTTGATTGTTAGGTAGACTTATATACAAATTATATCACCAGTGTTCTATCCTTTGATTATTATGAATTTTTTAAATCTCTAGTAATAGTTCCTCTTTTTTTATAAAGATCATTTTATTTATTCAGTTTTTTGGCCACACCACATAGCATATGGGACTCTAGCTCCCTAACCAGGGACTTAATCCACACCTTCTGCTTTGAAAGCATGGAGTTTTAATGACTAAACTGTCAGAGAAGTCCTATTTTCTGCCTTAAAGACTGGTTTTTTTGATAGTTACACCCTCAACTTAGGTTAGTGTTTGTTTAGTACCTCTTTTTCCACACTTTGCTTTCTTTAACCTTACATTTCAGTTTTGTGTCTTTTAAGCAACATGTAATTGGTTGTATTTTTAATGAACTTTTTCAATCAGAATATCTAGCAAATACGTGTATGAAAAAAAATAACATTGCCACACTAAAAACCAAGCCATAGAAAAAGATATTGCTACAATCTGGTGATTGCAGCCATGAAATTAAAAGATGCTTACTCCTTGGAAGGAAAGTTATGACCAAACTAGACAACATATTTAAAAGCAAAGACATTACTTTGTCAACAAAGGTCCGTCTAGTCAAAGCTATGGTTTTTCCAGTGGCCATGTATGGATGTGAGAGTTGGACTATAAAGAAAGCTGAGCACCGAATAATTGATGCTTTTGAACTGTGGTGTTGGAGAAGACTCTTGAGAGTCGCTTGGACTGCAAGGAGATCCAACCAGTCCATCCTAAAGGAGATCAGTCCAGAATATTCATTGGAAGGACTGATGCTGAAGCTGAAACTCCAATACTTTGGTCACCTCATGCGAAGAGCTGACTCATTGGAAAAGACCTTGATACTGGGAAACATTGAGGGCAGGAGGAGAAGGAGACAACAGAGGATGAGATGGTTGGATGGCGTCACTGACTCAATGGACATGGGTTTGGGTCAACTCCAGGAGTTAGTGATGGACAGGGAGGCCTGGTGTGCTGTGGTTCATGAGGTCGCAAAGAGCTGGACATGACTGAGTGACTGAACTGATATAATAGGCTCTACATAGGTCCTACAGATAAAAAAGAAACAGATGAATATCCTAATGGAAAAATGAGCAATGTACATAAACAGGCAATATTCTGAAGATGTACTCAAATGGTCAAAGATCAAAAGTAGTGTGGTTTCAGTAGTAATCAGAGAAGTGTGGATTAAACTTACATTGAAATACCATTCCTAAACCATCAGATTGGCATTTAATTTTTTTTCATACCAATGGAGTAAATAAGGAATTAGGTTCAGATATCAAACCAAAGCAATATTAAATGAGGTACACATCTGGGAACTTCGAAAAGCTTCTACTTCACACATTCAGGCATGCATCCAAGAAAAATAAAGTTGTTTCTATGCCTAGAAGCTCACACAAAATCCACTTGTGGAATGTTATTGTTATTTAGTCAATAAGTCATGTCTGACTCTTTTGTTACCCCATGGACTGTACCCCACTAGGCTCCTCTATTCATGGGATTTCCCCAACAAGAATACCAGAGTGGGTCACCATTTTCCTCTTCCTTCTTCAATGCATCTTCTGCATTGGTATGTGGATTCTTAGCCACCTGGGAAGCCCCTGTACTTGTGGAATAGTCATATTTTTAATGAAGTAAGGTTTTTATTTAATTGGGTTACCTGGAATTGAGCCTCAACTATTTTCTACTTCAACTAGAAAGACAGAATTGTATTTAATATCTATACATGTTTTCAGCTGGGTATTTCCAGAAGTTGCTGAGATAGCAGAAAACACAAGTTTCTGCAGAGTAATCAGGCAGAGGCCAGAAGAGTGTGTTCTTTGGGAGTCATCAGGAGACGTGGCTTGAACAGCCAGTGCACACTTTCATATACTCAGGAGCATGAACTGTTGTAAAACTTTGTCAGGCAAGTGATCTCAAGTCTCACGGCACTTGGCAAATGTAGCAGGATTCTGAATCAGCAACAATGTGAGAAAAGTAAACTTTTTTTCTAATTTAGGTGCCAGTGTCAAAGTCTGGACAGTCCTCTAGGATAAGGCCAGCAATTTCAGTGGCATATGTCTAAGCTAATTCTGATCTTTCAAATACCTGTTCAAGTTATGGGGCACTATCTGTTGAAATCTAACCTCTCAAGGACGCATGCATAGGAAAGCAGATGGCTTGCAACAGACTGTTTAATCCCAAATCAAATAACAGAATCAGCACTTCAGGATGACTGCTTATATAGACACTTTTGTCAGATAATGTGACTGAGAGCTACACTTCCCACACAATAAGCTCCATAAAGAGTTTGTGATACACTGATTGATCAGTGGCAAATTCATTAAGCTTATACAGCAAACAGTGAGCTGCAGAGTGCATAATAAACACAGTCCCCGACTGACATGAATTTACATTAGAAGATAACAAGACATTAAGCTTTTGGTATCTAAAGCTTTTTTATCGTTTATTGTTTTCATTTCTTCTTATAGACTGCAGGGAGAGGTACGGAAGTTTGACAATGAGGCTGAAGACAGGAAATATATTTCCTTGATTTAACATAATTGAGGAAGATTTCCATGAAGACATCATTGAAAATACTTCCAAATTAGCAACTTCTGGTATAAATCATCTGCATAAAACCTCCTGCCATGTGAAACAAGTCACTAATGATGCTGTTCTTCCTAGGCAGCTTTATTTTGGTTTCTGGCCTTGGTGGTTGCAGTTTGCTGGAATCTCTACCTTTTTTAAATTAGGGCAACCCCAGACTTTGCTTTCCTTTTTAAAAGAAAGCTCTGAAATGTAAATAGGTAGAAGTGATAGCATTAAATGGCTTTTCCCAAAATGTGTTCTTCATACTACACTTTTAAAAATTTACTGTAGGAGTGACTCTATGGTCAAGCAAATTTAGCATTTTTTTTTAAATGCTAAAAAGAAAAAAGATGCATGTTTCCACAAGACTTCTCATAAATAACTTCAAGTTAAACTGGTGTGAATTTGACTCTACAAAAGAATATATTGTATGAAACATTTCCCAAGATTATTTGAGGACAAAAGTGTGTGTGTGTGTGTGTGTGTGTGTGTGTGTGTGTGTGTGTGTGTGTGTGTGTGTAATATCTCAAGAGACTAAAAGTTCCATGGGACGCACTTTTTGAAATGTTGATGATCGTTTTTACCTTCAACAAACAGCGGCTTCTGCTTTTCAACATGTTCATTTTGATGTTAAGCCGTTTTCTTTCCTCTGGTTCAGACACGCCAATAGATACATGGACTTCATAGCAATCTGGTAGTTGAGATGGAAGAAGAAAGATATGGAGGCAAGAATGTGGAAGATCGCAATAGTTGGAGCAGAAATAAAAGAAAATAAAAGAAAGTAGATTGGGGTCTTGGTGGTGGAAACCAAAAAAGAAGAAACCGGCTTTTCAAACATTATAAAAGAAATGGCAGGACATAGAAAGGTCCTAGATGCAAGGTAGAAAGAGAGATAATCAAAGATGGACTCAAGGTTGTAACCCTGGGTGATAGGAGAGTTGTCGTGCTGCTAGCAATAATGGAAAGTAGAAGGGGGAAAATGATAAGCCTGGACTATTATTATGACATTTTTAACTGAAAGGGCACAATGAAGGAGGTTTTTATATGTGAAGGGAAAAAAATTCAAAATCAAGTATGAATTTAGAAAATGTAAAAAATTAAACATTGCCCAAGCAAATGTTAAAAATACCTCTGAAATAGGATCTTATTTTTAGTTGGTACATATAAAGCTAATTGATCTGACTATTGTGGCATAATGTGTTTTTGGTTTCTTCCTCAACAGTTTTCATTAGCATTTTAATTCTACTAATAACATAAAGACACACATTATATATTCTATATATTAAAGGCATACATTTTTGTAACAGTGTATGCATAAAAGCAAATATATACCTTTTATATTCAGAAATTAACTTGACCCATAAATGCAAATACCTTAGCTGGGAAAGCAAAGGTAGTCTTGAAAAAAACCTGAAAATTGAACACTGTCAAAGAGTTCTGATTCAATTTGCCAGTCTAATGCAGATGGGAATGACAAAAAGTCTTTATTTGCTTGAAGAGCCTCTGAGGTTTTCAGTACCATTGAAATGCTGTCCTCAACTCAAGTACTTTTCATGTATCAGAGAAGTGGCAAATTTAACAAAGCCTGCAGTAATGTTTTGTATTTCTATTCTAAGTGAAATGCTTCAGAAAGTAAACATGAAGATTCAACAGTACTGCAACTGAAAACAATGAAAAATGCTCTTGTTTCTTAATATCTTAATAAGTAAATCATTTTAAGAGGCAAAGAGTATTGTTGAATGCCGAAAAACTAAACTGGTGATTAAAAAAATAGAGACCATTAAAGTACTTTTGTTAATTTTGTGATGATACAAAAATATTGGCATATATATTTTTATAAAATGTAGAAATATTATGTAGATAATTTAATATTTAAAAACATTCTGAAGAGCAAATCCAAACTGTTACTACTGGAACATTTTTAACACTATGCAGAGCAATGAATCCCCAAATAAGAAAAAGAAAATAAAGGCAGAGTAACAAATTTTCTTTGAAATAATTTCAGAGAATCTGGAAGATTTAAATCAAGAAATTGTATTTTTCCCTAAGATTGCATCTTTCTCATGTCTTTAATAATCAAAACCTGCATGTGTAATTTATAATTTGACTGAATACAGGAGAAATTTCACCTTGCTGTAGAGCACCCCTTAACAGCATTATCCATGATTAAGCAGATATTTTTATTTAAGTTTATTTTCATTGGTTTAAGTTGTTGTTGTCTGGCATATTAGCAGTGTGAACTGAGGCACATTCTTTTGGTCACTTATGCCCTGATTCTCTCAATTCAAAAACAAATTGCAGGGATAATAGGATAATAATGGATTGAATCTGGATTTCCTGCATAGTAGGTGGATTCTTTACTGTCTGAGCAACCAGTGAATCACAATAGCATCTTAATAAATGCAAATGTTTAACACAATGTCTGCAATATATTCAATGTTCTATAAATATTAGATTTTAATGGCACCCCACTCCAGTACTCTTGCCTGGAAAATCCCATGGATGGAGGAGCCTGGTGGGCTGCAATGCATGGGATCGCTAAGAGTTGGACACGACTGAGCAACTTCACTTTCACTTTTCACTTTCATTCATTGGAGAAGGAAATAGCAACCCACTCCAGTGTTCTTGCCTGGAAAATCCCAGGGACGGGGGAGCCTTGTGGGCTGCCCTCTATGGAGTCACACAGAGTTGGACACAACTGAAGTGACTTAGCAGCAGCAGCAGCAGCAGCACTGATGCTCAATTACCAAAATAAATTTAAAAGTCTGGTTCAACATAAAATCCTTAGAAATAAGGTAAAACTACATATAAAAAGTTTCAGACTAACATCTTCACTAAGATTTGGTAATAAGTATAGAGCAGAGAGGTAAAATGTCAGCAAAAAAAAAAATATATATATATATATATATACACACATTCATATATATGTAAGAAAGAAAGAAAGCTGAGTGCAGAAAAATTGATACTTTTGAACTGTGGTATTGGAGAAGACTCGTGAGAGTCCCTTGGACTGCAAGAAGATCCAACCAGTCCATCCTAAAGGAAATCAGTCCTGAGTATATTGGAAGGACTAATGCTGAAGCTGAAACTCCAATACTTTGGCCACCTGATGCGAAGAACTGACTCATTTGAAAAGACAGTGATGCTGGGAATGATTAAAGGTAGGAAGAGAAGGGGACGACAGAGGATGAAATGGTTGGATGGCATCATCAACTCAATGGACATGAGTTTGAGTATACTCCAGGAGTTGGTGATGGAAAGGGAAGCCTTGCATCCTGCAGTCCATGGGGTCGCAAAAAGTCAGACACAACTGAGTAACTGAACTGAACTGAACTGATATATACATTCAGATATATATGTATGTATTTCACAACTTTTTTATTCATTCACCCAATGATAGACACTTATCCATATCCTGGATATTGTGAACAATGGTACATTGAAAATGGTGGTGCATATATCTCCTCTATATCCTATTTTTCATTTCCTTTGAATACATACGCAGAAGTGGAATTGCTGGAACATATGATAGTTCTTTTTTAAAGAATCTCTATGTTGTTTTTTATAGTAGCTGCCACCAACTTACATTCCCACCAGTGGTACACAGGGGTTCCTTATTCACATCCTTACCAATACTAATTTCTTCTTTGTTTGTTTGTTTTTCTGATGATAGCCATTCTAACAGATATGGGTTAGTGGACCTTAATGGCGTTATGCTAAGTGAAATAAATCAGGCAGAGAAAGACAAGTCCTGCGGATTATCACTTATATGTGAAATCTAAAAATCATTAAACTCATAGAAACTGAGAGTTTCCTCCCAGCCCATGGTTTCAAGTTACCAGGGCCTGGGAGCAAACAGGGAAGTGTTCGTCAGAGTACAAACTTCCACTTAGAAGATGAATAAGTTCTGGGGATCTAATGGAAAGCACTATGATAACAGATAGCAACAGTGAACACTATATTTGCAAGTGGCTAAGAGCTTAAATCTTATATGTGATCACTGCAGAAAAAGAAATGATAATTGCTGTGACATGATGGTGCTAGCTAACACTATGGTGGGAATCATATTGCAATATATGTGTCCTAAATCAACACCTTTATTCACTCTTCACCTTGACTACACACAATGTTATATGTCTGTTATATCTCACTAAAGCTGAAAAAAAAAAAGAGAGGCAATTGTTTCAACTTTAGCCAAATAGTCAAAAACTGATGAGAAGGCTATTTGTCTTCCTTTACCATAAGAGCAAAAAATATTTATTAATTTCCACAGTATCAAAAATTTTACATTCAGTTCAGTTCAGTTCAGTACAGTCGCTCAGTCTTGCCCAACTCTTTGCGACCCCATGAACTGCAGGATGCAAGGCTTCCTGTCCGTCACCAATTCCTGGCGCATGCTCAAACTCATGTCCATCCGGTCGGTGATGCCATTCAACCATCTCATCCTCTATCGTCCCCTTCTCCTCCTGCCTTCAATCTTTCCCAGCACCAGGGTCTTTTCCAATGAGCCAGTTCTTCACATCAGGCGGCCAAAGTATCGGAGCTTAGCTTCAGCATAAGTCCTTCCAATATATAGGCAGGGTTGATTTCCTTTAGGACTGACTGGTTTGCTCTCCTTGCAGTCCAAGGAACTCTCAACAGTCTTCTTCAACACCACACTTCAAAAGCATCAATTTTTCAGCATTTAGCCTTCTTTATAGTCCAAATCTCACATCCATACATGACTACTGGAAAAACCATAGCTTTGATTAGACAGACCTTTGGTGGCAATGTCTCTGCTTAATAATATTCTGTGTTTCAGTTCAGCTCTGTTCAGTCACTCAGTCCTGTCCAACTCTTTGTGACCCCATGGACTGCAGCACACCAGGCCTCCCTGTCCATCACCAACACCCAGAGTCTACTCAAACTCAAGTCTGTTGAGTCAGTGATGCTATCCAACCATCTCATCCCCTATTGTCCCCTTCTCCTCAGACCTCCAATCTTTCCCAACATCAGAATCTTTTCAAATGAGTCAGTTCTTCACATCAAGTGGCCAAAGTATTGGAGCTTCAGCTTCAGCAATAGTCTTTCCAATGAATACTTAGGACTGATTTCCTTTAGGATGGACTGGTTGGATTTCCTTCCAGTCCAAAGGAATCTCAAGAGTCTTCTTCAACACCACAGTTCAAAAGCATCAATTCTTTGGTGTTCAGCTTTCTTTATAGTCCAACTCTCACATCCATACATGACCACTGGAAAAACCGTAGCTTTGACTAGATGGACCGTTGTTGGCAAAGTAATGTTGCTGTTATTTAATATGCTGCCTAGGTTGGTCATAACTTTTCTTCCAAGGAGCACGCGTCTTTTAATTTCATGGCTGCAGTCACCATCTGCAGTGATTTTGGAGCCCCCCAAAATAAAGTCAGCCACTGTTTCCATTGTTTCCCCATCTATATGCCATGAAGTGTTGGGACTAATTGCCAAGATTTTTGTTTCTTGAATGTTGAGTTTTAAGCCAGCTTTTTCACGCTCTTCTTTCACTTTCATCAAGAGGTTTTTTTAGTTCCTCTTCTCTTTCTGCCATAAGGGTGGTGTCATCTGCATATCTGAGGTTATTGATATTTCTCCCAGCAATCTTGATTCCAGCTCATGCTTCATTCAGCCCAGCATTTCTTATGATGTGCTCTGCATATAAGTTAAATAAGCATGGTGGCAATGTACAACCTTGACGTACTCCTTTCCCTATTTGGAACCAGTCCACTGTTACAAGTCCAGTTCTAAATGTTGCTTCTTGAACTGCATACAGATTTCTCAGGAGGCAGATAAGGTAGTCTGGTATTCCCTTCTCTTTCAGAATTTTCCACAGTTTGTTGTGATCCACCCAGTCAACGGCTTTAGCCTAGTTAATGAAGCAGATGTTTTTCTGGAATTTTGTTGCTTTTTCTCTGATCCAAAGGATGTCGGCAATTTGGTCTCTGGTTCCTTTGCCTTTTCTGAATCCAGCTTGAACGTCTATAAGTTCTCAGTTCATGTACTGTTGAAGCCTAACTTGGGGAATTTTAAGCATTACTTTCCTAGCATGTGCGGTGATTGCAATTGTGCAGTAGTTTGAGCATTCTTTGTCATTACCTTTCTTTGGGATTGGAATGAAAGCTGACCTTTTCCAGTCCTGTGGCCATTGCTGAGTTTTCCAAATTTGCTGGCATATTGAGTGCAGCACTTTCACAGCATCATCTTTTAGGATCTGAAATAGCTCAGGTTGGATTCAATCACCTCCACTAGCTTTGTTCATAGTGATGCTTCCTAAGGCCTACTTGACTTTGCACTCCAGGATTTCTGGTTCCGGGTGAGTAATCACACCATCGTGGTTATTTGGGTCATGAAGATCTTTTTTTGTATAGTTCTTCTGTTTATTCTTGTTACCTTTTAATATCTTCTGCTTCTGTAGGGTCCATACCATTTCTTTCCTTTATTGTGCCCATCTTTGCTTGATATATTCCCTTGTTTATCTCTAATTTTCTTGAGATCTCTAGTCTTTCCTCTTCTATTGTTTTCCTCCATTTCTTTGCATTGATCACTTAGGAAGGTTTTCTTATCTCTCCTTGCTATTCTTTTGAACTCTACATTCAGATGGGTCTATCTTTCCTTTTCTCCAGTCCTTCTGCTTTTCTTCTTTTCTCGGCTATTTGTAAAGCCTCCTCAGGCAACCATTTTGCCTTTTTTCATTTCTTTTTCTTGGGGATGGTTTTGATCACCGCCTCCTGTACAATGTTATGAATCTCCATCCACAGTTCTTCAGGCACTCTATCTATCAGATATAATCCCTTAAGCCTATTTGTCACTTCCACTATATAATCGTAAGGGATTTGATTTCAGTCATACTTGAATGGTCTTGTGGTTTTCCCTACTTTCCCCAATTTAAGTCTGAATTTTGCCATAAGGAGTGCATGATCTTACATTATCTTACATTGATTAGCTCATTTCAAGACCCCAATACTAAATATACTAAAGACTATATTTTATAAAAGCTCTCAAAACAGTTCATTTTTTTATGGCTTAATGTCATATACACTGGACCCAGGTTGCTAAGGTTTGAGTACTGGCTCTGTTATTTGTGCACTTGGTGATCTAAAGGAAGTTATTTTGCCTCTTTATAAAACAGAGAAATAATACTACCGGTGTCATAAATTTTCTTTGCGTGTGTGTTTGTACATGCACATACATGTGTCTATACCTAAAATGAGTCAATATATAATAAAGTGTTCAGAACAGTGCACAGAACTCAGCACCCAATACATTATCAATGTATTACAATGACCAATACTTGCAGGGCACTTGCTCAAGGTCACTCAGTCAGTAGGTGTTGTAGTAGGAGCCCAACCTAGATAAAAATCTTCAACTGTACTATATCTGATCAATGTTAGGGATTCTCCCAGCTTTGCTACATTACATACCCATAGCCTATGTGTGCCTTAGTTGCTTCATGTATGAATTGAGGGCATCTTATTATTATGTAGATTCATGGCAACTGATTTGTTCACAACTGGGAAGTAAGTACCACAAGGATGTATATTTTCAGTCTGCTTATTTCATGTCTGTACAGAGTACATTATGCGAAAGCCAGGCTAGATGAATCATAAGCTGGAATTGAGATTTCCAGGAGAAATATTAATAACCTAAGATAGGCAGATGAGACCACCCTAATGGCAGAGAGTGAAGAGGAACTAAAGAGCCTCTTGATGAGGGTGAAAGAGGAGAGTGAAAAAGCTTGCTTAAAACTCAACATTAAAAAACTAAGATCATGGCATCTTGTCCCATCATTTCATGGAAAAGAGAAAGGGAAAAAGTGGAAGCAGTGACAGCATTTTATTTTCTTGGGTTAAAAATCACTGTGTACGGTGACTGCAGCCATGAAATTAAAAGGCGCCTGTTCCTTGGAAGGAAAGCTATGACAAACCTAAACAGCATATTAAAAAGCAGAGACATCACTCTGCCAACAAAAGTCTGTATAGTCAAAGCTGTGGTTTTTCCAGTACTCATGTATGGATATGAGTCTTGGATTATAAAGAAGGCTGAGCACGAAAGAACTGATGTTTTTCAAATTATGGTACTGCAGAACACTCTTGAGAGTCCCTTGGACAGCAAGATCAAATTAGTCAGTCCTAAAGGAAATAAACTCTGAATATTCATTGAAAATACTGATGCTGATGCTGAAGCACCAATACTCTGGCCACCTAATGCAAAGAGCTGACTCACTGGAAAAGATCCTGATACTGGGAAAGATTGAAGGCAAAAGGAGAAGAGGGTGGCAGAGGATGATATGGTTAGATAGCACCACTGGCTCAATGGACATGAATTTGAGCCAACTCCAGGAGATAGTGGAGGACTTCGGAGCCTGGCATGCTATAGTATATGGGGTTGCAAGAATTTGGACATGACTTAACAATAACATTTATGCCACTCCTAATATAATCCTGTCCCCTGATACCTCACACTTCACCAAAATATTAACACAGCTTTAATCTGTAAGAAATACTTTGCTATCTTCCACTGGGGCTCAGAATACTTGTAGTTCAGTCCACTAGGCAGCCACTAACCATTAACTTGATAAATACTTAGTACAAGTCTCCATATTCTGTTTAAAATTTAAACTTTTTTATTTTAGAACAGTTTAAGAGCTACAGACAAATTTCAGACAGTATGCAGAATTCCCATATAAGGCAAATCCATATTTCCCTATTATCAACATAGTACATTTGTATGACACAATGATTACAATTAATTAGTCACCAGCAAAGCCCAATTGATACATTATTATTAACTAAAGTCTATAATTTATTCAGAAATGTTTATATTTGCCTAATACCATTTCCTGTTCCAGGAACTTATCTTGGGTAATACATTACATTTAGAAGTCATGTCTTAGTTTCCTCTTAGCTGTGAGAGTTTCTCAGACTCCTTGTTTATGGTGACCTTGACATTTTGGAAGTACTGGCTGGGCATTTTGTAGAACATCCCTAAATTAGGATTTGTCTCATCTTTTCTTCATGATTACACTGGAGTTTTTTATTTGAGAGAGAAAGACCACAAAGGTAAAGTGTGTTTTCATAACATCATATCAAGAGTACACACTATCAGCATGATTTATTGCTGCTGATATTAATCTTGATTATCTGAGTTGGTGTTTGTCAGGTTTCTCTACTGTAAAATTATTATTTTCCCCTTTCATATTCTATAAAGTCACTATGCACAGCCTACCTTAAAAAAATAGAAGCTATGCTCCACTTCCTTGAGGACAGAGTAATTACATAAATTATTTGGAATTCTTCTGCATAGGAGATTTAGTTATTTGACATTTATTTATTTATTTATTCTACCACTTATTTTATCAATAAAACTTCCACCAGAGTAGAACATTACAATTGATGAGCCTGCACTGACACATCATATCATCTTTAGTGACCTTTTATTTTTTTGGCTGTGCCATGAGGCTTGCAGGATCTTGGTTTCCTGCCCAGGGACTAAACTGAGGCCCAGGACAGTGAAACCACTGAGTCCTAACCAGAGGACCACCAGAGAATTCCCTTTGGTGAGATTTCTCTATAGCTCTTTTTGGCTATTTTTTAAATTGGGTTATTTGTTTTCTTATTGCTGAGTTTTAAAAGTTCTTATGTGTTTTGGATAATGGTCCTTTCTCATATGCCTATTTGCAAATACTTATTAGCAAACTGAAGCTTTCCTTTTCATTCCCTTAACAATATATTTTGCAGAGTGGAAGGTTTATACACCCCTGTAATGGAAGTGTGGAGACTTAAACACCGGATTGCCAGGGAAGCCTCTGAAGTTTTAAGTTTTAAGATAAGTATACTCATCAAGTTTTTCTTTCATGGATCATGCTTTTGATACATTTAAAAAATCAAGGTCAAATAGATTTTCTATTAATTTTTTCCAAACAGTTTTATTGTCATATTTTGCATCTAATTTTCTTATACATTTTGAGATGAGTTATGTAAAATGTCTAAAGTATATATCTAGTTTAATTTTATTTGTACATAGACATCATATCTTCTGGTACTATTCATTGAGAAAGATTAGTCTTTTTCCATTGAGTTGCTTTGCTTCTTTAAAAACATCAATTGACTATAATTGTATAGATCTTCCAGACCCTCTATTCTGTCCCACTGGTGTGCACTTCAGTTCAGTTCAGTTCAGTCATTCAGTCGTGTCTGACTCATTGTGACCCCATGGACTGCGGAATGCCAGGCCTCCCTGGCCATCTCCAACTCCCAGAATTTACTCGAACTCATGTCCATTGAGTCAGTGATGCCATCCAACTATCTTATCCTCTATTGTCCCCTTTTCCTCCTGCCTTCAATCATTCCCAGCATCAGAGTCTTTTCAAATGAGTCAACTCTTGGCATCAAGTGGCCAAAGTATTGGAGTTTTGGCTTCAGCATCAGTCCTTCCAATGAATATTCAGGACTGATTTCCTTTAAGATGGACTGATTGGATCTCTTTGCAGTCCAAAGGACTCTCAAGAGTCTTCTTCAACTTCAAAAGCATCAATTCTTTGGTGCTCACCTTTCTTTATAGTCCAACTCTCACATCCATACATGATCACTGGAAAAACCGTAGCTTTAGGACATTTGTCGGCAAAGTAATGTCTCTGCTTTTTAATATGCTGCCTAGGTTGGTCATAACTTTTCTTCCAAGGAGCAAGTGTCTTTTAATTTCATGTTTGCAGTTACCATCTGCAGTGATTTTGGAGCCCAAGAAAGTAGAGTCAGTCACTGTTTCCAGTGTTTCCCCATTTATTTGCCATGAAGTGATGGGACTGGATGCCATGATCTTAGTTTTCTGAATGTTGATATTTAGGCCAACTTCTTCACTCTCCTCTTTGAATTTCATCAAGAGGCTCTTTAGTTCATCTTTGCTTTCTGCCATAATGGTGGTGTCATCTGCATATCTGAGGTTATTGATATTTCTCCCAGCAATCTTGATTCTAGCTTGTGCTTCATCCAGTCCAGCGTTTCTCATGATGTACTCTGCATATAAGTTAAATAAGCAGGGTGACAATATACAGCCTTGATGTACTCCTTTCCCTATTTAGAACCAGTCTGTTGTTCCGTGTCCTGTTCCAACTGTTGAATTTTGGTAGTGTGAGTCCTCCGATTTTGCTTTACTTCATATTGTTTAGTTGTTGTCAGCTATTCTAGATATTTTTTTCATTCCACATGAATATTAGAATCAGCTTATTGAGACCTAAAATAGAGCTTGCTATAATGTTGATAGGAATCAGTGGGTCTATTGATCACATTGGAAAGAATTACACCTTACAAAAATTGAGTCTTCTGATACATAAGAACATAAACACATATTTTTTTTTTAGTTCTTTGGTGAATTTTCTCTTTTAATATTTATGGTTTGATATATAGATTCTTTAAATATTTTGCAAAATTTATTTCTAATTGTTTGGGGGTGTTAATAATAATAATATTTTTTAATTTTTAATTATAATAATTCAGTTCTGGAATACTTGAAAGTAACTTTTGTAAATTAACTGTGAACCATGTAACCATGATATACTGTCGTATGGGTTCTAGGAGGTTTTGCAGGTGTGTAAATTATTTCTTAATTTTCAATGTAGAAAATCATATCTGCAAAAAAAATGACAAATTTTTTCTTTTATAGAAATTTGTATCCATTTTATGTCCTTTTCTTGTGTATTGCACTAGTTGTAGATGCTATAAAGGAAGAGTGAGAGAAAACATCCTTGCCTTTTTTTAATGTTAGAGGAAAAACATATTTTTTGTCAAAATTAATTATGATGCTAACAGTGGATTTTCAATGGAAAATTTCTATGGAGATGAGACAGTTACTTTCACTTCCAGGTTTGCTGAGAATTCTTTTTATCATGAATGGGTCATAGATTTTTCTCAAATGCTTTCTGTTCTTCAAATGATGAGACCATGTGATTTTTTTTAATGTAGCTTACTGAAGTTGTACATTACACAGAATGATCTTTCAGTGTTGAACTAGAATTGCATATCTGAAATAAATTCCACTTGTTCGTGGGATCTGTTCGTTTCGGTCACTCAGTCGTGTCCGACCCTTTGCCACCACCTGAATCGCAGCACACCAGGCCTCCCTGTCCATCACCAACTCCCGGAGTTCATTCACATTCATGTCGATCCAGTCAGTGATGCCATCCAGGAATCTCATCCTCTGTAGTTTCCTTCTCCTCCTGCCCACAATCCCTCCCGGCATCAAAGTCTTTTCTAATGAGTCAACTCTTCGCATGAGGTGGCCAAAGTACTGGAGTTTCAGCTTCAGCATCATTCCCTCCAAATAAGTCCCAGGGCCAATCTCCTTCAGAATGGATTGGTTGGATCTCCTGGCAGTCCTAGGGACTCTCAAGAGTCTTCTCCAACACCACAGTTCAAAAGCATCGATTCTTTGGCACTCAGCTTTCTTCACAGTCCAACTCATATCCATACATGACCACTGGAAAAACCATAGCCTTGACTAGATGGACCTTAGTCGGCAAAGTAATGTCTCTGCTTTTCAATATGCTATCTAGGTTGGTCATAACTTTTTTCCAAGGAGTAAGTGTCTTTTAATTTCATGGCTGCAGTCACCATCTGCAGTGATTTTGGAGCCCAAAAAAATAAAGTCTGACACTGTTTCCACTGTTTACCCATCTATTTCCCATGAAGTGATGAGACCAGATGCCATGATCTTTGTTTTCTGAAAGTTTAGCTATAAGCCAACTTTTTCACTCTTTACTTTCACTTTCATCAAGAGGCTTTTGAGTTCCTCTTCACTTTCTGCCATAAGGGTGGTGTCATCTGCATATCTGAGGTGATTGGTATTTCTTCCAGCAATCTTGATTCCACCTTGTGCTTCTTCCAGCCCAGCGTTTCTCATGATGTACTCTGCATATAAGTTTAATAAACAGGGTGACAATATACAGCATTAACATACTCCTTTGCCTATTTGGAACCAGTCTGTTGTTCCATGTCCAGTTCTACCTGTTGCTTCCTGACCTGCATATAGGTTTCTCAAGAGGCATGTCAGGTGGTCTAGTATTCCCATCTCTTTCAGAATTTTCCACAGTTTGTTGTGATCCACACAGTCAAAGGCTGTGTCATAGTCAATAAAGCAGAAATAGATGTTTTCCTGGAACTCTTTTGCTTTTCCATGATCCAGCGGATGTTGGCAATTTGATCTCTGGCTCCTCTGCCTTTTCTAAAACCAGCTTGAACATCTGGAAGTTCATGGTTCACGTATTGCTGAAGCCTGGCTTGGAGAATTTTGAGCATTACTTGACTAGCATGTGAGATGAGTGCAATTGTGCAGTAGTTTGAGCATTCTTTGGCATTGCCTTTCTTTGGGATTGGAATGAACACTGACTTTTTCCAGTCCTGTGGCCACTGCTGAGTTTTCCAAATTTGCTGGCATATTGAGTGCAGCACTTTCACAGCATCATCTTTCAAGATTTGAAATAGCTCAACTGGAATTCTATCACTTCCACTACCTTTGTTCCTAGTGATGCTTTCTAAGGCCCACTTGACTTCACATTCCAAGATGTCTGGCTCTAGATGAGTGATCACACCATTGTGATTATCTTGGTCTTGAAGATCTTTTCTGGGCAGTTCTTCTGTGTATTCTTGCCACCTCTTCTTAATATCTTCTTCTTCTTTTAGATCCATACCATTTCTGTCCTTTATCGAGCCCATCTTTGCATGAAATGTTCCCTTGGTGTCTCTAATTTTCTTGAAGATATCTCTAGGCTTTCCCATTCTGTTGTTTTGCTCTATTTCTTTGCATTGATCACTGAGGAAGGCTTTCTTATCTCTTCTTGCTATTCTTTGGAACTCTGCATTCAGATGCTTGTATCTTTCCTTTTCTCCTTTGCTTTTCACTTTTCTTCTTTTCACAGCTATTTGTAAGGCCTCCTCAGACAGCCATTTTGCTTTTTTTGCATTTCCTTTCCATGGGGATGGTCTTGATCCCTGTCTCTTGTACAATGTCACGCACCTCATTCCGGAGTTCATCAGGCACTCTATCTATCAGATCTATTCCCTTAAATCTATTTCTCCCTTCCACTGTATAATCATAAGGGATTTGATTTAGGTCACAAATCAAATGAGCTACCACACGTCCAAGGTCAGGGGCAAAGCCGAAAGGAGTTATCCCACATCAGAGGTCAGTGGCAGCAGACTAGAGGAGCTACACTGCATCCGAGGCCAAGGGTGATGGCAGGGAGGAGCTGCCCCATGTGCAAGGCCAGGGGCAGCGGCCAGGAGGAGAGACCCCACTTCCAAAGAGTGGTGGCTGCACGGGCACCTGAGGGCCTAGAGGAGCTATTCCACGTTCAAGGTCAGGAGAGGCAGCAGTGAGGAGATACCCCTCATCCAAGGTAAGGAACAGCAGCTGCACTTTGCTGGAGCAGCTGTGAAGAGATATCCCATGTCCAAGGTAAGAAAAACCCAAGTAAGATGGCAGGTGTTCCAAGAGGGCAGACACACTGAAACCATAATCACAGAAAACTAGTCAATCTAATCACAATAGGACCACAGCCTTGTCTAATTCAATGAAACTAAGCCATGCCCTGTGGGACCACCCTAGACGGGTGGGCATGGTGGAGAGGTCTGACACAGTGCAGTCCACTGGAGAAGGGAATGGCAAACCACTTCAGTATTCTTGCCTTGAGAACCCCATGAACAGTATGAAAAGGCAAAATGATAGGATACTGAAAGAGGTACTCCCCAGGTCAGTAGGTGCCCAATATGCTACTGGAGATCAGTGGAGAAATAACTCCAGAAAGAATGAAGGGATGGAGCCAAAGCATAAACAATACCCAGCTGTGGATGTGACTGGTGATAGAAGCAAGGTCTGATGCTGCAAAGAGCAATATTGCATAGGAACCTGGAATGTCAGGTCCATGAATCAAGGCAAATTGGAAGTCGTCAAACAAGAGATGGCAAGAGTGAACGTCGACATTCTAGGAATCAGCGAACTAAACTGGACTGGAATGGGTGAATTTAACTCAGATGATCATTATATCTACTACTGCGGGCAGGAATCCCTCAGAAGAAATGGAGTGGCCATCATGGTCAACAAAAGAGTCTGAAATGCAGTACTTGGATGCAATCTCAAAAATGACAGAATGATCTCTACATTTCCAAGGCAAACCATTCAATATCACAGTAATCCAAGTCTATGCCCCAACCCGTAACACTGAAGAAGCTGAAGCTGAATGGTTCTATGAAGACCTACAAGACCTTTTAGAACTAACACCCAAAAAAGATGTCCTTTTCATTATAGGGAACTGGAATGCAAAAGTAGGAAGTCAATAAACACCTGGAGTAACAGGCACATTTGGCCTTGGAATGCGGAATGAAGCAGGGCAAAGACTAATAGAGTTTCCTTCCAACAACACAAGAGAAGACTCTACACATGGACATCACCAGATGGTCAACACCAAAATCAGATTGATTATATTCTTTGCAGCCAAAGATGGAGAAGCTCTATACAGTCAACAAGAACAAGACCAGGAGCTGACTGTGGCTCAGATCATGAACTCCTTATTGCCAACTTCAGACTTAAGTTGAAAAAAGTAGGGAAAACCACTAGATCATGGGATACAAGTGTCATTATATAATATTGATTTAATTTACTCATATTTCAATAAAAAATCTTGTATATGCATTTATGAGATATATTGTTCCGTACTTTTGTTGTTTTACAAGGTCTTTCTCTAGTTTTGATATTAGAATAATGCTTTGTGGTTGTTATTGAGTCACTATGTCTAACTCTTTGAGTGTCTGACTCCTCTGTGTGCAAACGTCCTCTATCTTCCACTGTCTCCTGGAGTGTGTTCAAATTTATTTCCATTGAGTCTGTGATGCTACTTGACCATCTCATCCTTTGCCTCCCTCTTCTCCTTTTGCCTTCAATCTTTCCCAGCATCAGTGTCTTTTCCAGTGAGTTGGCTCTGGACATCAGGTGACTCTTCACATCAGGTAGCCAAAGTACTGGGGCTTCAGCTTTAGCATCAGTCCATCCAATGAATATTCAGTGTTGATTTCTTTTAGGATTGACTGGTTTGATCTCCATGCTGTCCAAGGGACTCTCAAGTCTTAACCACAATTCAAAAAGCATCAATTCTTTTGTGCTCAGCCTTCTTCATGGTCTAACTCTCACATCCATACATGACTGCTGGAAAAACCCTAGCTTTGACAATACAGACCTTTGTCAGCAAAGTCTCTGCTTTTTGACACGCTGTCTAGGTTTGTCACAGTTTCCCTTCCAGGGAGCAAGCGTCTTCTAATTTCATGGCTGCAGCTGCCATCTACAGTGATTTTGGAGACCAAGAAAATCAAATCTGTCACTGCTCCACTTTTTCCCCATCTATTTGCCATGAAGTGATGGGACCAGATGCCATGATCTTACTCTTTAAATACTGAGTTTCAAGCCAGCTTTTTTTACTCTCCTCTTTCACTTTCATCAAGAGGCTCTTTAGTTCCTCTTCACCTTCTGCCATTAGAGTGGTATCATCTGCATCTCTTAGATTGCTGTTTTTCCTCCCAACAATCTTGATTGTAGCTTGTGATTCATCCAGTATGGCATTTCACATGATGTATTCTGCATAGAAGTTAAATAAGCAGGGTCACAATATATAGCCTTATCATATTCCCTTCCTGATTTGGAACAAGTCTGTTTTTCCATGTCCAGTTCTAACTGTTGCTTCTTGACCTGCATACAGCTTTTTCAGAAGAAGGTGAAATGATCTAGTATTCCCATCTCTTTAAGAATTTTCCACAGTTTGTTGTGACCCACACAGTCAAAGGTTTTAGTATAGTCAATAAAGCAGAAGTAGAAGGTTTTCTGAAATTCCTTTGCTTTCTCTTTGATCCAAGGGATGTAGGCAATTTGATCTTTGGTTACTTTGCCCTTTCTAAACCCCAGCTGGTAAACCTATAAGTTCTTGGTTCATATTCTGCTGAGGCCTTGCTTGAAGAATTTTGAGCATAATCTTGCTAGCATGAGAAATGAAACAATTGTACAGTAGCTGGAATATCTGTTGGCATTGCCCTTCTTTGAGATTGGAAGGAAAACTGACCTTTTCCAATCTTGTGGCCATAGCTGATTTTTGCAAATTTCCTGCCCAAGAGAATAATAATGTGTTACCTCTACTCCTATTTTTCTAGGAAAGAAAGATTCTAAAAATTGATATAATTTCTTCTTTAATGACTTGCCAAAAATTCCAATGAAAATGATCTCATTCTGGTGCTTTCTATTCTGGAAAAATATAATTATTGATTTAACTTTTAAATTCATTAGTCATCTGCTTTTAAATATTGTCTATATTTTCTATTAGAGACCTTAATATGTAATCATAGTTATTTTAAATTTTTTGTATGATATATGTAATTATTTCTGTAGTTACAGATGTTGGAGGATTTAAATTCCTGTATTATCTTTGCTTTTTTGACTCCACTCTAGACTTTGCGTTTTCCTGCCTTCAATGAAAATCTGTGTTTTACAGCTTTTAAACTATAATACACTTTTATCACACTAGAGATTAGTTAGCATGGTAGTAAGATATGGGGAAATGAGGAGCATTTTATTACATAAGAAATTTGAGTCTTTTAATGAACATACATTTTGAGCTGTGACCTTCACAGTGTCTTTCCAGTACTTCCTTTCCCTGACTGTACCATTCCCTATAATTCCCTTAAGGAGTCTTGGCATCTATTGAATGTGTTTGTTTTATCTCAAAAAAAAAAAAAAAAGAAGAAGGTAGGAATGGAATAATGTGTGAGAAATGCTTTTTCCCTGCCTAATAATACTCTGGCAATCTTTTTCCTAAGAGATAAGGCCTTTGTTATAGAGAACACTTGGGATGTTTTTCAATACTTTCCCACTATTAGGTTCTTTCAGCTATAATTCATTGTTATTGTACTAGAGTCCTGTTGTGAGGTGATAAGACATGGGGGAACTAAAGTGTTCTCTAATCTTATGGTTAAATCTCTGGGTTTTCAATGGAATATTACTCAGCTATAAAAAAAAGAAAAGAATGCATTTGAGTGAGTTCTAATGAAGTGGATGAAACTGGAGCCTATTATACAGAGTGAAGTAAATCAGAAAGAGAAACACCAATATAGTATATTAACACACATGTATGGAATTTAAAAAGATGGTAATGATGATCTTATATGCAAGGCAGCAAAAGAGACACAGAAGTAAAGAACAGACTTTTGGACTATGTAGGAGAAGGCAAGGGTGGCATGATTTGAGAGATTAACATTGAAATATGTATATCACTGTATGCAAAATAGATCACCAGTGTAAGTTCTATGCATGAGGCAGGGCACTCAATGCCAGTGCCCTGGGACAACCTACAGAGATGGGGTGGGGAGGGACGTGGGAGGGGGATTCAGCATGGGGAGACACACGTGCACCCATGGGTGATTCATGTTGATGTATGGCAAAAACCACCACAATATTGCAAATAAATTATCCTCCAATTAAAATTAACTAATTTTTTAAAAAAAATCTCCTTCCTAGAGCTTGAAAGCTCAAGGAACAGACAGTGGGTAAGTATTGCCAAGACTATTAGAAGTATTTTAATCCTTTATTTGCAAGTATTGAATAGATTGTTCTAGAAAAATAAATACAATCATTTTGTTAAAAAAAAAAAAAAAACAAAAACAAAAACAAAAAACTGTGTTTTAATGTACCTCTTACTGTGAGCTTTCAGCTTCCCAGGTGGCTCAGTGGTAAAGAACCCATGTGCCAATGAAGGAGATGCAGGTTTGACCCTTGGGTTGGGAGGATCTCCTAGAAGAGGAAATGCCAACACATTCCAGTATTTTTACCCAGATAATCCCATGGACAGAAGAGCCTGGTGGGCTATAGTCCATCAGATCACAGAGTCAGTCATGACTGGGTGACTAAGCACACACATGCACACACTATGACATTCACCTTCTCCAGAGGAATAGCCCTTTTTTCTCCCAAATAGATGAGACAAGAAGGCTAGACTCAATTATTTATCTAATTTGTGTCTGGAGCAAGGGTAGAAATAGCTCTGAATGAGTTTAGAGTAGCTGGCAGTAGTGTGAGCAGGTGTATCAGGCCACGCATGTTAAGGAGTGTTCCGCTAAGTGCCTAAGAGAGCCATCGAAGGGCTTTAAGTAGCAAAATGAAATCATATTCTCATGTTAGATTATTCTTACCACAGTGTGAAAAGCTGATTAAAGTGAGGCCAACAGAAGTGGAGGCATCAATTAGGAAGCCATAGTACTAGTCCAGGAAGTAGATGATGGTGGCCTGATCCAAATTCATGACAGTAGAAAAGGAAAGTAAGTGAATGGACTCAGGATATATTTGGGGGTGTAAAATAAAACTGGCAATTACCTTTTAAAAAGATTATCAAGGGCCAGTTTCCATTTCTGCATATGATGAGCTTGGAAATCACCGTTCCATCTTAACAAGTAAAAAAGTTGAACAAACTGGAAAAACATCAACTCTTTTTGGATCTGTAAGAGAAGATAAGACAGGAAAAACAGCTGCCCCTAAGATTCAGAAGAGGCAGGAAAACAGGGAGTCATGGTTTATTAAAGCAGACTCATGAGTGGAAACCTCCACAAACAGCAGGGCCAGCACAGGAAAACCTAAACTGTAATTGATGAATTGCTGGAGGCTGAGTGTGGACAACTCTGAAACTTAAAAGCTCCAGGAAGACCTCATCACAGGAGGAAATCTCACACTACGGTAAGAGTTACCTTTGTGAAGTAGACTTTAAGTTCCCATTGTAAATATCAGAGAAAATACCCCTCATGTTTCTGGCAGAGAGGAGAAAAACATTTTAAAATACAATCTACCTTTCTATTCTTTTGAACAAGGCTTGCCCTCAGGAGAAACTATTTAACCAAAGCCTAACCTCCTGGGACACCATCACACCTAAGTAACCTGGGGGAAAGAAAGTACCCAACTCCAGCCTACTCTAACCATTTCATCCCACCTACAAAAGGAGGGGAAAAAAACTGGAAAACACTTGTGAAGTTCACAGTTCAAAGGCATGGGCTCACTATAGGCTGAGATCTAATCTAAGAAACATAGAATGTCTTCCCTTCCCCCAACACTTTACCACAACATTAGTAAAAACAGGAATCAAGATTAGTGGGAAAAATATCAATAACCTCAGATATGCAGATGACACCACCCTTATTGCAGAAAGTGAAGAGGAACTAAAGAGCCTCTTAATGAAGGTGAAAGAAGGGAGTGAAAAAGCTGGCTTAAAACTCAACATTCAGAAAACAAAGATCATGGCATCCAGTCCCATCACTTCATGGCAAATAGATGGGGAAACAGTGGAAACAGTGACAGACTTTATTTTCTTGGGCTCCAAAATCACTGCAGACAGTGACTGAAGGCATGAAATTAAAAGATGCTTGCTCCTTGGAAGAAATGCTAGGTGACAAACCTAGGCAGCATGTTAAAAAGCAGAGACATTATTTTGCTGACAAGTATCTGTATTGTCAAAGTTATAGTTTTTCCAGTAGTCATGAAGCTCCAATACTTTGGTCACCTGATGCAAAGAGCCAACTCATTAGAAAAGACCCTGATGTTGGGAAAGATTGAAGGCAGGAGAAGGGGATGACAGAGGATGAGATCGTTGGATGGCATCACCAACTCAATGGACATGAGTTTGGACAAGCTCCCGGAGATGGTGAAGGACAGGGAAGCCTGGTGTGCTGCAATACATGGGGTCACAAAGAGTTGGACATGACTGAGTGACTGAACAAAAACAACAATATATATGGATGTGAGAGTTGGACAATAGAGAAGGCTGAGGGACAAAGAACTGATGCCTTCAAACTGTGGTGTTGGAGAAGACTCTTGAGAGTCCCTTGGACTGCAAGATCAAACCAGTCAATCCTAAAGGAAAGTGACATTGAATATTCACTGGAAGGACTGATGCTGAAGCTGAAGCTCCAATACTTTGACCACCTGATATGAAGAGCCATTGGGAAAGGCAGGAGAAAGAGATGACAAAGGATGAGATGGTTGGATGGCATCACTGACTCAATGGGCATGAGTTTGAGCAAACTTAGGGAGATGGTGTAGGACAGGGAAGCCTGGCATGCTGTGGTCCATGGGGCTGCAAAGAGTTAGACATGACTGAGCAACTTGACAACAAGTAAAAGGCTATTTAAAACAGTTCTTTTTACCAGGTACACCATGTTCAGCTATGAATAAAACTTACAAAGCATGCCAAAAGGCAAAAAATTCAATGTGAAGAGAAGAATAAACATCAGAACCAGACAGGCAGGGATTTTGTAGTTATCAGGTTGTAAGTAAAACAAATGATGAGTAACATGCTAAGGGTTTTCATGGATGGCAAGAAAGTAGATGGATGGCATGTAAGAACAGAAGAACAAGATAAATAGAGAGATGTAAACCATAAGGAAATCATCAAAAAATTTTTTTAAAAAGCTGTAAAAGAAATAAAGAATATCTTTGATGAGCTTACAAATATGTTGGACATGGATAAGGGAAGAATCAATCTCTGAGCTTGAGGATATACAAATAGAAATGTTGAAAACTGAAAAGCAAAGGGAACAAAGACTAAAAAAAAGAATAAAATATCCAAGGACTCTGAGACAACTACAAAAAAAGTGCAGCACAATGGGAACACCGGGAGAAGAAGAAAGAGAGAAAGGAACAAAAGATATATTTAAATAAATTATGATTGAGAAATTCCCCAAATTAATTTCAGAACCACAGATCCAGGAAATTCAGAGAATATTAAATAGGATAAATGGCAATAATAATAATTAATAAAAACTGTACTTAAAATATCATTTTCAAACCATTGAAAATCAGTGATAAATCCTGAATAAAGTCAAAGGAAAAAATATCGTACTTACTCAATACAGGAATAAAGGTAAGATCTACACCCAACTTCTCCTGAGAAACCACCAAGCAGCAGAAGAGAAGAGTGAAATACTTTTTAAAGTATTGTGAAAAAGTGAAAATGGAAGTCGCTCAGTCGTTTCTGACTCTTTGCGTGTGACCCCATGGACTGTAGTCCATCGAATTCTCCAGGCCAGAATACTGGGGTGGATAGCGGTTCCCTTCTCCAGGGGATCTTCCAGACCCAGGAATCGAACCGGGGTCTCCTGCATTGCAGGCAGATTCTTTACCAGCTGAGTTACTAGTGAAGCCCTATTGTGAGAAAACCCCTTACCAACTTAGAATTCTGTACTTGTGAAATATAATATACACACTTGTGCATGCTTATATATAAGTAAAATAAATCACAACAATCATACAAGAAATGGGAGAAACTAAAATTACTTTGTTATTATAAAGTATATAACATTCATAAAGTTGTATAGTGTTATTTGAGAGTGAACTTGGATTACTTACAAACATGTACTGCAAACTCTAGGAAACTATTTTTAAAAGTTTGAAAACATACAATCTCTATGCTAAGAAAGGGGAGAAAATGGAATGGAATTATATAAGATGCTCACTTGAAATAATAAAAGGCAGAAAAAGAGTGGAAAACAAAAAGAGGAACAAAGACAAGTGCAATAAACAAAAAACAGTAATGAATATGGTAGATATGAAACTATATGAACAGCACATTGAATATCAGTAATTAAAATGCATAAATTAAAAGAGGTTGTCAGCGATGATCAAGAAACAAGACCCAAGTGTATGTTGTCTACAAGAAATTCATTTTAAATATAAAATACAGATTAAAAGAAAATGGATGGAGAAAATACACAATGCTAATATGCTAACATGCAAGGCTGGTTCAGCATTCAAAAATCGGTCAGAGTAGTACATGCATGTTCAGTTGCTCAGTCGTGTCTGACTCTTGGCAACCCCACAGACTGTAGCCTGTCAAGCTCCTTTGTCCATGGGATTCTCCAGGCAAGAATACTGGAGTGGGTTGTCATTTCCTCCTCCAGGGGATCTTCCCAACCCAGGGATTGAATCCATGTCTCCTATGTCTCCTGCATTGGCAGGCGGATTCTTTACCACTGAGCCACCTGGGAATCCCACAACAAGCTAAAGAAGAAAAATCACATGATCATATCAATAGATACAAAAAAAGCACTTGAAAACATCCAACACTCATTCATGATAAAAACTCTTAGGAAACTAGGAATAGAGAAGTTCCTCAACTTGATATAGAATATCTACTAAAAAACCTACCGCCATCATACCTAATGGCGAGAAACTCAAAACTTTCTCCCTAGGATCAGGATCAAGGCAAGAATGTCTCCTCTCACCACTTCTTTCAACAATGGAAGGTTCAGCTAATACACTAAGACAAGCAGAGGAGATAAAATATACATAGACTGGGAATGAAAAAATAAACCTCTCTTTGTTTGCAGATGACATGATTGACTACACTGAAAATCTGAAATAATTTACAAAAAATACTCCCCAAACTATAAGAAATTATGTCAATCAGGATATGACCTATCTAGGCTCAAAATCTAAAAGAACCAATGAAAGTACTTAACAGAATTAATGAGTACTTATTAGCAAGGTTGCAGAATACAAGGTTAATATGAAAAAGTCAATTGCTTTCTTATATACCAGCAATTAGTAAGTGGAACTTGACATTAAACTTACAGTATCATTTACATAAATACCCTTCAAAAGTGAAATAATTTTTATAAATACAATACAATATTTACAAATCTGTATGAAAAAACTATAAAACTGATAAAATCAAAAGAGACTAAACAAATGGAGAGACAGTCCATGTTCATGGATGTCTGTGTATTTAGTCACTCAGTTATGTCCAACTCTTTCTGATCCCATGGATGGTAGCCCACCAATTCCTCTGTCCTTGATTTTTTTTTTTAGGCAAGAATGCTGGAGTGGGTTGCCATTTCCTCCTCCAGGGAATCTTCCCAACCCACAGATTGAACCTATGTCTCCTATGTCACCTGCATTGCAGGCAGATTCTTTACCCACTAGGCCATCTGGGAAGCATGTTCATAGATAAGAGAGTCAATATTGTCAAGATGTCAGTTCTTCACAATTTGATCTATAGATTCAATGCAATTTTAATTAAAAAAACAATCCCTGAAGGTCATGTTGTTCATATCAGGAAATGATTCTAAAGTTTATATAAAGAAAAAAAATTTTCATAAGAGCCAATACAATATTTGAGAAGAACAAAGTTGGAGGACTGATACCACCTGGCTTCAAGACATGCTGCTGCTGCTGCTAAGTCGCTTCAGTCATGTCTGACTCTGTGCAACCCCTTAGACGGCAGCCCACCAGGGTCCGCCATCCCTGAGATTCTCCAGGCAAGAACACTGGAGTGGGTTGCCATTTCCTTCTCCAATGCATGAAACTGAAAACTGAAAGTGAAGTTGCTCAGTTGTGTCCGACTCTTAGCGACCCCATGGACTACGGCCCACCAGGCTCCTCCATCCATGGGATTTTCCAGGCAAGAGTACTGGAGTGGTTTGCCATTGCCATCTCTGCAAGACATACTATAAAGCTATAATAATGAAGACACTATGGTATTAGTGAAAGAATAGATACATAGATTAATGGAAGAGAATAGAGAGCCCAGAAATAGACTTACATGCATGTAGTCAACTGATCTTTGACAAAAAACAAAGACAATACATTGGAGTAAAGATCACCTTTTCAACAAATGATAGTGAAACAGACATCCACATGTAAAGAACTGAATCTAGACTGACTTTACACGCTTCACAAAAATTGACTCAAAATGGATCATAGATCTAAATATAAATGCATAGCTATTAAAATCCTTGAAGATAATTTAGGAAAATCTGAATAAATTTAGTACAGAAGTGATTTTTTAAATAAAATACCAGAGGGAGGGAAAGATGGCGGAGGAATAGGACGGGAAGATCACGTTCTCCCTCACAAATTCCTCAAAAGAACATTTCAACGCTGAGCAAACTCCGCAAAACAACTTCTGTAGGCTGGCAGAGGACATCAGGCAACCAGAAAAGCAGACCATTGTCTTCAAAATCAGGTAGGAAAAAATATAAAAGACGAAAAAGGAGACAAAGGAGGTGGGGAGGGAGCTCCGTCCCGGGAAGGGAAGCCCGTCCCGGGAAGGGAATTTTAAGAAGAGAGGTTTCCAAACACCAGGAAACACTCTCCCTGCCGAGTCTGTGGCGAGCCTTGGAAACACAGAGGGCAACATAACAGGAAGGAAAAATAGATAAATAATTAAAACCAAGAGATTACAAGCCCACCAGTAACTCCCCCAGCGGAAAAGCAGCACAGACGCCTGCATCCGCCATTGGGAAGTGGGGGCAGGGCAGGGACGCGCAGGAGGCGCGGGCTGCAGTGCTTTGTAAGAATCGGGCACGAACGCCCCACGCTCCACCAGAACGATCTAACTTGGGCTAGCAAACCAGACTGTGGGATAGCTACCACGCGAAAAGCTCGAACATAAGACACCGCCAGGACCCAGCACAGAACAAAGGACGGAACGGAAAAAGCCGGCTGCAGACCATTCCCCGCCGGGGAAAGGCAGCCAGAGCCGTAAGGACTGGAAAGGGGCAATTGCAGACCCGGAGAGACTTTACTTACCTAACTGCAAGCAGGCTCCTTTGCTAAGACTTCTGGGGGTGCTGGACAGTCACAGTCTGCCTCACGGGGTGCGCCAGCGGTCCACCCAGAGAGCTGAGCAGCAGCGGCGGAAAAGGTGACAAGCCGCGGCGATCACGCTCGCCAAACTCCTGAGCTACTCGGACCTGGGAAGGGCACAAAGCGTAGTCCCAGCCGCATTTGTGCCTCTGAGGGCTGCCTGAGGGCCGAACCTGAGCGGCTTGGACCGGGGAAGTGCACGCAGCCTAGGGCCGGCCCCAGACGGTTCCCGGCTGAGCATCGTAGAGCCGGAGCGGTTTGTGCGCCGCGAGGAAGGACAGGTCAAGCGGGGCAGAGATACTGTGTACACACGACAGTGCTATTTGTTTGCAGCATCCCCCCTCCCCACAGCGCGACTGAACTAGTGAGCCTAAAAACCAGCAAACAGAAGAAGTTAAACAGAGGGAACCACCTTGGAAGTGAGCCCACACGGCCCATAACATCAGAGAAGAGCCAGATATATTTTTAATATTTTAATATTTTTAAAATCATTCTTTTTTTTTTTTGCCTTTTGCTTTTTTTTCTTTTTTTTCCGAGCTTTTTTTTAATTGTTAAATCTTCTATTTCTCCTCTAATTTTTATTTCTATAACCTAGTATTACTATTTAAAAAAAAAAAAAGACTTTTTTTTTTTTTTTAAGGCAAACACCATATATACTCTTTGGATGGTTGTTGGTGTTTTGTTTTGTTTTGTTTGTTTCTTTTTTAATAATTCTTTTTTTCTTTCTTCCTTTTTCCTTCTGCTTTTCTTTAATATTGTATCTTTGAAAATCCAACCTCTACTCCAGATTTTTAATCTTTGTTGTCAATTTTGTACATTTAAAAACCCAAACTTCACTACCCAAGTTTACCTGAGAGCGAGATTTCTGGCTTGACCACTCTCTCCTCCTCTGGACTCTCATTTTTCTCCACCAGGTGGCCTCTGTCTCTTTTCTCCCCCATCTCTTCTCTATCCAACTCTGTGAATCTCTGTGTGTTCCAGACGGTAGAGAACACCTAAGGAACTGGTTACTGGCAGGATTTGTCTCTCTCCTACTCATTCCTCTCTCTTATCCTCCTGGTCACCTCTGTCTACTTCCTCCCTCTCCTCTTCCCCGTATAACTCTGTAAATACCTCTGAGCGGTCCAGACTATAGAGCGCACATAAGGAAGTGACTACTGGCTAGCTTGCTCTCTCCTCTCTTGATCTCACCACATCTCATTCCAGTTACCTCTAACTACCCCCTCCATCTTCTCTTCTCCTTGTAACTCAGTGAACCTCTCTGAGTGTCCCTCAAGGTGGAGAAACTTTTCATCTTTAACCTAGATGTTTTATCATCGGTGCTGTATAGATGGAGAAGTCTAGAGGCTACTGTGAAAATAAAACTGAAAACCAGAAGCAGGAAGCTTAAACCCAAAGCCTGAAAACATTAGAGAACTCTTGAATTCAGGGAACATTAAGCAATAGGAGCTCATCAAAAGCCTTCATACCTACACTGAAACCAAGCTCCACCCAAGGGCCAACAAGTTCCAAAACAAGACATACCACGCAAATTCTCCAGCAACACAGGAACACTCCCCTGAGCCTCAATATACAGGCAGCTCAAAATTATCCCAATACCTTTGATGTCTCATAACCCATTACGGGTCACTCCACTGCACTCCAGAGAGAAGAACCCCAACTCCACCCACCAAAACTCCAACACAAGCCTCCCTAACCAGGAAACCTTGACAAGCCACTGATAGAACCCCACCCAAAGTGAGGAAGCTCCATAATAAAGAGAACTCCACAAATTACCAGAATATAAAAAGGCCACCCCAAACGCAGCAATATAACCAAGATGAAGAGACAGAGGAATACTCAGCAGGTAAAGGAACAGGAGAGTTGCCCACCAAATCAAACAAAAGAGGAAGAAGTAGGGAATCTACCGGAGAAGGAATTCCGAATATTGATAGTGAAAATGATCCAAAATCTTGAAATCAAAATGGAAACACAGATAAATAGCCTAGAGACAAGGATTGAGAAGATGCAAGAAAGGTTTAACAAGGACCTAGAAGAAATAAAAAGAGTCAAAATATAATGAATAACACAATAAATGAGATCAGAAACACTCTGGAGGCAACAAATAGTAGAATAACAGAGGCAGAAGATAGGATTAGTGAAATAGAAGATAGAATGGTAGAAATAAATGAATCAGAGAGGAAACAAGAAAAACGAATTAAAAGAAACGAGGACAATCTCAGAGACCTCCAGGACAATATGAAACGCTCCAACATTCGGAATTATAGGAGTCCCAGAAGAAGAAGACAGAAAGAAAGATCATGAGAAAATCCTTGAGGAGATAATAGTTGAAAACTTCCCTAAAATGAGGAAGGAAATAATCACCCAAGTCCAAGAAACACAGAGAGTCCCAAATAGGATAAACCCAAGGCGAAACACCCCAAGACACATATTAATCAAATTAACAAAGATCAAACACAAAGAACAAATATTAAAAGCAGCAAAGGAAAAACAACAAATAACACACAAGGGGATTCCCATAAGGATAACAGCTGATCTGTCAATAGAAACTCTTCAGGCCAGGAGGGAATGGCAAGACATACTTAAAGTGATGAAAGACAATAACCTACAGCCCAGATTACTGTACCCAGCAAGGATCTCATTCAAATACGAAGGAGAAATCAAAAGCTTTACAGACAAGCAAAAGCTGAGAGAATTCAGCACCACCAAACCAGCTCTCCAACAAATTCTAAAGGATATCCTCTAGACAGGAAACACGAAAGGGTGTATAAACCCGAACCCAAAACAATAAAGTAAATGGCAACGGGATCATACTTATCAATAATTACCTTAAACGTAAATGGGTTGAACGCCCCAACCAAAAGACAAAGACTGGCCGAATGGATACAAAAACAAGACCCCTCTATATGCTGCTTACAAGAGACCCACCTCAAAACAAGGGACACATACAGACTGAAAGTGAAGGGCTGGAAAAGATATACCACGCGAATAGAGACCAAAAGAAAGCAGGAGTGGCAATACTCATATCCGATAAAATAGACTTTAAAACAAAGGCTGTGAAAAGAGACAAAGAAGGCCACTACATAATGATCAAAGGAACAATCCAGGAAGAAGATATAACAATTATAAATATATATGCACCCAATATAGGAGCACCGCAATATGTAAGACAAATGCTAACAAGTATGAAAGGGAAATCAACAATAACACAATAATAGTGGGAGACTTTAATACCCCACTCACACCTATGGACAGATCAACTAAACAGAAAATTAACAAAGAAACGCAAACTTTAAATGATACATTAGATCAGTTAGACCTAATTGATATCTATAGGACATTTCACCCCAAAACAACGAATTTCACCTCTTTTCAAGTGCTCATGGAACCTTCTCCAGGATAGATCACATCCTGGGCCATAAATCTAAACTTGATAAATTCAAAAAATCGAAATCATTCCAAGCATCTTTTCTGACCATAATGCATTAAGATTAGATCTCAATTACAGGAGAAAAACTATTAAAAATTCCAACATATGGAGGTTGAACAACACACTTCTGAATAACCAACAAATCACAGAAGAAATCAAAAAAGAAATCAAAATATGCATAGAAACTAATGAAAATGAAAACACAACAACCCAAAACCTGTGGGACACTATAAAAGCAGTGCTAAGAGGAAAGTTCATAGCAATACAGGCATACCTCAAGAAACAAGAAAAAGTCAAATAAATAACCTAACTCTACAACTAAAGCAACTAGAAAAGGAAGAGTTGGAGAACCCCAGAGTTAGTAGAAGGAAAGAAATCTTAAAAATTAGGGCAGAAATAAATGCAAAAGAAACAAAAGAGACCATAGCAAAAATCAACAAAGCCAAAAGCTGGTTCTTTGAAAGGATAAATAAAATTGACAAACCATTAGCCAGACTCATCAAGAAGCAAAGAGAGAAAAATCAAATCAATAAAATTAGAAATGAAAATGGAGAGATCACAACAGACAACACAGAAATACAAAGGATCATAAGAGACTACTATCAGCAGTTGTATGCCAATAAAATGGACAACGTGGAAGAAATGGACAAATTCTTAGAAAAGTACAATTTTCCAAAACTGAACCAGGAAGAAATAGAAAATCTTAACAGACCCATCACAAGCACGGAAATTGATACTGTAATCAGAAATCTTCCAGCAAACAAAAGCCCAGGTCCAGATGGCTTCACAGCTGAATTCTACCAAAAATTTCGAGAAGAGCTAACACCTATCCTACTCAAACTCTTCCAGAAAATTGCAGAGGAAGGTAAACTTCCAAACTCATTCTATGAGGCCACCATCACCCTAATACCAAAACCTGACAAAGATGTCACAAAAAAGAAAACTACAGGCCAATATCTCTGATGAACATAGATGCAAAAATCCTCAACAAAATTCTAGCAATCAGAATCCAACAACACATTAAAAAGATCATACACCATGACCAAGTGGGCTTTATCCCAGGGATGCAAGGACTCTTCAATATCCGCAAATCAATCAATGTAATTCACCACATTAACAAATTGAAAAATAAAAACCATATGATTATCTCAATAGATGCAGAGAAGGCCTTTGACAAAATTCAACATCCATTTATGATAAAAACTCTCCAGAAAGCAGGAATAGAAGGAACATATCTCAACATAATAAAAGCTATCTATGACAAACCCACAGCAAACATTATCCTCAATGGTGAAAAATTGAAAGCATTTCCCTAAAGTCAGGAACAAGACAAGGGTGTCCACTTTCACCGCTACTATTCAACATAGTTCTGGAAGTTTTGGCCACAGCAATCAGAGCAGAAAAAGAAATAAAAGGAATCCAAATTGGAAAAGAAGAAGTAAAACTCTCACTGTTTGCAGATGACATGATCCTCTACATGGAAAACCCTAAAGACTCCACCAGAAAATTACTAGAACTAATCAATGAATATAGTAAAGTTGCAGGATATAAAATCAACACACAGAAATCCCTTGCATTCCTATACACGAATAATGAGAAAGTAGAAAAAGAAATTAAGGAAACAATTCCATTCACCATTGCAACGAAAAGAATAAAATACTTAGGAATATATCTACCTAAAGAAACTAAAGACCTATATATAGAAAACTATAAAACACTGATGAAAGAAATCAAAGAGGACACTAATAGATGGAGAAATATACCATGTTCATGGATTGGAAGAATCAATATAGTGAAAATGAGTATACTACCCAAAGCAATTTACAAATTCAATGCAATCCCTATCAAGCTACCAGGCACATTTTCACAGAACTAGAACAAATAATTTCAAGATTTGTATGGAAATACAAAAACCTCGAATAGCCAAAAGCAATCTTGAGAAAGAAGAATGGAACTGGAGGAATCAACTTGCCTGACTTCAGGCTCTACTACAAAAGCCACAGTCATCAAGACAGTATGGTACTGGCACAAAGACAGACATATAGATCAATGGAACAAAATAGAAAGCCCAGAGATAAATCCACACACATATGGACACCTTATCTTTGACAAAGGAGGCAAGAATATACAATGGAGTAAAGATAATCTCTTTAACAAGTGGTGCTGGGAAAACTGGGCAACCACTTGTAAAAGAATGAAACTAGATCACTTTCTAACACCGCACACAAAAATAAACTCAAAATGGATTAAAGATCTAAATGTAAGATCAGAAACTATAAAACTCCTAGAGGAGAACATAGGCAAAACACTCTCAGACATAAATCACAGCAGGATCCTCTATGATCCACCTCCCAGAATTCTGGAAATAAAAGCAAAAATAAACAAATGGGATCTAATTAAAATTAAAAGCTTCTGCACAACAAAGGAAAATATAAGCAAGGTGAAAAGACAGCCTTCTGAATGGGAGAAAATAATAGCAAATGAAGCAACTGACAAACAACTAATCTCAAAAATATACAAGCAACTTCTGCAGCTCAACTCCAGAAAAATAAATGACCCAATCAAAAAATGGGCCAAAGAACTAAATAGACATTTCTCCAAAGAAGACATACGGATGGCTAACAAACACATGAAAAGATGCTCAACATCACTCATTATTAGAGAAATGCAAATCAAAACCACAATGAGGTACCACTTCACACCAGTCAGAATGGCTGCGATCCAAAAATCTGCAAGCAATAAATGCTGGAGAGGGTGTGGAGAAAAGGGAACCCTCCTACACTGTTGGTGGGAATGCAAACTAGTACAGCCACTATGGAGAACAGTGTGGAGATTCCTTAAAAATTGCAAATAGAACTACCTTATGACCCAGCAATCCCACTTCTGGGCATACACACCGAGGAAACCAGAATTGAAAGAGACACATGTACCCCAATGTTCATCGCAGCACTGTTTATAATAGCCAGGACATGGAAACAACCTAGATGTCCATCAGCAGATGAATGGATAAGAAAGCGGTGGTACATATACACCATGGAGTATTACTCAGCCATTAAAAAGAATTCATTTGAATCAGTTCTGATGAGATGGATGAAACTGGAGCCGATTATACAGAGTGAAGTAAGCCAGAAAGAAAAACACCAATACAGTATACTAACACATATATATGGAATTTAGGAAGATGGCAATGACGACCCTGTATGCAAGACAGGGAAAGAGACACAGATGTGTATAACGGACTTTTGGACTCAGAGGGAGAGGGAGAGGGTGGGATGATTTGGGAGAATGACATTCTAACATGTATACTATCATGTGAATTGAATCGCCAGTCTATGTCTGACGCAGGATGCAGCATGCTTGGGGCTGGTGCATGGGGATGACCCAGAAAGATGTTATGGGGAGGGAGGTGGGAGGGGGGTTCATGTTTGGGAATGCATGTAAGAATTAAAGATTTTAAAATTTAAAAAATAAAAAACTAAAAAAAATATAAATAAATAAATAAATAAATAAATAAATAAATATAATACCAGTGGCATGACCCATGAAAGGAAAAGTTAAAACACTTGATTTCATCAAAGTTAAGAACTTGAGATGACACTGGAGAAAATATTTGCAAAAGACATATCTGATAAACAGCCATTACAGAAAATATAATATACTTTGAAAATTCAAAACTCAACAATAAGAAAACAAATTACTTAAATAAAAATCTGGGCCAAAGATGTTAACATATACTCTACCAAAGAAGATAGACAGGTGGGAAATAAGCATCTGAAAAGACACTGCACATCATATATCACCAGGGAAATGCAAATTTTAAAAAAAAGCAGCAATGAGATGTTATTCTACAACTATTAGAATGGTCAAAATCTGAAACACTAACACCAAGTACTGACAAAGATGTGAAGCAACATTGCTGGAGGGAATTCACTGCTGGAAGAAATACATAATGGTACAGCCACTTTAGAAGACAGTTTGGCGGCTTATTACGAAAGTAAATATGTTCTTCCACACAATTCAGCAATTCCAGAGGTTGGCATTTACCCAAAGGAGTTGAAAATTTATGTCTAATAGAAAACCTTACAGGGATATTTATAGAAGCTTTATTCATAATTATCAAAACTCGGAAGCAACCAAGATAGCTTTCAGTAAGTGAATGGATAAAAGAACTGCAATGTACCAGACAATGGAATATTATTCAGTGCTTAAAAGAGATGGCGTCTCAGGTGGCGCTAGTGGTAAGAACCTGCCTGCCAATGCAGGAGACATAAGGGACACAGGTTCAATCCCTGGGTCAGGAAGATCCCCTGGAGAAGGACACAGCAACCTACTCCAGTATTCTTGCCTGGAAAATTCCATGGACAGAAGAGCCTGGGAGATTACAGTCTATAGGATCCCAAAGAATTGGATATGACTGAAGCAACTTAGCACATACACATGCACCAAGCCAATAAAAGACATAGAAAAACCTAAAAGGCCTATTGCTAAATGAAAAAAAGCCAATCTGAAAAAAAAATTACATACCATGATTCCAAATATATAAAATTTTAGAAAAGATACAGCTATAAAGACAATAAAACAATCAGCGGATGCTAAGAGTTGGGAGTCAAGGAGGGATAAAATTGGCAGAGCAGAGAGAATCTTAAGGGCAATGAAACCACTCTGTATAATATAATAGTGGATATATGTCATTATACATTTGTCCAAGCCCATAAAATGTACAGCAACAAGAGTGAATTGTAATGAAAGCTATAATCTTAGGGTGATTATGATCTGCCCATGTAGGTTAGCCAGTTATAACAATTTAACCACGCTAGTGGGAGATGGCGGCAACAGAGGATTCAATACAATCATGAGAGCAGAAGTTTCTGTTTCTTCTCAATTTTTCTGTGAACCTAAAATTGTTCTAAAACATTAAATATTTCATAAAAACAAACAAATACACAAAGATGGATTTTCTGATCAGGTTCAAGATAGCAATATAGAAAGATCCTGAGTTTACCTCCTCCAGACACAGTGCATCTACAGCTACACGTGAAACAAGTTTCCTCTGGAGAAAACCTAAAGCCTGCCTGAGTGGTATAAAAAGGACTTTCTGGTAGCTTGGATATGAAGGGTAAAGGAGAGAGAAAGATGTTAAGGGTGACTCTCTGATTTTTACTTTAAGCAACAGGGTAAATTGTGATTAGATAAATTTACCTGAAAGAAATAGTTTGAGGGGAGCATATAAGAAAGGTGATGGGCTCAGGGGTCAAGAAGCCATATTTAGACATTAGTCTTAAGATATCAGAGAATGAGCAAAGTGGAGTAGATGAAGTTGCTGATGTCGAAATCAATGGGATTGATGAACTCCCCTACCTAGAGAATGCAGAGTAATTGAAAAATGCAAACTTAGTAACAAACAGAGCCCAAATCAGTCAATTACAGAGGAATCTTGGAAATAAACCTATTTCCTGATTCTGATTAAAAAACTACTAGATTTTCACCCAGATCTAGCACTGTATTTCTGAATTTAAATTCATATCATAGTTTAGGGCCACGTAAAATATTTTGATGTTGTTTCTTTAGCTAGAGAAAATATCCGATGACGAACATCCATTAAATTCTAGTCACTGAGCACATGTCTTAAGAATACCAGAGGAGTGGGAAAGAAATTTTTAAAAAGAACACAGCAACAGGGGATCAGAAAGAGAAAAGTAATAGAGGAAAACATGGAAAGAAAAATATCATTACAAAAAAGAGAAAGCATGAAATACAGATAGGATGATTAAAAATATATAAATCTTATTTAGAACGTTTTCAGTTCAGTTCAGTTCAGTCGCTCAGTCATGTCCGACTCTTTGCGACCCCATGAATCGCAGCACGCCAACTCCCAGGGTTCACTCAAACTTATGTCCATTGAGTCAGTGATGCCATCCAGCCATCTCATCTTCTGCCGTCCCTTCTCCTCCTGCCCCCAATCCCTCCCAGCATCAGAATCTTTTCCAATGAGTCAACTCTTCTCATGAGGTGGCCAAAGTCAGCTTTACCATCAGTTCTTCCAGTGAACACCCAGGACTGATCTCCTTCAGAATAGACTGGTTGGATCACCTTGCACTCCAAGGGACCCTCAAGAGTCTTCTCCAACACCACAGTTCAAAAGTATCAGTTCTTCGGCACTCAGGGTTCTTCACAGTCCAACTCTCACATCCATACAAACACCCTCTTCCAACACAAGAGAAGACTCTACTCATGGACATCACCAGATGCTCAACACCAAAATCAGATCGATTATATTCTTTGCAGCCAAAGATGGAGAAGCTCTATATAGTCAGCAAAAACAAGACCGGGAGCTGACTGGCTCAGATCATGAACTCCTTATTGCCAAATTCAGACTTCAATAGAAGAAAGTAGGGAAAACCACTAGACCATTCAGGTATATGACCTAAATCAAATCCCTTATGATTATACAGTGGAAGTGAGAAGTAGATTTAAGGGACTAGATCTGATAGATAGAGTGCCTGATGAACTATGGACAGAGGTTCATGACATTGTACAGGAGACAAGGATCAAGACCATCCCCCTGGAAAAGAAACGCAAAAAAAGCAAAATGGCTGTCTGGGGAGGCTTTACAAATAGCTGTGAATAGAAGAGAAGTGAAAAGCAAAGGAGAAAAGGAAAGATATAAGCATCTGAATGCAGCGTTCCAAAGAATAGCAAGAAGAGATAAGAAAGCCTTCTTCAGCGATCAATGCAAAGAAATAGAGGAAACCTAGAACATTTTAGTCATTGCAAAATCAAATAATTCTATTTATTTTCTTTTCCTGGTGTAGAAAAAAACATTTGTGTCTGATTTTAATTATTGTCATTCCCAATTATCAAATGTAACAAGATGCAGAAGACAAATTTCTGACATTTAAAAGCTTATAAAATATATAAATATATTCCCTTTAAGTAATACTCCCTGATGGAGGTGTTGAATTATGTGTAAACTTGGTTTTACATATGCAAAGTCAACTACTCTGTGACTGCAATTTTGTAGCCAATTTGTAACAAAAATTGAAAAGAGAAGAAAAACACCTCCATAAAAACTGACAAACATACACAAAAATAATAACAACGATCCTTGTTAGTAGATGTTTTTTGAAAGCTGTCTTCTAACAAAACATACATTTGTTTTATAATGTGAAAAAATACGTAGTGATCTTTATGGTGTATGGAGAGAAAATATGAATTCTGCTTAAATACTTTGATTATTACATGGGAAATAAATACCATTCCCCTGAATTATTTTGACATGACTTCATTCTTCATTTCACTACTATGTTGCCCACAGAAGTATTTAACAGTCAACAAAAGTATATAAATTGATACAATATCAGAGGAAATCCTTCAACAAATCAAAGCTCTGGTTTTCCCAGTAGTCATGTACAGATGTGAGAGCTGGACCATAAAGGCTGAGAGCTGAAGACCTGATCCTTTTGAACTGTGGGGCTGGAGAAGACTCTTGAGAGTCCCTTGGACAACAAGAAGATCAAACCAGTCAATCCTAAAGCAAACCTCTGAACAGTCATTGGAAGGACTGATGCTGAAGCTGAGGCTCCAATACTTTTTTGGCCACCTAATGCCAACCAAGAGCTGACTCACTGGAAAAGACCCTGATGCTGGGAAAGATTGAGGGCAGGAGGAGAAGGGGGTGACAGAGGATGAGATGGTTGGATGACATCATTGACTCAATGGTTGTAAGTTTTAGTATACTCTGGTAGATAGTGAAGGACAGGAAAGACTGGAGTACTGCAGTCTGTGGGGTCAAAAAGTCAGACACGACTGAGCAGCTGAACAACAACAATAAATATAAATATATATCACTTGTGCTTATACCTTTTTGCACAACAAATTAGTTTTAGTTGTGAACTTATTCAATGGTTATTATAACATAAATCACAATTTACAGTGAACTACAAGAATTTCAGGTATTAAAAATCCCTATCACTCTTCTGAATGACAAGAAATATTTGCCCTATGAAGTGCTCCATGCTGCCCACTTAAGAGGTTCCTTTAGTGGGTGAGTTTTTTTGTCCCTGCTGATGATAGAATCCGTTTGGGAGGGCTCTACGAACAGGATATGGGAAGGACTTACTGGCACCTTCTGTTGACAATATCTGGAAAGCATTTGCTATCACATGGTGGCAAAGTCTATTCTTATGCCCTATAATGAAAGGAGAGCTCACAGACAAATTATCAAGTGAAAGTCACGGCCAAATTCATAAATGTGATTCTAAATTTCCTCAGAAGTTGATACTGCAGCACTGTCAATGATATAAGCACTTTCCAAAAGAATTTTTTACATGAAATCTAGAAATACAATCCGTGCATAAGACAAATTTGATCTCCCCCTTCCCATGGTATTTGTGCAGAAAAAGATAAATAGGTTTAACCTACATATCAATAGCCTGGACCAGGGTTCCTCTTTTCACTGGACTTCCCAGTATGCATAAGGGAATTTTTGTTTCATTAACTTTGATTAGGGGAGGGCTGGAGAGAATACCATGCCTCAGACATAAACCTAAACATTTATGTTTTAAACAGCAGAGGAACAACCCAATTCCTATTTTCTTTTTGCAAGTTTTCAACAATAGTTAATCACTAGCCAGAGATTTTTCAGAAAACATTCTAGGAGAGAATGAATTCTCAATATATTATTTACGTTCTCGTGGATATTAAAGCAGAATACTATCGAGATGCTTTCTAGAGTGTTTTCTCTTGTACCATCTGCTATGGGCTGAATTGTGTCCCCAGTTTTTATGTTGATGCACTAAGCCTCAATATCTCAGAGACACCAAACATGCACACACACAAAGAGAAACAATGGGAGGACACAGCAAGGAGAGAGACTTCAGAAGAAACACAAACCTGCTGACACTTTGCTCTTGGACTTCCAGCCTCCAGGACTGGAAGAAAATAAAATTCTGTTACTTGAGCCACGTGGACTGTGTTATTGTGTTATAATATCCCTAGCAAATTAACACACCACCTGTTTATCTAGAATAATCTATGGGGTCGGCCAAAAAGTTTGTTCAGGTTTTCCCATAAGATGGTATGAAAACCCAAATGAACTTTTTGGCCAATCCAATATATCTTAACATACAGATTTTCAGTCCCCATTCCAGTGCCTGCATCCTAGACCTGGTATGTAAGACTACATTTCAACAGTTATTCAAAGAGAATTCTAATGTCAAGTGAAGTTTAAGAAACTCTAATAGCAATCATCTTTATAGAGCAAAACTAATAAACATTTCATCTTTTCTGTTTTAAAATATTGTTTTGTGACTACATTTTAGGAGTAGTGAAGTTTAAAAATAAATAGAAATTTCACTGTGGCTCTCTCTTCAGCTCTGGATTAGCTGACACTTCTTAAAGGATCAGACTGTTTTATAAAGTTTCCAAGCTGATAGGAATACTTGACAGGTAGAGGACAGGGAACTCTTCATTAACATTATGACTGATTCCATGCTTAACACTTGCCAATATCTGCATACTCAACCAAGATTTACTCCTTTGACTTATGCTGTCTTTATTCTTAAATTTTTAAAAGAACCTTAAATTAAAACTCATTCACTATATATAGTATATATGACATTTTAAAAATATTGCAATACTTGTTTGAAAAATCTTGGAGCCAAAAATTGCCCTCCGTCATAGTCACCTTCCACTAATGTCACATTGGGGGCCTCTCACTATCTTCAACTAATTAAAGGCAAATCTTACAAATGTTGAAATGAGCATTCTGATCAATTTTAGGATAGTTTTTTTCTCTCCCCCTACAAAAGGAGGAACCCTGTGTTTATGCATATAAAGAAATGTGAAAAGGGGCAATGACAGGCGATAACGCTAGATCAAGTTTTTGCAAAGCCTTAAAAATAGCCTTGCTCTCAGTTCTTTAGCATGCTTTCCTGAAAAGGAAATTTCACCAATCTGCAGATATACACACAGTTCTGTTTGACTTATTGGTTTCTGAAATTATGTCAATTTTTTAGGTTTGCTTTTTGTCAGTTATTTTGTATGCTCTTTGATAACAAACTTAGGAACCTGAATATTCCTTATCACTTCAACTCAGGTCCAAAGATACTAATTTAATGTTTCCTATATGTCAAGCACTGTGCCAGGTTCCACAGTGCTCACCCTTTTGACTCTGAGATGTGACACGTCTTCCTTAATTGAGAATACAGTATTTCCCAAGTGTGCACATATATACCATACACTCAGGCACAAAACTACACATGCATAATTCATATTCTCCTGTTCCTCTCTTTCTTCCTCCTCTTTCTCTCCCTCCTCTCCCTACCCTCCTTTTCTCTCCTCCCTCTCCTCTTTCTCTCTTATATAAACTGAAACCATCCTTCCTAGGACTTTTAGTTTCTATCTAACCAATAAACATAAAGTCAGAGAAATTTTCTAAGTTGAAAGTGATGTGTTTGTTAGTCACTCACTCATGTCTGACTCTGCAATTACATGAACTGAAGCCTTCCAGGTTCCTCTGTCCATGGAATTCTCCAGGTATCCAATTAAAATAAAGTAATTAATTAAAAAAAAAAAAAGAATACTGGAATGGGTTGCCATTCTCTTCTCCAGGGGATCTTTCCCACTCAGGGATCGAATCCAGGTCTTCTACATTGCAGGCAGGTTCTTTACCATCTGAGCCACCAGGGAAGCCCTTTTTTAAGTTGCCATGGAGGAAGTAGTATAATCTTCATTCCTGTAACCCCACTATATATATCTAGTCTCTACTCTAAAAATGAGGCGGGGGGACAGTTATAATATTTAATGGTTGCTTATTTCTGTACTAAAAACCATGCTATGTGTGGTCTACATGGATTATATAATATCATTATTATCTATATCTTGTAGATGAGTCTTAGGGTAAATTTTCCTAGGTTGCTGAACTAGCACCTCATAGAACAAGGCATCTAACCTGGCTGTTCTAGTTCTAGAATCCATCTGTTTAATAAAACATGCCATTTCTAGTTCTGCTGAAACAAAAGGTTTCTATAGAGCATGCGAATGCTTTTAGATTTCACTAAGATCATTACTGGAAACAGCCATTTGAGTGTGGATTTACCTTTGAGAATATTGTTCATTAAGGTGCTTGAAGACTTGCGTTTAATTGTTTTCAAACTCATTCCAATTTTTTTTTTCACATCTTACACTGGCATGCTGACTATTTGGATTACATACTTTTTGTACTGTTTTTATTTCCTGGAATTTGGACCACTGTACTTCTTTTTATTCTCTACATTATTTAATATTTTATTAAATATTGCTTTATATTGCAGGATACAGGATGCTTGGGGCTGGTGCACTGGGGTGACCTGGAGAGATGGTGTGGGGAAGAAGGTGGGAGAGGGGTTCAGGATTGGGAACATGCGTACACCCATGGCGGATTCATGTTGATGTGTGGCAACACCAATACAGTACTGCAAAGTAAAATAACGTAAAAGAAAAAAAATATTGCTTTTATTATTTCCACTCTTACTAGAGTTTTAAGTTCACTTTGGTGTAACTTCTTGCTTCTTTGGGTGGGTATGGATATTATTTATTTTCATTAGTTTTTATATTTTTAACAAAAGTATTTGAGGCGGTCAATTAACATAAAAGTACTGTTTTAAATGGGCTTTCCCAGTAGTTCAGGTAATGCAGAAGACATGGGTTTGATCTCTGGGTTGGGAAGATCCCCTTGACGAGGATATAGAAACCCACTTCAGTATTCTCGCCTGGAAAATCCCATGGAATGAGGATCCTGGCTGGCTACAGTCCTTTGGGTCACAAAGAATCAGAAAAGATGGAAGCAACTGCGCGTGAACAGACGCTTTCACTGTGTGACACAGGATTAAATGCACATATTGATTACTTTCAATTTCCTCAATTACAAAAAGCCATAATTATTTTTCATCCCTATTATGATTTTTTGAATAATCTATTAACTATTCAGGACTTCATTATAAACTCTCCTAACAGGAAGAAAAGGTCAACCTTTTCAATGTTGATTTTTAATTTAATTGCATTATTAAAGAATATGGTATGTTTGATAAAAATTGCTTAAACTCTTAAACTTATTTACAAACTAGTACCTGGTAAATTTTAGTAAATGTTCTAAAGTCTAGCAAAAAATATGAATTTTCTATTTTGAGAAAGCAGATTTCTATCACAGCTATCAGCTCAAATTTGTTAATATTGTTGCCCAAAGTATCTACAAATTACTTATGACCTTATTATATTTTTACAGATAATATAAAAATGTATACTTATCTCTGTTTGGTCAGTGAGTTTCTGATAGAGCTGCATTAAAATTGCTATCATTATGGTTTCTTGAATCCCTTACTATCATTCTGCTTGGGTTGCTCTATATATTTTTGAGCTATATTCATAAGTATAAAAAACTTCTGAATAAAATGTCATTTAGTGAATTTTTATTTTTATCATGTATAATTACCCTTTGCTCTTTTTAATTGTGAAGTATGCCAACATTTTGTTTCATATGAATTTTGCTAATTTTATTTGCCCATTGTATTACTAAACATTATTTTATTTTTAACTATTCTTTGGAATTTGCTTTTGTATATCACTTATACATAGCATATAGGTGGTCTTTGGACTTAAAAAGGTAAATTTAATTTGCTAATATGTATTATGGCATCCTGTCCCATGATTTCCTGACGAATAGAAGTGGGGAAAGTGGAAGCACTGACAGATTTTATTTTCTTTGACTCCATAATCACTGTGGACGGTGATGTAGCCATGAAATTAAAAGATGCTTGCTCCTTGGAAGGAAAGCTATGACAAATCTAGATACCATATTAAAAAGCAGAGATATCACTTTGCTGACAAAGGTCGATATAGTCAAAGCTATGGTTTCTCCAGTAGTCATGTATGGATGTGAGAGCTGGACCATAAAGAAGGCTGAGCACCAAAGAATTGATGTTCTCAAATTGTGCTGGAAAAGACTCTTGAGAGTCCCTTGGATTGCAAGGAGATCAAACAAATCAGTGCTAAAGGAAATCAACTCTGAATATTCATTGGAAGTACTGATGCTGAAGCTGAAGCTCCAATACTTTGGCCACCTGATGCAAAGAGCCAACTCATTGAAAAAGACCTTAATGCTGGAAATAATTGAGGGCAGGAGGAGAAAGGGGCGGCAGAGGATGGAATGGTTAGATAGCGTCACTGACTAAATGGACATGAATTTGAGCAAACTCCTCTGGCAAACAGAGGAGACAAGCATGCTACAATCCATGGGGTCGTGAAGAGTCGGACATGATTAGAGAGACTGAACAATAAAAATGGCTACCAATATATTTAAAAATCTTTTCTCCATATCATTTTATGTTTTTTGCTTACTTGGACTGCAAGGAGATCCAACCAGTCCATTCTGAAGGAGATCAGCCCTGGGATTTCTTTGGAAGGAATGATGCTAAAGCTGAAACTCCAGTACTTTGGCCACCTCATGCAAAGAGTTGACTCATTGGAAAAGACTCTGATGCTGGGAGGGATTGGGGGCAGGAGGAGAAGAGGACGACAGAGGATGAGATGGCTGGATGGCATCACTGACTCCATGGATGTGAGTCTGAGTGAACTCTGGGAGTTGGTGATGGACAGGGAGGCCTGGCTTGCTGCCATTCATGGGGTCGCAAAGAGTCGGACATGACTGAGCGCCTGAACTGAACTGAACCGTTCATACTATTTGTCCTATTTCTTTTCCGTGTTTTCACATGGATTGACAAACATTCTATGCTTTTTTTTATTGCTGATTTTTGCAATGTAAGTCATTTTTTTCATCTTTTAGTGTTTACCTTTATTTTTGATATATAATATTACAGACATTCTAAAATCAATAGTATTAGTAATCCTAATCTCTTTTTGGCTATGACAAGGAACTATTTTCACTATTCTTTAAACACACTCTCCCTCAAGTCTTATTTTTGGTAAACATGTTTTAATTCTTTAAAACTTATCTCTTTGCTTTTACAAAATTAGTTTTCTTTTTTTTTTTAATGAGGGAGTGGATTAAATCTAAATAGCAAATTTTATTAATGTTTGTGCTCACTATTCTGTTAGCCACAGCTTGTCTACTTTTCGCATCTTTTTCTTTACTCACTGAAAACATTTTTAATGGGTTTTGTTTTTGTCTTTTTTGTAGATGTGGCTTATGTGTTTACATATCTTAATATTTGGTAGTTTTAATTTTGCTTTCACTCTTTAATGACACTCTGGTGGGTCATAAAATTTTCAGTTGACAGCAGTTTATCTCAGCATTTTAAAGTTATAATTTCTTAGTTTTCTGGCATCCATTATTATGAATGAAAAGTCAAATTATCAGTTACTCTGTATAAAGTCAATATTATTATTAAGTGATAAGAGTTAGGCATTTCCAAGTAAATCCATATAAAAGATCAGTAAATATCTACTTCACAACATTCAGAAAAAAGAATACCAGGTGAATTAAATTCTTACATATAAAAATTTAGATATTGGAAAAAAAGAAGAATTATATTTTAGAATTTATTTTTGTACCCCTGGCCAAAAGACACTATAAACAAAGTTGAAAGACAAGCATTAGACTTGGAAAGATTTTGTAACGCGTGACACATGAATGGGTATCAAGAGTATAAAAATAAATACTATCAGCTATTACGTCATCCTTACTATCTGCGTGTGTATGCAGGCATACAAGATACAGATTTAGCTATATCATTTTTCAACTTTTGACAAAAAAAATAAAACATGCTAGATGTTGAGCTATAGATTTTGATCTACTTTCCTATCTCTTGAGTTTAATTTTAAGAAAAGTTTTGTTTTACAAATACACACATCAGTTCCAATGAAGCAAAAGGTAAGGTTTTTACTACTCATTTCTAATCTTCAGTGGAATTATTTTCAAAAGAACAAAAGAGACCAAGGCAAAGGCCTTTATGTAGTTCATGTAGTCTTATGTGCTTATATATTGTAGACATGTGTCAGGCTATAAAGAAAAAACATGTAAGCTGGAGAAAGGAAACAATACAAATTTAGAGTATTGTTTATTAATGTGTGATCTTGGGCCAACTGCTCTACTTCTCAAAACCTCTGTTTTCTATCTTTAAAGTAAAAATAATAGTACCTAACTTGTACTTTTTTATATTTAGTAAGTTAGTCACACAGCACACTTAGTATAGAATTTTAAAGACTGTTTTATTTCTATAATAGCTATTTGTATAAACTGCTTTTTAAAATAATTTTTAATTTATGGGTTTTGTGTCTTACTTTGATTCTTTAAGTATTTTTCTTTCAATTTTATATATTTTTGATTTGAGACTGGCAAAAATTCATTCTATTTGTGGATCCTTGGGGATCACAGAAAAAAGTGAAAGACCTACAATTACAGTCTGCTACCCTTTCCTCATAAAAAGTCATCAAAAACTCAAGTGTTTAGTGTCATACCCAGAAAAAAAAATTTTTTTATCCAAAAGCAGAATGCAGAATATTAACCTGGGATCACTAGATCTACAACTGCATACCAGTTGTAGTATATAGTTGACTAAATCCAGATTATTAATTTTTTCAGATTATTAATTTTTAGTAATGGATCCAATAATGAAATAATAAAAATAGTTCAAGAATGGTTAAAATATTCAAGGCAAGATCTCTCTCAGTGGGGAGTCAATTTAAAGGAATAGTAGAATATCAGCAACACAAGTTATTTCCCACTATGTAAAAGCCATCTTGAAATTTTATTATAATTATCTAATTTAATTATTAACAGTTTTTTTTGTATTGAATTTTTTCTTTTTCCCTATACTTTTATGTTTAGCTATATTTGGACAGTATTTTCTTTCAAAGCACACCAGTTCAGCTCAGTTCAGTTCACTTGCTCAGTCATCTCCGACTCTTTGCAACCCCATGAATCACAGCATGCCAGGCCTCCCTGTCCATCACCAACTCCCAGAGTTTACCCAAACTCACGTCCATCATCGGTGATGCCATCCAGCCATCTCATCCTCTGTCGTCCCCTTCTCCTGCCCCCAACCCCTCGCAGCATCAGGATCTTTTCCAATGAGTCAACTCTTTGCGTGAGGTGGCCAAAGTATTGGAGTTTCAGCTTTAGCATCAGACCCTCCAATGAACACCCAGGACTAATCTCCTTTAGGATGGACATAGCCAGTGATAATAATATTTTAGGAAACCTTTTCATATTGAACTTCTTTTATTCTACTCACATTTAAATTCTTTTCATAATGAAAGGATAAATTTTCTTTTTCTCTTTCCCTGGACTGGTAAATAGTGATGAGAGCAACAATAGCAATTCCTCACAGAATTCCTGCTGGATTTCTGACAGTGGCCTCACAAACCATTAAATGAAGTTGAAATTATCAACAAGTTCTCTATCTTTCTTGCAATCCAAGTTAAATGACAGCAAGTTTCTATCAGTTTGACCACCTTACCCTCCTTCTTCACCATCCAAACAGCTACCACCTTAATCAGAGCCCTCATCATTTTTACCCTAGGCAATACCACTTCCCTAGGACTCTCTCTCCACAGGTCACTTATATCCTCAAAATACATATCTATTAATGTGACTCTAGTTTTAAAATCTGATTTTAACTTTGTACACTTACGGTTTTGACATTGTTTTGTTTATATAGATAGTTTTAGGACCAGAAGTTTCAGCTTTGAATATTATTGATTCTAGATAAGTGTGAGGAATGTGGGATAAAATTAGGATTTTTCTATGGGAAGAGGAAATCACAGAACAATGATGTAGGTCTTTCAGTTGAATTATTAGCTTAAGCTTCTTACTGGTCAGGGGATAAGAACAGGGAGGGCACAATTTTAGGATCTATGATCACAAAAATTTTTTCAATAAGAGCAAAAACTTTGAAAATGTACCATGTGCTATTTCCAAGAGCAATCTCTAAGCAGCAGACAGAATAAAACAGATCAAAGAAATAATTACATCTTCACAGAAATACTTTGGAGGGCTTAAGTTACCACAATAAGCAACAAAAATAAAGTCCTTTTGCAAGCAGAAGAGTCACATGCCTTTTTCATTGATTTTGTCACTTCATCATGCACAACAAATCTATGTCAACATGAGTGGAGAATCTCAAAGGGAAAAAAAATGCACAAGTCAAGGCCATAAAACACCAAATCTACTTAGTAAATTGTCTACTGTAGTCATAATGAGAGGGCTTGTCTTTTAGAATAGGATCCACAACCCACTGTATCTAAAGAGATGTTAAAGATCACTTTACTAATTTAACATGGCTGTCTCTCAGTTAATATCAACTTTTTTTTAGATAGAGAAAAAAATATGGCAATGTATGGTAGTCTTCTAATTGGACATTATTTTCATAAAGTATTCTTAGTTTTTTCACTGTATCAGTTTGGTAGGGCTGCTGTAACAAAATACACACACTAACTGAGTAGCTTAAACAATAGAAATATATATTATTTCATGGAGACTGGAGGTTCAAGAGCAAGGTGCCACAGGGCCATGCTCCCTCTGAAGATGCTAGGGAAGTTCTAAGCCTCTCTTCTAGCATCCATGTATGTTTTGTTTCTACCCAAATTTCCCCTTTGTATGAAGACATCAGTCACACTGGGTTAGGTACCCAACCAACTCCAGTATGATATCACCTTAACCAACTGTATCTTCAATAAACCTGTTTCCAAATCAGGTTGTACTGTGAAGTACTAGGGTTTAGGACTTCAGCAAATGAATTCAGAAGGGACCCAACTGAACCCTTAACACCTACTAATACAAGTATTTCCATTACCCTTAAACATTATGGAGAGTGTGAGAAATCATGCTTCATTTGTTTTTGTTTGTTTTTTTGAGCAGTTTTACTTTGAGCAAAACAACAATAACAACAAAAGACAAGCACTGTCTTTTTCCTCAAAGAGTTTGGAAGTTTGGAAGGAAGATACATAGATATATGAAGAGATATCTCTTAAACAATATATAAACGATGTGGTCAAATAAATATCATTAAGTACAAGAATAAGGGAGTTCTAGAAAGATTCTGCAAGTATGATCAAACTTTATAAAAAGAATGCTGTACAATGAGCAGAATTTTTGTCCAAAAATGTAGAAGTGGTGAGCTGTACATTATACAGACACACACAGGCACACAAACACACATTTACGCACAAAGTCAAGATTCCTAAATGGGGAAAGTGGGGCACAAGGCTGAGCTCTTTGGAGAGAGCCTTAAATGCCAAGCTAACAAGTTTGGGTTTTGTCACAGAAGCAAAGAGAAGACATAAAAGTATTTAACAGTAACATTCTAAAATGATATTTCAGGGAAATTAATTAAGGCAGAATTGAAAATGACTGAAGGAAGGAAAAATTGTGGTAATAACATATCAAGTCTCTTTAGAGGATGAACCAAAGGGTGGACAATGTCTTTTCACATCTGTGAAACCCCCATTCTCTCCTAAAAGAATTCATTTTGCCAGTCCCATTCCTTTCCTGACCCTTCATCAATTAGGAAGCAGTAAAAGTCTGGAAAAATCACAGGCGTAGAGTTCCTGCTGTACCTGATTCCAGTGTGCTGGATCGTCATGAAGCAGAACAGCACAGTAATTTGAAAGCCCTCGCCTCAAAGAACTAGAGATCATAATTTCCCAAATCCACTGAACACCTGTGGTCACAAGAGGGGAAGTGAGTTGATATTTCTGAAATATTTTAAATATTACCAGAAGGTAATGATGAGCAGGTTTGTACTGAAACTTGTTAAGTGAAGAAGGTCACTGTTATCTCGAACTGCATGTGCAAAAAAAACTATGTCATGGAACAGAGGAAAAGAGTCCCCTCTTTGTGATTCCAGAGAGACTGAAGCAGGAATGTGCGTTTAGTTTGGGGATCTCATTATGGGAAAAAGAGAGACATGCTGCAGGAAGTTCAGAAGAAATCAACAGGAATAATTAAGGAACTAGAGGTATTTACTCTAGAGGAAATATTAAAAGAATAAATAATGTACATGCAGTTGGCTAACTAATGGGAACATGAGAATTGTCTACAAATACCTAATGTGTGTAAACATTGAAAACTCAAAGTCAATACAAAGCCTAGAGCAAGAAGTTAAAATTAAAAATAAGGCAATTAAATGGAAAAGAAAATTCTGGCAGAATACAAGAGAAAGCAAGGCACATACTGCACAAATAGTAACGGTTGGCCTAACTTTCCCAGAATATTTAAAAACAAATTAGCCAAATAATAACATGTGCTATGTGGGGCACAAGCACCCAGGAATAAATGTTTTATCCAATAAGATGTTACTTTCCTTCCTTTAATTTTTTAAAAAATATTTCATCACTAATGGAATAAAGATATGGGAAAAACTTATTCTGGCTCTACTATAAAATAAAAGTGCAATTTAGTCATCTAAAATATTTGAAGACAGAATGTTGCTTTTGTACTTTGAGAGACTCCGGTCAATGTCCTCTCTTATCTGGGATATATTCTAATTACCTCCAAATGGGAGAGATGAGCTGAATATTTACATTGTTTATCTCTTTTTATTACCACTATCCCCATGGAACAAAGATGAGTGAAAAGGACACTTCTATAAGGCTAGACAACTGGTTCCCCTCTCCCCCAGGCTTCTCCTCTCACCTAGGTCTGCTTGATCATTTCATCACCACAAAGTCACACAGCTATAACCTCTGCTTTTATTCCTTTAACCCCAAAGTCTCTCATTTTAATCTATCTGATTTGAGTGCTCTCAGATATGCAGATGACACCACTTTTATGGCAGAAAGTGAAGAGGAACTAAAAAGCCTCTTGAAAGTGAAAGAGGAGAGTGAAAGAGTTGGCTTAAAGCTCAACATTCAGAAAACGAAGATCATGGCATCTGGTCCCATCACTACATGGGAAATAGATGGGGAAACAGTGGAAACAGTGTCAGACTTTATATTTTGGGGCTCCAAAATCACTGCAGATGGTGACTGCATCCATGAAATTAAAAGACACTTATTCCTTGGAAGAAAAGTTATGACCAACCTAGATAACATATTGAAAAGCAGAGATATTACTTTGCCAACAAAGGTCCATCTAGTCAAGGCTATGGTTTTTCCAGTGGTCATGTATGGATATGAGAGTTGGACTGTGAAGAAAGCTGAGCGCCGAAGAATTGATGCTTTTGAACTGTGGTGTTGGAGAAGACTCTTGAGAGTCCCTTGGACTGCAAGGAGATCCAACCAGTCCATTCTGAAGGGGATCAGCCCTGGGATTTCTTTGGTGCAAATGATGCTAAAGCTGAAACTCCAGTACTTTGGCCACCTCATGTGAAGAGTTGACTCATTGGAAAAGACTCTGATGCTGGGAAGGATTGGGGACAGGAGGAGAAGGGGACAACAGAGGATGAAGTGGCTGGATGGCATCACTGACTTGATGGACGCAAGTCTGAATGAACTCCAGGAGTTGGTGATGGACAGGGAGGCCTGGCGTGCTGCAATTCATGGGGTAGCAAAGAGTCGGACACAACTGAGCGACAGAACTGAACTGATGGTGATTCCATGGTAAAGAATTCTCCTGTCAATGCAGGAGACTCAGGTTCCATCCCTGGGTCAGGAAGATCCCCTGGAGAAAGAAATGACAACCCACTCCAGTATCCTTACTGGGAAATCCCATGGACAGAGGAGTTGGTGGGCTACAGTCCATGGGGTCCCAAAGAGTTGGACATGACCTAGTGCCTAAAGAACAACAATCAGTACCTGTAGAGCATAGGGGAAGAGCACTGAGGGGAATTTCTCATCACCAGAAGCAGAATGCCTCTGCTCATCACCTCCAGTTTCTAGCACAGAGCTGGTTCAAATATCAGAATATGTTTGCAAATTAAATAAATGTGCCATGCCCTCAATCCTTTCTTCATAACGAGAAGGAAATGATTCTTTAAAACTCCATGAATGATAAGACTTTCTGATTATTTCATAAGCATTGTTATGGATGTATTCTTGTTTTTGGTTTTCCAGGAGCATGACTATTGTATCCTCACTGATAGAAGCAGAGTATTTCATTCAAAACAGTCTTCATGAAGAGCACTATGCATGTTTCTAATTTCACACAAGAATCAGAGTGGCCTTTTGCTCCAAAATCAAATCATAGTGTTTACAATTGTCCCTAGAACTGGGGATGTACACTGAGGCTGAATTTGCTGCACTGTTTCAAGCCAAAGTTTCTGTTTTCATGTGTATAAACAGGACACACTCCTGCCTGCCAGTGTCATCAGCAATGCTTCACTGTTCTGAACAAAGTTTGGTTTGTGAAGGCAAATTGAAACACCTTAAGAAGACCAATGCAAATTAAGTAACCACAGAATTTCTTGACCACTACTGTTAGAAGGACAGAGCCATGGAAGGCTGCCTCCCAAGCCATCAACATGCAGAGAGGGCCTTGCATCCAATCTCCTTTTAATATTTTAAGGTAGTTCCTCCTGTTACTCTGGTAGTCTGTCACATTATAGTTTCAAAGTCACACCTTTATTTATAACAAAAGTGACTTTTACCCAGTCTGAATTTTATAAACTTTATAAATAAAAACACCTCAAATTTCATCTCATTGCACAAAACCAACTGACAAATTTCCTGCAGTTTTATACTTCAGCCAGTAAAACTTACTATCTATTCCCTGACCTATACTAGTAAAAAATTAATTCTTAAAAACTTAAATATAAAAACTCATATTCTTATAACTTAAACTTTTATTGCTAAGTATGTTCCTTCCCATTAAAGTTTTGAGAAAGCAACGGTGAGATCAAGTGGGCAGTAAATTGATCGCAAGCCTCTATCTAATGAATTGGAAGACATATGGTGTGACTTGGAGCTGGAGAGCCACTGTTCTCTTGGTCTAGCACAGCTCATGAAGTGAACTGTAAAATAGGACACAAGTGACTTGGGTACAGTAATTTAGCATCTGTTCCAGTCACATTAATTCAAGTTGGACATCATATGAAGGCAAGAACATAACATGATGCAGAAACATTAAAAAAAAACCCATAATTGTAAGTTTAATAGTCTGGCAAAAAATGAAGGTTTAATTTTTGCAGGCAAGAAACTGGGTTTGTTTTAATAGTAAGGGTTTCCATTCCCTTGAAACCATTACAATACACCATGAAATGAACGCATCCTTTCTCTAATAAAGGCAATGATGATCACTATTCGATCATTTATTCATTCACTCATTCTATAATCTCATCTCAAATACTAGTGCCTTCATTTCCAGGTGGCGCTAGTGGTAAAGAGGCTGTTTGCTAGTTCAGGAGACAAAGAGACATGGGTTCAATCCCTGGGCCAGGAAGATTCTCTGGAGGAGGGCAGAGCAACCCACTCCAGTATTCTTGCCTGGAGAATCCCATGGACAGAGGAGCTTGGTGAGATATGGTACACACGGTCGCAAAAAGTCGGATATAACTGAAGTGACTTAGCACAGCAGTTTTAAAGGGATGCATATTGGCAGTAACAGATAATAGTCAATACGAATGAGTGTGCAGAATCAAAAGTAAGAAATTAAATGATTTGGATATTAGTTTTATATTAGAAAAGCATGTCAGACAGTAGGTGGAATAAAACACACATTGTGTAATATGAGGTACTTTGATTAAGGACTTGAATAAATCATACATTTTCACCAACTATTTACTGTAGTACTGTGAGATAATTTTCTTACGTGTGGTTTTGCCGGGAAAGGGAGCAATAGATCACTATTCCTCAACTTTGGAGTTTATTCTGAGGCTATAGCCACAATTTCAGCAATTTTAAATGTAACAAATGTAGCCAAAAGAATAGTAGTCAATATGTTTTGTTTATTAACCTCAGGGTCCATTGAAAATTCAACAGCTTCATAACATAGCTTTAGAAAACAATTGTTAAATCTGTGAATGAGGACTTTATATTATTATATTCAAAACTTGTCAATAGGAAGGAAATATAAGAGGAAAGAGGACACTGAACTAGGAGTCAGGAAATGCGGTTTCTATTCATGGACATTAATTACAAATGAATCAAATCATTATGAGCTTCATTTTCTCCACTGATAAACGTAGTGGGCTGGATCAGATGGTCTCTAAGATGCCTTCCATATCTATGGTCTATTTTAAATTTGTGTTCTATTATTGTTTAGAAATTATAAAATTGACTTAAATTTGTAAGTACAGTTGATGTTACTTAATAAACCTAACTTTGCCATGAGTTATACATACTGTTAATGAATCTCCATTAGCATTAATACCATCTATTTCCAAAATGGCTTATTGAAAAGCAGTCTAAGGATTAAAAACTAGAATGTTTCTGGGAATGAGGCTTCTGAGTATTTTTGAAAATAGACTCACAACTTTAGTCTCATTGACTTATTTGTTCAAAACACCATTTTATTGAGTGCCTACAATGTGCTAGGAATTAAGCTGGTTATCGGAAATAAAGCAAGCACAAAAATATTTGCAACTATGTTTGCTGTTATGAGTATTCTCATGCCTTACAAAAGTTTTCTGGATTATATCACCCATAACAGTATTTCTAAAGCCCATTTTTTTCTGAACTGAAAATGTAAAACTTCGTAAAATTTTTTAATTGCAATATGGAGAGAACATTTTTTAAAAGTTAAAAATTATCATGAAATTTTTTAAGAAAATATAAAACAGGGTACACAAGCTTATTGTTTTGAAACCAAATAATTACTCAGAACCCGTTTCCATGATAGCATATCTTAAAAAAAAAAAAAAAACTGAAAATTTTCAACTAAGCATTGTTATATAAGGGAACTGGTAATATATTAATATAATGTTTATCATATAATTTTTTCAGTACATTCTGCTATGTAATACATAGGCATAAACAAAATTGGCATGGTGGATTTAAGTAGTTTCTAGTTGTAAAAACATGAAAACACATAAATAAAAGTATATTAAAATGTAATAGCTTTACAGAGTATATAATTTAACAATAAATTCTCTGTGTGTTGTTAACAGTCCAGAAAATGGTCCAAATAGATTTCCAGCTTCATTATTTATTACCTATACCCTCAGCTCCTACTCCAACCAAAGGTACCCCGCCCCATTCATTTCTCTCCACAACCTGGCCCTGTAGCCTCTCTTATCCTCAACTGCTTTATCAACCCATTTCCACCTGCAAAAAGTACAACATTGTTCTGAAGCACAATATCATATTTCACATGATAAGCAGATAATAATCACTTTGATAGATTGTTTTTCTGTTTCTAATTTTACTGTTCCTAATTTTTCAGGTCGTCTCATTGAAGAAGGTCTTATAGCCCAGTCCACTGCCTTGTACGGCCTTCCTGAGGGAGGAACTTGAAAACTTCCCGCAAAGAAAGTACTCAGTCATGGCATTGGAATAAGTTCTCCAGTAACAAATGGAGAAAGATGTTATAATGTCAAGATAATCTTTCATAAAAAGGAAATTAGAAGCTAACAGTGATTTAGAAGGTGTTAATCATTGAAAAAACTTATTTTCAGTTTCCTTGGAAATCAGTGATTCTTCTCAAAGACATCAATTATATTGGAACATTTAGCTTTGTACATTGCAAAACGCACATGTGATCAGAATGAATAAACTACAAATTGAAAGAAATAAATATTTTAAATAAAATATTGAAAATGTATTAACAAAAATTATAGGGACTCAAATGAGTTTGTGCTTGGAATTTTAATCATGAATATAAGAAAGTAACTCATTTTGTGTCAAAAAGGCAAGCAAACAGCATATCTTGAGCACTTATGAGTTAAGTAAGACTAATACTAATAACTGTTAATAATACTGCTGAGGATAATAGCTAACCTATAGTAATTTCTATTTGCCAGACACAGTTCTAAATCCCTTACATATATTAACTCATTTAACTTCCTGCAACAAATCAATGAAAAAAGTGCTATTATTATCTCCATTTTATAAGTCAGCAAACTGAAAATTAGTGAGCTTAAGAAACTTTCTCCCAGTTTCTACTATGTGCCAGGAATTATGCTAAGCTCTATACACATTAAATTATCATATTCAATTGTCCTAACTACCCATTGAGGTAGGGATCATTTCACTGAAGAGAAAACAGGATTTAGTAAGGTTAACTCATTTGGCAAATGTCATAGCTAGTAAGTGACAGAGTCAGAATTTGAATTTTATCTGTTTGATTTCAGAGAATGAGCTCTCAATCACTAGCCCAGTCTGAAGAAATACACACATGTATACAACAACACACATACACACATGTCCATATATACAATTAATTTTTGAGTTACGTAAAGTTTAGTGATAGTGAATTTGCTCAGTCGTGTCTGACTCTTTGCAACCCCATGGACTGTAGACTGCCAGGCTCCTCTGACCATAGGATTTTCCAGGCAAGGATACTGGAGTAGGTTGCCATTGCCTTCTCCAGAGGGTCTTCCCAACCCAGGGATCAAAACCAGGTCTCCTGCATTGCAGGCAGTCTCCTTACCATCTGAGCCACCAGGGAGTGTTATGAAATATGTTGAATGGTAGAGTTTAGATTCAAAAAGATCCCTACAGATGGGAAAGAACTTAAACTATTATAAGAAGAGGTTGATAAAAGTAAATGCCTTAAAAAAATTAAATAAATAAATAAATAAATAAATAAATGCCTTGCCCTATATTTGAATCCAATGAAGCATCAGCACAAATAGAATATAAAAAGGTGTAACTCCTTAGGAGAATTTACAGAAGGATTTGGGGTGAGGTGTTCTACTTATTTTATCAGGAGTCAGTGCTATAGGGTGGCCATTGAAATTGCTAAAATATAAATAATGGCCCTCTCTACTCTGTACTTATCAGACCACCAGAAACACCACAATCAGTGATGAAAGTCCTGGAAATGTTAACCTTTAGAATTGAATAAGATGTGATAGTTGTCTAGATATATTACTGTATAAGGGAGAAAGAATATGATTGGCTTAGTATGGGCCTAAATGAAAGAATGAAGTATGGTAATTAGAAGAAAAAAATTTTTTTTTCAACTTACTAGTCAGATCAACACACTCCAGTGTTCTTTCTTGCCTGGAAAATTCCATGAACAGAGAAGCCTGGTAGGCTACAGTCCATGGAGTCACAAAGAGTCAGTCACGACTGAGCAACTTCACTTTCACTTTCTACTAGTCAGATACCTTCAAATATACACTTGGTTGCCTTCATGAGAACACCAGAATGCCATCATTCAAGAAGAGACTGGAGCCCAGCATGATGAAGGTATTGTCAATGGAGCCAATCATCTGCAAATGCATGCATGCAACCAGATAAATGTTTGAAGGCCTCTGACTATTAAATTGAACCAAAAATCTGTCTCCTTGTAGTTACCATACCTCATCATCTGCCAATAGGTCATATTTAATGTCTTTTACAGATCTCACTTTCTATGACTCCGTGCAATCTCATGCATGTAGAAGAAAAACAAAACAAACCTAAAAGTTTGAGTAAAATTTAAGCTGACAATGTAAATAAGATGGCAAGTTATTTCATGGAGCCCCTCAATTCCTCCCACAAATTCTGGACTAGTTTGACCCCTATGTACATTTCAGAGAGTAAAAGAGCAAAGAGCCTGATTGACAATTTAATTTTCTTTCTTTCTTTTTTTTTTTTTTTTGGTTTCTACTGAAATATCTTTATTTTGAGCCATTGTAGTTGTTTGTTCTTCAGTCACTCAGTCCTGTCCAACTCTTTGCGACCCCACGGACTGCAGCAGGCCAGACTTTCCTGTCCTTCCCTATCTCCCAGAGTTTGCTCAAACTAATGTCCATTGAATTGGTGATGCCATCCAACCATCTCATCCTCTTCATCCCCTTCTCCTCCTAAAAAGCCATTTTAATTACACATAGGAATCCACACCTATGAAGGCAACTCTTTAAATTTTTTTTTATTTTTAATTGGAATATAATTGCTTTATAATACTGTGTTGATTTAAAGTGATTTGAAGACATTACTTTGCTGACTAAGGTCTGTCTAGTCAAGGTTGTGGTTTTTCCCGTGGTCAGGTATGGATGTGAGAGTTGGACTGTGAAGAAGGCAGAGCGCCGAAGAATTGATTCTTTTGAACTGTGGTGTTGGAGAAGACTCTTGAGAGTCCCTTGGACTGCAAGGAGATCCAACTAGTCCATTCTAAAGGAGATCCGTCCTGGGTGTTCACTGGAAGAACTGATGCTAAAGCTGAAACTCCAATACTTTGGCCACCTCATGCGAAGAGTTGACTCATTGGAAAAGATTCTGATGCTGGGAGGGATTGAGGGCAGGAGGAGAAGGGGACGACAGAGGATGAGATGGCTGGATGGCATCACTGATTCAATGGATGTGAGTCTGAGTGAACTCCAGGGGTTGGTGATGGACAGGGAGGCCTGGCGTGCTGCGATTCATGGGGTCGCAAAGTGTCAGACATGACTGAGTGAATGAACTGAACTGAACTGAACTGAACTGAACTGTGTTGATTTCTGCTATACAACAGCTTGAATCCCCTACACATAAACCCCCTCCCTCTTTGTTTTATTTTCTGGTGAACACACTTCTCCTGTTTTTCCACTTAACATATTGGAAATAAACTTTATAAAATGACTCATATTTCAACACACTCCAGCTATGCTTTTCTGTTATATATATAGAATATCATTGGCCCCTAAACATGAAATATCGCATTTTAAGTAAAATGTAATATTCTATTAAATCACATTTCAATAGAGCTTCAAGCATTTAGGGAGAAACTCTCACATTCTTTTTCTTTCTTATAAGTAGTAAAGTGTATGAAAAACATGTATGAAAATGTACATTGCCTCTTTAGTTACACGTTTCCTGTCAAAGGTGTCTCCACTCTCCCTTCCCACCTGACTGTTGTTTCCAGCATTCTGTCTCTCCATTATCCTTTGCTTGCTAAAGTAGCTTAGTCTATAATAAAGGCAACTGAGTGTCGGCTTGAGACTGCCATGAAAACTCACATCCACATAAAGCATTTTTCCACTTTTGTTAAGCTTCTTATCACATACACACAAAAGAAAGAACTCTCTCTCCTTCTCTCTCTAGCCTCTCTCTCTCTGCCCTTTTTTAAACGTTCTAATTTTATTGAGACTCTTTTACGAGGGGACCACACTACAGTTCACTCACTATAGGAAAGTGAACCCCAAAGAGCCAGCTTGCAACTATGACAAACCATTTCCACTTCTTATGTTAACATTTCATCTCAGAGGACTCTTTTCTCTCACCGGCAGTTGCAAGGCACCTCTTTGTCTCTACTGTGCTTACTGTGTGAAGGTGCGTCATTGACGATACTGAAGTGAACTTGAAATTGCCAACTTGAAGCTGGCACGCGTTTTAACAATTTTGTTGAAGTTGATGCCCCCAGGGGACTTGTGCTGCCCTAAGCAGCAGCTTATACTTTCATGACATTTCCCTTCTGAGACAGCCTTAGGTAGAGCCAACACATCAACTTCTGTATTTGGGGGGTTGGGAGAGTTGGTGATTTGATGGAATTCATTTGATCACACCTGCAGCCCCCTCCCGTGTTCCTCATAGGTGTCCTTTCTCACTGTTCTCTCTTCTCTCTTCTGAACTCACTTGGTTCTTTAAAGTAGAACAAGTTCTGAAATGGTAACTGTGGTGGCCCTCTCAACAGGAGGATTTCCCAGCAAGAGAAAATGCAAGGCACTAAGACAGTTCACTTTCCAAAGCTCTAGGCAAAATTCTCTTCTTCTTAAAGTCTATTTCTATGTCCTCTGTTAGGACATACTTCATAAGAAAAATTATGCAAAAGAAGCAGCTGCTCTTTCCTTTCAAGGGGACACTAAGTGTGCTGAATATCGTTTAGACTAGTGGGTCTCAAAATGTGATCTGAAGGCCAGCAGCATCGGCATCACCCGGCACCATGTTAGAAATGCAAATTCTTGGGCCCCACCTCAGGTCTATAGAATCAGAAACTCTGAGGGCAGAGACCATTCCTCTGTTTGAACAAGAAAGGCCTCCTTATGATTCTTACACAAAGTAAGGTTTAAAGTGTCTAACTAAACTAAGCCAGTAACTCAGGTACTATTGCATTTGATGAACATCTGTGATTGGAGTAGAATCAAGTGCACATGATCATTGCAAACGTGGAAGAAATATGACAATATATAATTCATGATGAAGCAAACTAGATTTTAGCAAATTAAACTCATCAACACTTCACCATTTCAAAAACTGATACTTTATTCGAAAACTATCCTTAAGAATATGCATAAAAATAACACCCCAATCAAGATAAGCTGCTCTAACAGTATCAGATAATCTAAATATGAGGATCAGTTACCGACTCAACAAATACATCTAAGTACTTGCTTTATGTGTTATCTTGTAACACATCCAGGAACAGACACAAAGATTCTAACCTCACATCTGTGAGAAAAACTAGGAAATTTATTATATAATGCTACAATACAAGAAGGACTCTAAATCCATAAGGCAAAAATAAAATGCTCTGGAAGTTCAGAAGAGGATGGAAAATTTTCACCTAGTAAATCAAGAAAAGTTTTGTGAAAAGTGTACCAATTCAATTTACACAAAAAAATAAAAAGGTCAATAAATAAGTGGAAAGTACACTAATCTTGGAAACGAACAGAGAGTGCATCCAAGTACTGCATTTCAGATCCTGAAAGATGATGCTGTGAAAGTGCTGCACTCAATATGCCAGCAAATTTGGAAAACTCAGCAGTGGCCACAGGACTGGAAAAAGTCAGTTTTCATTCCAATCCCAAAGAAAGGCAATGTCAAAGTATGCTCAAACTACTGCACAATTGCACTCATCTCACATGCTAGTCAAATAATGCTCAAAATTCTCCAAGCCAGGCTTCAACAATACATGAACCGTGAACTTCTTGATGTTCAAGCTGGTTTTAGAAAAGGCAGAGGAACCAGAGATCAAATGGCCAACATCTGCTGGATCATCGAAAAAGCAAGAGAGTTCCAGAAAAACATCTATTTCTGCTTTATTGACTATGCCAAATCCTTTGACTGTGTGGATCACAATAAACTGTGGAAAATTCTGAAAGAGATAGGAATACCAGACCACCTGACCTGCCTCTTGAGAAACCTGTATGCAGGTCAGGAAGCAACAGTTAGAACTGGACATGGAACAACAGACTGGTTCCAAATAGGAAAAGGAGTAATTCAAGGCTGTATATTGTCACCCTGCTTATTTAACTTCTATGCAGAGTACATCATGAGAAACGCTGGGCTGGAAGAAACACAAGCTGGAATCAAGATTGCAGGGAGAAATATCAATCACCTCAGATATGCAGATGACACCACCCTTATGGCAGAAAGTGAAGAGGAATTTAAAGGCCTCTTGATGAAAGTGAAAGAGGAGAGTGAAAAAGTTGGCTTAAAGCTCAACATTCGGAAAACGAAGATCATGGCATCTGGTCCCATCACTTCATGGGAAATAGATGCTGAAACAATGGAAACAGTGTCAGACTTTTTTTTTTTTTTGGCTCCAAAATCACTGCAGATGGTGATTGCAGCCATGAAATTAAAAGATGCTTATTCCTTGGAAGAAAAGTTATGAACAACCTAGATAGCATATTGAAAAGCAGAGACATTATTTTGCCATCAAAGGTCCATCTAGTCAAGGCTATGGTTTTTCCAGTGGTCATGTATGGATGTGAGAGTTGGACTGTGAAGAAAGCTGAGCACCGAAGAATTGATGTTTTTGAACTGTGGTGTTGGAGAAGACTCTTGAGAGTCCCTGGGACTGCAAGGAGATCCAACCAGTCGATTCTGAAGGAGATCAGCCCTGGGATTTCTTTGGAGGGAATGATGCTAAAGCTGAAACTCTAGTACTTTGGCCACCTCATGAGAAGAGCTGACTCATTGGGAAAAATGCTGATGCTAGGAGGGGTTGGGGGCAGGAGGAGAAGGGGACGACAGAGGATGAGATGGCTGGATGGCATCACTGACTCGATGGACGTGAGTCTGAGTGAACTCTGGGAGTTGGTGATGGACAGGGAGGCCTGGCGTCCTGCGGTTCATGGGGTCACAAAAAGTTGCACACGACTGAGCGACTGAACTGACTGACTGACTGACACTAATATTGTTAAACATAGTAAGTAAAAAAAAAAAAAAACTTCAAGGTATGCTTTTTACTTTTCAAATTCGAAGTCCTTTTTCAAATGAAGGTATAGTGAGTCAGAAACTTCAACCATTGACTGGGAGTGCAAATTGGTATGTTTTAGAGGAAACTGTAAAGAATCTACCTGCAATGCAGGAGACCTGGGTTTGATTCCTGAGATGGCAAGATCCCCTGGAGAAGGAAATGGCAACCCACTCCAGTATTCTTGCCTGAAAACTCCCATGGACAGAAGAGTCTGGCAGGCTATAGTCCATGGGGTCGCAAAAAGTTAGACATGACTGAGTAACTAACACTTTCACTTTCAGAGGAAATTTATACATTGAAAGCCCTATAAGTGTTTATACTATTTGACCTAATAATTCCATTTTATGAATTTAATCAGAGCAAATAATCAGAAATATGTAAAATCTTTTAAGTATCAGAATAATCCCTGAAGCAAGGGAGAAAAAGCAGATAAGAAAATGAATGTTCAAAAATAGTAGACTGAATAAACACAGCACATTCACATAAAGGAATTTGTGCTGCCATTAACATCACATTGTAGAGTAATATGCCCTAACATGAGAAAGTGCCCATATTATATTGGTGGGTGATAAAAAAAGGCAAGTCATAAAACTATATCTATACCCTCAATCTTTGCTTTTTTGTGTTCTTCTATATGTCCAATTAAAAAAACATACTGAAGAGAAATGAGTTGAAATTTTGTATATGCTTAGTGTTTTCCTTGTGCTCTGGGTTATTTTTTCTTATACTTTTGTAGTTTTTATATTTTACAGTAACCTCAGAATAAAATCTATCCCTTACCATGGCCCTGGCTTCTACCGTCTGTGATTTCATTTAACATTTATCTCTCTCCCTCACTTTCTGAAAGTTACTCTATGCTTTTTTGTTCCTCAGCTACTCAGAGTGCAGTCTGGTCTTAGAACATTTGCACCTGCTATTTCCTCTGCCTGGAGCACTCTGCCCCAGGTCACTGTGTGACTAACTTCTTCATATCATTCTGTTCAATATATCACATTCTCGGAGAAGACCAGCCAAACTGAAGCCACCTCCCTGCCCCATGTGTTCTTCCACTCTTATCAATATCTTGTACATGTGCTTGTGTTTTCTTGCTCTCTCTCTCCTCTCTCTAAGAATGCATTGTCCCTGGGAGCTCACTTATCTTAGATACTGGTGCATCTAAGAACCATGACCAGTGCCAGATATGAGCAGAACCTCATTCTACTAGAATTTGTATAAAAAATGAAAACACAGGTTATTTGGTACTTTCTGGGACTCAAAACCCTCCTGTATCTAGAATCTTCCTTTATGCCCAACCCAAATTCTATGTGTCCCAATTTCTTCCCCAGCCTTTTTTGGTTGTCAAGAACCCAGTGTCCACTGGAAAGAATAAGCCACTAAATGATAATACACATATTCTGGTACATTTCACTGTAAAAGTAGAATTGTAAAAAAAGAAAACCACTAGCACAAAGTGCACTAAAGAGGAAGGGCTTCTTGGAAGAGATTGTTAAGAAAATGATAAGATACAGATTCCCAGAGGAGTGGTAAAAGGATATTCACATGCTGGGACAGCACGAGCTAGAGTTAAGCAAGTCATGTTTGATTTACCCCACTAAGATTCTTCAATTCTTCACAGTGTTTTTAAGAATTGGATGACATACACATATAAGATATATATAGATATATATAGTATAGTATAGTAAGCACAAAAAAACCCCACAATCTCTAAAACTTTAATGTTATATAATAAAAAATTTGGTCTTTCTCTATTCCTTTTTACCTGAGAGAGGGATCCTAAACCTTTAAAATTTCCCATTGATAAGAGAGTCTTTGTTATTCACTGCAAGCATCTCAAAGGACACAAGTCTATGCTAATGAAGTGACTTTCACGATGGGCTCCTAGACAGTTTCAAGATGGAAGTTGGTTGTACCAGAAGGACTAGCCAGATGAGTAAAAGGTTGGGACTGAGCCCCAATTACTAGCCTACCCTCAGGGAGGGGGTAGAGGCTGGAGACTGAATTTAACCAAGTGACCAATGATTCAATCAGTCATTTCTACCTAATAAAATTCTAATAAAAACTCTAGATGATAATAAAGCTTGGGTGAGCGTCTTAGCTAGTGATACAGATTTACTGGGAGACTGAAGGGTCCTGGGGACACAGAGGCTTCACATCTGAGACTTTCCCAGACATTTCCCTATGTATCTCTTCCTTTGGTTTATATATATCTTTTTTAATTAAAGTATAATCATAAGTATAGGACTTTCCTGAGTTCCATGAATTATTAAAGCTGAGGGGTAGTGGGAACCCTTGATTATGTAGCCAGTTGTTCAGAAGCAAAGGTGACCTGTACACTCTAGAGTGTATGGCTGTTGTCCAAAGTGATTTGAGTATTGTGGAGGAGAGTGCCCTCAACCTGAGATGTTAATGCTAATTTTAGATAATTATTGTGAAAATTACATTGCATTCAATAGAAAAACTTGATTCTCCATGAGCTTAAAATTTTTTTTTCTTAATCTGGCTATAAGAATTTTAAAATATTCCCATTTCTCAGACTGTTAATCAGCCAAAGTGGAAGAAAGACAGTGAAGTCGCTCAGTCGTGTTCAACTCTTTGCAAACCCATGGACGGTAGCCTACCAGGCTCCTCTGTCAATGGAATTTTCCAGGCAAGAATACTGGAGTGGGTTGCCATTTCCTTCTCCAGGAGGTCTTTCTGACCCAGGAATTGAACCCAGGTCTCCCTCTTTGTAGGCAGACGCTTTACCATTTGAGCCACAAGGGAAGCCCAAACCCATATAAAATTTCATCACTAGCAGAATAATATTATATTTGTAAACTGAAGTTTAACCACAAGTAGATTCAACTTAGATTCAGAAGCAGATAAAATAAGTACAATATACTCCCGGGATCATCCAAATGATATTCAACAGTGGAAGTTCTAACTCTATAAAGGCTCTATATGAACTCTTTATAAAAGCATAAATTCTCCCTGAAAAGCAATTTCTTCTCTACAGTTGTAGAAATTGAAGAATAACATCACCTAAATGATTCCTACCTGTACTGAACTGTAGAAAAGATTAGAGAAATTTGAAGTTATATACAGTATACTATTCTTGCTTTCTATATTTTAACACAAAACTTTAAAATTTATTTGTATATCTCCTGTACTCAAACAATAATTGTAAGATCAAACCTTGGAGAAAAGAGAAGAAAAGCCTTAAAAGGACATCAATTGACTATAAAACTATTTTTTATTCTTCAAGTTGCTTATTTCAGGAAAGTGACTGTAAATAGTTCTCTGAGATGGTAAAATTCAGAAATTGGCCTGAATCTTCTAAAGAGGGAAAGTTTTCATGTTCACATCAAAAAGTCCCTTCTATTCTCTATTCTTGAAAACACTGAAATTGCTCCTTAAAAAAAAAAAAAAAACTCACGTTTTTGGTTTTGCTTTGTAAAATGCCAAAGTTGAGAAATATCTAGTTCAAAACATAATTATGGAGTTAAACTATAACATGACAGAGATCATAGATATGCATGCTGAGATCAAGGCTGAATTTTTCAATCCTTAGAAAAAAATCCCCTAAGGGAAATGAGTCAAGGAATATAATCGCCATTTCCCATTTAATGATGTGGAGTGTTTATTTTAAACAGAGTGAAAATAGATACAGAACAAGCAAATCTTCAAAACATTTTAAGTCCTCTATAAACTAGTAGAATTTTCCTATGATGATGCAAAGAAATCAAACGATTGGAACTGAGCTGGGGTCCTCTGTAGTAGAACACTCTTCTTATTAACAGCTAATGTGCAAAGCTGGTTCTATAGAATGAAAAGGGGGCAGGACCAGGACTTCCTCCTTAGCAGTTTCAGTAGCCAGACAAATTATTGCTCCTTTCACTTAATGACTCTGTGAATCTTCAGATGTACAAACCATGCCCACTGACCACATAATCTCAATTATTATGACAGAGACTTTGTCTTATCTCTATATTTCATAACAATAAAAATTAAGACAATTGATATTAAGTGCCCCAAACTGTATGATCAGCATGTTTACACCTTATTTCATCTAATCTTAATAATAGATCTACTAGGTAAGCAGCATTAGTTCTATTTCCAACCATCATAATTGAGGAAAGATATTAAGTTACTTGCCCAAGATTGTTTAGCATTAAGGGCCTAGCAACTTGTAAGTAGTAGAGCAAGGATTTGAACCTAGGTCTGTCTGACTGGGGATTCCCAGGAGACTCAGTGGGTAAAGAATCTGCCTACAATGAAAGAGATTCAAGACTCACAGGTTCGATTCCAAGTCAGGGAGATCCAATGGAGGAAGGCATGGCAACCCACTCCAGTACTCTTGCCTGGAGAATTCTATGGACAAAGGAGCATGGCGGACTACAGTCCATAGGGTCACAGACCACTGGACACGATTGAAGCTACTGAGCACCCACGCATGCACTGTGTGTTTTAAAGTCCCAAAGCTTAGTCACTACAAGAGATGGAAAAGAATGGCCCTGTGAGGGAAAAGTAGTGGTAACAGACATTTAACAATTACTATTTAGAAGTAGTCTTAATAAGCTTGTAGGTATATTGTCTGGCAAAGACCAAAACCAAGAAACTTGGTGACCAAAATGTAGTTCTGAGAGGTCAGTAGAGACCACAATTGTATATGCTCTGTGAATATACAAAAATCAAGGGGAGAAATAGATAAATGTCAAAACAGAATGATTTTTAAAGTAGAATCTAGAGTTATTCAGATCAGAATTTAAACCCCAGTTCTGTGCATCTTTAGTATTATCTGGTGTCCTCAAATCTTAAATAGAAATGATATTTATTCTTGTCTTACTCAGTTTGGGCTACTATAATAAATAACCATAGACAGGGTGACTTTAACAGCAAAGATTGATTTTCATTGTTCTAGAGCCCAGAAGCACACGTTCCAGGTGTCAGCATAATTAAGTTCTAGTGAGGGCCTTCTTCTGGCTTAAAGACTGACGGCTTTCCTTGGTCTCCTCATATGATGATAAGAGGGCAAACTATCTTTTTAGCCTCTTCATATAAGTGGACTAATACTATCCACGAGGTCTCCATCATCATCAAAGGATGAGATGGGTAGAGAGCATCACTGGCTCAAAGGACATGAATTTGAGCAAACTGGGAGATAGTTAAGGACTGAGGAACCTGGCATGCTGGAGTTCATGAGGTCACAGAGTCGGACAAAACTCAGGACCTGAACAACAAAAACAGCCACCCTCATGGTGTGATTATCTCCTAAGAGCCTGGTCTCTAAATACCATCACACTGGGGATTCTATTTTGACACATGAACTTTGGGAATCACAAACATTCAGTCCATAGCAGTGCTGATCTTAAGGATCAGATGACATGGTACATATGAGGTGCAATGTCTGATATACAATATGGAATCAATCACTTTAGTTCAGTTGCTCAGTCATGTCCAACATTTTGCAACCCCATGGACTGCAGCATGTCAGACCTCCCTGGACATCACCTTACTCCAGGAGTTTATTCAAACTCATTCCCATTGAGTCAGTGATACCATCCAACCATCTCATCTTCTGTCATCCCCTTCTCCTCTTGCCTTCAATTTTTCCCAGTATCAGGATCTTTTCAAATGAATCAGCTCTTTGCATCAGGTGGCCAAAGTATTGGAGTTTCAGCTTCAGCATCAGTCCTTCCAATAAATATTCAGGACTGATCTCCTTTAGGATGGACTGGTTGGATCTCCTTGCAGTCCAAGGGACTCTCAAGAGTCTTCTCCAACACCACAGTTCAAAAGCATCAATTTTTCAGTGCTCAGTTTTCTTTATAATTCAACTCTCACATCCATACATGACCACTGGAAAAACCATAGCCTTGACTAGACGGATCTTTGTTGGCAAAGTACTGTCTCTGCTTTATAATATGCTGTCTAAGTTAATCATAATTTTCCTTCCAAGGAATAAGTGTCTTTTAATTTCATGAGTGCACTAACCATCTGCAGTGATTTTGGAGCACCCCAAAATAAAGCCAGCCACTATTTCTACTGTTTCCCCCATCTATTTCCCATGAAGTGATGAGACCAGATGCCATGATTTTTGTTTTCTAAATGCTGAGGTTAAGCCAAATTTTTCACTCTCTTTCACTTTCATCATGAGGCTCTTTAGTTCTTCTTTGCTTTTGGCCATAAGGGTGGTGTCGTCTGCATATCTGAGATTATTGAGATTTTTCCTGGCAATCTTGATTCCAGCTTCTGCTTCATCCAGCCCAGCATTACTCATGATGTACTCTGCATAGAAGTTAAATAAGCAGGGTGACAATATACAGCCTTGACGTACTCCTTTTCCTATTTGGAACCAGTCTATTGTTCCATGTCCAGTTCTAACTGTTGCTTCCTGACCTGCATACAGATTTCTCAAGAGGCAGGTCAGGTGGTCTAGTATTCTCATCTCTTGAAGAATTTTCCACAGTTCGTTGTGATCCACACAGTCAAAGGCTTTGGCATAGTCAATAAAGCAGAAATAGATGTTTTCCTGGAACTCTCTTCCTTTTCCATGATCCAGCAGATGTTGACAATTTGATCTCTGTTTCCTCTGCCTTTTGTAAAACCAGCTTGAACATCTGGAAGTTCACGGTTCATGTAATGCTGAAGCTTGGCTTGGAGAATTTTGAGCATTACTTGACTAGCATGTGAGATGAGTGCAATCGTGCAGTAGTTTGAGCATTCTTTGGCACTGCCTTTCTTTGGGATTGGAATGAAAACTGACCTTTTCCAGTCCTGTGGCCACTGCTGAGTTTTCCGAATCTGCTTGCATACTGAGTGCAGCACTTTCACAGCATCATCTTTTAGGATTTGAAATAGCTCAGCTGGAATTCCATCACCTCCACTAGCTTTGTTCGTAGTGATGCTTCCTAAGGCCCACTTGACTTCACATTCCAGGATGTCTGGCTCTAGGTGAGTGATCACACCATCGTGATTATCTGGGTGGTGAAGATCGTTTTTGTACAGTTCTTCTGTGTATTTTTGCCAGCTCTTCTTAATATCTTTTGCTTCTGCTAAGTCCATACCATTTCTGGCTTTTATTGATCCCATCTTTACATGAAATGTTCCCTTGGTATCTCTAATTTTCTTGAAGAGATCTCTAGTCTTTCCCATTCTATTCTTTTCCTCTATTTCTTTGTACTGATCACTGAGGAAGGCTTTCTTATCTCTTCTTGCTATTCTTTGGAAAACTGCATTCAAATGAGTATATCTTTCCTTTTCTCCTTTGCTTTTCACTTTTCTTCTTTACACAGCTATTTGTAATGCCTCCTCAGAAAGCCATTTTGCTTTTCTGCATTTCTTTTCTTGGGGATGGTCTGGGGATGAAATCAATAAATATTAGCTTATTATCATTGCTGTTTTTGGTTGGACCAATTATCACTGGTCTGTTTTCATTACAATCCCAAAGAAAGGTAACGCCAAAGAATGTTCAAACTACTGCACAATTGCACTCATCTCACAAGCTAGCAAAGTAATGCTCAAAATTCTCTAAGCTAGACTTCAACAGTATGTGAACGTAGAACATCAAGCTGGATTTAGAAAAGGCAGAGGAACTAGAGATCAAATTGCCAACATGCATTGGATCATAGAAAAAGCAAGAGAATTCCAGAAAGACATCTTCTGATGCTTCATTGATTACTCTAATGCCTTTGACTGTGCAGATCACAACAAACTATGGAAAATTCTAAAACAGATAGGAATGCCAGACCACCCTACCTGCCTCCTGAGAAATCTGTATTTAGATCAAGAAGCAACTGTTAAAACTCAACATGGAACAATGGACTGGTTTCAAATTGGCAAAGGAGTACATCCAGGCTGTATATTGTCACCCTGCTTATTTAACTTATATGAAGAGTACATCATGCAAAATGCTGGGCTGGATGAAGCACAAGCTAGAATCAAGATTTCCAGGAGAAATATCAATAACCTCAGATATGCAGATGATACCACCCTTATGGCAGAAAGCAAAGAACTAAAGAACCTCTTGATGAAAGTGAAAGAAGAAAGGGGAAAAGCTGGCTGAAAACTCAACATTCAAAAAATGAAGATCATGGCATCTGGTCCCATCACTTCATGGCAAATAGATGGGGAAACAATGGAAATATCAAGAGACCTTATTTTCTTGGGCTCTAGAATCACTGCAGATGGTGACTGCAGGTTTGAAATTAAGAGATGCATGTTCCTTGGAAGAAAAGCTATGACCAACTTAGCTAGCATATTAAAAAGCTGAGACATTATTTGCTGACAAAGGTGGATCTAGTCAAAGTTAGACTGGTTTTTCCAGTAGTCATGTATGGATGTGAGAGTTGGACTATAAAGAAAGCTGAGTGCCAAAGAATTGATGCTTTTGAACTGTGGTGTTGGAGAAGACTCTTGAGAGTTCCTTAGACTGCAAGGAGATCAAACCCGTCAATCCTAAAGGAAATCAGCCCTGAATAATCAAATCAAGGACTGATGCTGAGGCTGAAACTCCAATACTTTGGCCACTGGATGTGAGGAACTGACTCATTAGAAAAGACCCTGTTGCTGGGAAAGGTCGAAGGCAAGAGGAAAAGGGGATGACAGAGGATGAGATGTTGGGTGGCATCAAACTCATGGACATGAGTTTGAGCAAGCTCCAGGAGTTGGTGATGGACAGGCAAGCCTGGCATGCTATAGTCCATGGGGTCGCAAAGTCAGACACAACTGAGCGACTGAACTGAAGTAACAGTTCAGTTTCATTGCTGTTATGATTTTAAGTATTGTAAGTACTATACTTCGCATTGGAGAAGGCAATGGCACCCCACTCCAGTACTCTTGCCTGGAAAATCTCATGGACGGAGGTGCCTGGTGAGCTGCAGTCCATGGGGTCGCTAAGAGTCAGACACAACTGAGTGACTTCACTTTCACTTTTCACTTTCATGCATTGGAGAAAGAAATGGCAACCCACTCCCGTGTTCTTGCCTGGAGAATCCCAGGGACGGGGGAGCCTGGTGGGCTGCCGTCTCTGGGGTCCCACAGAGTCGGACACGACTGAAGCGACTTAGCATACTTCCAACAGAGGAACTCACACACTTCTAAAAAAATATCATTGCTGTTATAATTTTAAGTATTGTAAGTACATTCGCACACACTACACTTTAGCATACAGGAACTCAACAGGGCCTATAGCACTAAGATTAACTCCATACTACTGCTTACTGTTGCATGATCAGGCATGCAACAGTAATTGATTTGAGCCCAGACCACTTAGCTAGATAGAACTACTGGGTCCTTCAGCCTAAAAGCAACATTATTCCACACTAATGACAGAATCAAAATTTTCCCAGTTTAAGAATGATAAATTTTTTGCGATTTTCAGTAAAATATCACATGAGTCTCTCTTCAAAGTAAAGGTTCTTTCTAAGTTATGTATACCTGGTTTAAACTGCTTAATTTGCCACAGGTTAAGGATAAATCAATGTTTAGTTTAGAAAAAAAGAAAACATCGGTCTCCTGAATCACTTATTATTTCTTATTAATTTTAATTAAGACACTGGTCAAAATTTAATGTGTTAATAGCATTTAAAGAAGTAGTCTTTGTCATTGCACAGATTCTTACTAATAACCAAAATGAATACTCTAAAACAAGCATGTACTATTTCCATCCACTTGAATACCTTTTCGTATGGCCAAGAGCAGTTTTCTGAACAGTATCAAGAGAATCTAGACAAATGAGTCTAGCAAAAATGGTATGTTAGCAAAAGTGGGGGGAAATCATATCATACCATGTACACTTACAGTTAACATTAATAAATGTTATTTTCCCCCAAGAAAAAGAGAATTATGCTCCTTATTAATAAATACAACAACATCAAAAAAACTTTTTAAAATTTTTTTTGTAGTATAGGTGATTTACAACATTATGTTAGTTCCAGGAGTATAGCAAAGTGAATATTTTAAACTGGAATGGAATGATCTGATAAGGGATAGACATAGGATGTAGAATCTAGTTGTGTGCTCCTGCTAAGGAAAGCAAAAAGGACAGTTGCCTTGAAATGAGGGGAAATTGAGAGTAGTTTTGATTGTAAATTTTAACTTTGTCAGTGTAACCCAATGTTAAATCAGTTTCAGAAACTAAATGGACCCGAACTGGATAGCTCTGGGTGGCAAGTTACTTATATCACTATGAGAGACCTGTCTTATATCCAATAACTTTTATAGAGAATAAGGACATTTTTATATAAGAGCTCTATTAAAAATAATTGGTCAAAATTTAAAATAAATTGTCCAGAGCTTTAAATACACCTTTAGCAAATCAGAAGAAAGATACAATTGGATAATTCAATAAAATTTCTTTGGCATTATTTCAAAGAAATAAAGAAGCATAATGTCAACATTTTCTCAGGCCTCAGGAGTCTTGGTGAATATTCTATAGACAATGGCATTTCAACATTATCACCAGTCACAATCATATCAGATGTTATACTTCCAACCTTTATTCTGTAGCTCATAGTGAAAAGAAAGGGGAAAAAATTATCTTTCTATTTATAGCAATAGGAAAAAAGGTGACTATTTTATAGACCATCAGTTCAAAGATGGTAGGCTCAATAGTTTTGCCTTGAACAGAATCGTATTATAATGGCAAATAAATGCAGTGTAGATTTTTGATATCCTGTTTTCTCAAAACTGAGCTAAACTTGAATTTTACTCCATTCACCATCTTTCAGAGGAGAACTGAAAGAGATATAACCTCTGCAGTAGTTAGTGGCAACTTTCTATGAGATTGGAAATGTATTCACCGTGAAAATATTGAGTCACTAAGCCTTCAGACTGCATTCCAAAAGTCTACTAGGGACATTTCAATCAAGGGTGTGAGAATGTGACAGCTAGGCCATTTGGGCTAAAAAGCCTTGTGTAGAATTATGTTGGTGAATCTAGTGCCCTCCAAATGACCTCATGTGTGGCTGTTATTAAGTCATGGAGAAACCTATTCATAAGTTGAATATTTTTTCCAAAAAACGGGAGAAAAGAAAGAGTCTTGAATTCCCAGTAAGAATGCTAAATTACCCCATCTCCCAATGGAATGATTCACTTTCATTTCCAATAGCAGTAAACCCTATTGACCCCCGTGGTGTTATCCTTCTCACTGCTCATGCAGTACTTTCTTTAATCTCTTGGATCAAAGACTGGTCAATAAAAATCATCTCTGCTTTTGTGGGGAGCAAACAAACCTCTCAGTCTTATGATAATTGTAAGTTTTCACAAAATTCTAAGACAGAAATTCCCATGTGTTGTTATTAAACTGGCAAAGGAAAAATACTTGTCTTCTATTTGGTATATAAGTCCCACATAAAATGCACTAGGGTTTCCAAGTAAGGTACATATTACTCCTCTTGGGGAGTTTTTGTTCTGTTTTCCCCCCTCTTCCTAAAATTTTAAATGAATTTTGAATCAGTGAAAGATCTCTTCCCAATGACCCTGAACACTGAAGTCCAATTTTTCTATAGAAAAAAATTATATGGATGTGTCATTTTGAAAAAAGAACATCAATATAAATGACAGCCTCAATATGAACTGCCCTTTGCAATAAAGGAAACATGCCTCAATCCCAAATGAAAAAGACAACTTCTTTGGTGAAAGAGTAGGCCAGTTATTTTCTCCATTAAAGTTTGGTCACTTTGCTAAATAGTAGCAAGTTTCAGGAGAAGATAGGAATAATATCTAATTTTTGTTAGGTTTGTGATTAGTCAATTGAAACTAGACTCAGTTCATTGACTTAAAAATATATCATTTAACAGTCACTCGTAGGATATTCAGTCAAGGCTCTAATAAATTATTTTGAAGTTGACAAATTGCTAATTATTAGGGTACAATTTGCCAATTCCAATAAGCTTTTAAATTTTTATTTTAATTTCATAATTGCTGATCATAAGAATATACACTGCCTTCTGAACAGTTTCTTCTATCCTTATTCCTTATTTAAATTAAAAAGTAATGGAAATTAACACTTTGGAGAAGTGAACTCTGTCGGGGGGGGGTATTCTGATAACTTTGCCATCAAAGGAAAATAAAGATCAATTTCAATGATATGGGGTGAAATACTATGGGGAATTGGCTATTCTATATATTACTAGGTATTTTATGTAATGCACTAGGAGAAAAGAAGCAACTAAAACTGTGAAACTAAGGACTATGAAATACAAAATAGAAAAACTGATTGCCAGGAAGACAGAACACGCTCTACAATGAGGTTTGCATTCTGACTTTTTTTTTTTTCATTATTTTGGTGTTAATATGGATGCTGTTGTTATTGTTGTTGAGTAACTAAGGTGTGTCCAACTCTTTTGCAACCCTATGGACTGTAGCCCATCAGGCTCCTCTGTCCATGGGATTTCCCAGCCAATAATACTGGAGTGGGTTGCTATTTCCTTCTCCAGGGATCTTGCTGACCCAGGGATTAAACTCACATCTCCTGCTTGGCAGGTGAATTCTTCACCACTGAGCCACCTGGGAAGCCCAATATAAATGTTACTGCAAATATTTTCTGCATAAGCATGTGTTTAATAACTTTTTGGTGTCATACAAAATTATAATATTCAGCTATCTCATCTCTTATAAGCCATATACTTTAAAATCATTAGAGGAATAGATTAAGTGAATCTATTATTAATCTATTATTGTTACTGCTAATTTGAGAAAATAATTCAATGAAATTTTACCATTTTTAAAAGCCAGTTATCATTGATTAAAAAAAAAAAAAAAGATAATTCAGAGCATTGGCTTTAGAGTTAGAGATATTTGGACTAAAATTCCAGAATCATGACTTATCCTTACTCAGTTCTTATAATCGTTGAGTTTTAGTTTTTTCTTTCATAAAATTAGAATTCAAAAAATATACATTATCATTTTGTGGTTAAGTTTAAATATAAATAGTACATATAAGGGGTTTCCCTGGTGGCTCAGTGGTAAAGAATCTGCCTGCAATGTAGGAGACCTGGATTCCATCCCTGGGTTGGGAAGATCCTCTGAAGGAAGACATGGCAACCCACTCTAGTACTCTTGCCTAAAGAATCTGTGCACAATTCAGGAGGTCTGGGTTCGAACCCCTGGTTGGGAAGATCCCCTGAAGCAGGGAATGGCAACCACTCCAGTATTCTTGTCTGGAGAATACCATGGACAGAGGAGCCTGGCAGGCTACAGTCCATAGCATCACATCGAGTTGGACCTGACTGAAGTGACTAAGCAGAAGCAGCAGCAGAACATATAAAATGCCTGGTACCACTCTTGGCTTACTCTAAGGACTCTAAATAGCTAGGTTATGAGTACTTAGTATTGGTAGGCTGTGTTCTGAGTACTTTTCTTATATAAGATTATTTAAACTCCAAACTAATCTAAAAGTGAACAGTATGGTAAACATGTTCACAGACAAGGAAACAGAGAAATTTAGTAATCTGCCTAAGGCTATTCTGAGTGGCATAGGCAGAATTTAAGCCCAGGTGGTCTAATTTAAGAGACTGAATTTTGGGGTTCCACACTGTCAGGGGAGTGTGTAATTTCCTCAATTCTGTCTCCTTGCAGCAAAAATTTGTAACAATGGACCAGAGTTATAGCTTGGTTACAGCTCAGTCTAAACAGCAGACCAGTGATATAGCTCAGTTACAGCTCAGTTGAAATGGCGGACCAGTGTTACAGGTTGGCTACATTTCAATTTTATTTAGCAAGCAAAGGAAAATACATCCTCGGGGTCTGAGGGCAGGCTGACCAAAAGAAGAGGTGAGCTGCTCAATTTTGGTTCCTCTTTTTATATGTTTTTTCCCCTCCCCCTGAGTCTCCCCTATGTACTTTGGGCTAGCCAGGAGGGCTGTTTGTTTCACCTGAGGTTCTCGGGCCAGTCCTCAAACCTTCCTTTGTTCCATTTTTGTGGGCTTCTCCCTTGTTTGTCTTTTAGCCACTGCCATTTTGGACTCATGTTTCCTATTCTAACTGCCTAACATTTCCCCCCTCAAGAGATAGGAGGCTCAGTTCTTTGAGAGTAGGGGCATTGAGGTCTCTCTGGCTACTTGCTGAGCTGGGATGGAGAGGGGCATTGGGCTGCCCCCTCTTGCTAGTCTCAAGCCTCAGATTCCTTATAATGGAGTCCATCTAAGGGTAAGTGGTATTTTCCGTGGTTGGGTATAGTTTTATATGTCCTTGTTGAACTGGCACTGCATATTGTAGCTTGTTGACAGTGTATTGAGTGTCCTCTCATTTTCTTCCATGGCTTGACTCGTAAGCAGTGAATCCAGGGGTTGTACCCTGATACCTTGACTGGTGGCAAAGGTTTAGCCTTTATGGCCTCAAAATTGGAGATTACTGCATATCTGGCTCTTCTTTTTCCATCCAAGACAAAGTTACTTCCATCAGTGTACCAGATTTCTTCAGGATTGGTCAGAGGTTCTTCTGACAACCCCTCTTGGGGTTTTGTCCAGTGGTCCAAGGTTTCTAGGCAAGAGTGAAAGGAGAGAGAGCCCTCAGGGGGTGAGCAGGAGGGTAGCTGGATTAAGAACCTCACAAGGGGATGTAGTCAGGCTTGGATTTTCCATCCTGAGGATCCTTTGATCAGATATCCATAAATGGCCTCTCCCATTCAGGAGTTGTTTCACTTGGTGGCTGGTAAAAATAGTTAATTTGCCCCCCAAAGAGAGTTTTAAAGTATCTTCTATCAGGTCTGCAATAACTACAAGATTTCAAAGGCAGGGGAAGATGTCTTCCCAGGAAGGGAGTAGGACACTCAGGGACCACCAGAAACTTATGGGAAAATATTTGTCCATCCCAGCAACAAAGAAATGCTCAGGTGAATCTTTCTGTAATTGATTTCCTATAGGACCCCAAATGGTACAGGTTTGGGAGGAGAAGGCTCCAGACTAGGAGGTCAGGAAAGAGTAGATAGCCCCTGTGTCAACCAAGAAATTCTCAGACCTACCTGCCACATCCAGTTGCACCCTTGGCTCCAGCCTCATGATGGTTATCTGCGACAGGTGGACTGGCTGGAGTGGGCCACTTCAGTCCTGCTGAACCATCATGAGGGAAGGTTTGGCACTTGACCTTGAGACTCTTGGGTCCCAGGGCAGAGTGCCACCCATTGTCCCAATTGATGGCATTTGTAAGCAAGCTGTTTTAGGAGACTTGTCACAGTTTGGACATTCTTTGGGCCAATGTCCTACCTATCTACAGATTAGGCACTTGCCTCATGCCTTGTCCTTTAAGGACTTGGGGTTTGCCATAGGGCTTTCCTGGAGGGCGGCCAGCATCTGGACATGTCTTGTGTCTTTCCTTTTCTCCCTTTCCTGGCACTTGGCCTTCCTCTCCTATTCTCTGTTATAAAAGGTATTGGTGGCTGACTGGACCATCTCATCTAAAGAGGCAGCAGGGTCCTGCTGCTGAAGCTGTTGTACATTTATCCTGATACATGATGCACACTGAGTCAGGAATTTGTCCTTTAAAATTACCTCATAATAGTATAAGTCTAGATTGGTAAGCTTTTGGAGGGCCTCTTTTAGCCTTTTCAGAAAGGCAATGTGATTCTCATTGGGCTCCTGAGTTATTGCTGAGACCAAGCACAGTCCCACAAATAATAGGCTTCCTTCTGTTTCCATGGCTGGACTTCCTTAGGGGTGAATCTTTCTGAAGCTTATCCTACCCAGTACTGTTGTAACCTGAGAGCCAGGAGTCTGTGGGTCAAGGTGCAGATCCTCAGGCAGGTAAGGCATGACAGTCTCCTGGAAGATTTCCAGGAGATCTCCAGGAAGATCAAATCCCTGGGCAGGTCAATGCATGTCAGCCTCCTGAAAATTGGGTCTCTGGGAAGTCTGAGGCATGTCGACCTCCTGGAATCCCTGGACTAGCAGATCCCCAAGCAGGTTAAGGTGTGACAAACATCAGAGGACACAGATCCCTAGGCAGGTCGATGCAGGTTGACCTCCTGGGACCCCTGGACTGCCAGATCCCTGAGCAGGTTGAGGTGTGACAACCTCCCAAGGGCCACATCCCTAGGCAGGTCGAAGCAGGTCAGTGCAGGTCTACCTCCTGGGACCCCAGAGTGGAGTTGGGCATCCCCAAGGTCCCCAGGATGACTAGTGCTGGGTAGGATTAAGGGGTTGTAATCTTAACTCATTGTTGGTTTGTCCACCACGGATGGGAATATATACCATGATGTAAAGCAATCCAAGCCTGTGCCCTGAGACTGGGAAGCATGTGGAATAGCCATAAGCCTCATTTCTCTGAGGGAATGTAAGTCACTGATTTCCTCCCCTAGTCCTCCATAAGAACAGCTTAGGATGTCTCCAAAGATAAACATCTCATTCTCATAGACCCACTTTAGGTAATAACAGAAGTAATGACAAAGGAGTGGATTATCTGATACTGTTAGGGGCATTAGTTCAGTTCAGTTCAGTCGCTCAGTCATGTTCAACTCTGCAACCCCATAGATTGCTGCAGGCCAGGCCTCGCTGGCCATCACCAACTCCCAGAGTTTACTCAAACTCATATCCATTAGGTTGGTGATGCCATCCAGCCATCTCACCCTCTGTCATCCCCTTCTCCTCCTGCCTTCAATCTTTCCCATCATCAGGGTCTTTTCAAATGAGTCAGTTCTTTGCATCAGGTAGCCAAAGATTTAGAGTTTCAGCTTCACATGAGTCCTTCCAAATGAATATTCAGGACTGATTTCCTTTAGGGTGGACTGGTTGGATCTCCTTGCAGTCCAAGGACTCTCAAGAGTCTTCTCCAGCACCACAGTTCAAAAACATCAATTCTTCGGTGCTCAGCTTTCTTTATAGTCCAACTCTCACATATACAAATGAGTACTAGAAAAACCATAGCTTTGACTAGATGGACCTTTGTTGGCAAAATAATGTTTCTGCTTTTTAATATGCTCTCTAGGAGGTCACAGGTTTTCTTCCAAGGATCAAGGGTCTTTTAGTTTTGTAGCTGCAGACACTATCTGCAGTGATTATGGAGCCCAAGCATAAAGTCTGTGGTTGTTTGCACTGTTTCCCCATTTATTTGCCATGAAGTGATGGGACCAGATGCCATGATCTTAGTTTTCTGAATGTTGAGTTTTAAGCCAACTTTTTCACTCTCCTCTTTGAATTTCATTAAGAGGCTCTTTAGTTCTTTGCTTTCTGCCATAAGGGTTGCGTCATCTGCATATCTGAGGTTATTGATATTTCTCCTGGCAATCTTGATTCCAGCTTCTGCTTCATCCAGCCCAGCGTTTCTCATGATGTACTCTGCATAGAACTTAAATAAGCAGTATGACAATATACAGCCTTGACGTACTCCTTTACCAGTTTGGAACCAGTCTGTTGTTCCATGTCCAGTTCTAACTGTTGCTTCCTGACCTGCATACAGACTTCTCAGGAGTAAGGTCAGGTGGTCTGGTATTCCCATCTCTTTCAGAATTTTCCACAGTTTGTTGTGATCCACACAGTCAAAGGCTTTGGCATAGGCAATAAAGCAGAAATAGATGTTTTTCTGGAACTCTCTTGCTTTTTTGATGATCCAACAGATATTAGAAATTTGATCTCTGTTTCCTCTGCCTTTTCTAAATCCAGCTTGAACATCTGGAAGTTCATGGTTCACGTACTCTTGAAGCTTGGCTTGGAGAATTTTGAGCATTACTTTACTAGCGTGTGGGATGAGTGCAATTTTGTGGTAGTTTGAGCATTCTTTGGCATTGCCTTTCTTTGCGATTGGAATGGAAACTAACATTTTCCAATCCTGTGGCCACTGCTGAGTTTTCCCAATTTGCTGGCATATTGAGGGCAGCACTGTCACAGCATCATCTTTTAGGATTTGAAATAGCTCAACTGAAATTCCATCACCTCCACTAGCTTTGTCCATACTGATGCTTCCTAAGGCCTACTTAAGTCATCATACCATCGTGATTATCTGGGTCATCAAGATCTTTTTTGTATAGTTCTTCTGTGTATTCTTGCCACCTGTTCTCAATATCTTCTGCTTCTATTAGGTCCATACCATTTCAGTCCTTTTTTGATCCCATCTTTGCATGAAATGTTCCCTTGGTATCTCTAATTTTCTTGAAGAGATCTCTAGTCTTTCCCATTCTATTGTTCTCCTCTATTTCTTTGCAATGATCACTGAGGAAGGCTTTCTTATCTCTCCTTGATATTCTTTAGAACTCTCCATTCCAAATGGATATATCTTTCCTTTTCTCCTTTGCTTTTTGCTTCTCTTCTTTTCATAGCTATTTGTAAGGCCTCCTCAGACAGCCTTTTTGCTTTTTTGCATTTCTTTTCCATGGGGATGGTCTTGATCCCTGCCTCCTGTACAATGTCACAAACCTCTGTCCATAGTTCATCAGGCACTCTGTCTATCAGATCTAATCCCTTGAATCTATTTCTCACTTCCACTGTATAATCGTAAGGGATTTGATTTAGGTCATACCTGAATTATCTGGTGGTTTTCCCTACTTTCTTCAATTTAAGTCTGAATTTGGCAATAGAGAGTTCATGATCTGAGCCACAGTCAGCTCCTGGTCTTGTTTTTTCTGACTATATAGAGCTTCTCCATCTTTGGCTGCAAAGAATATAATCAATCTGATTTCATTATTGACTGTCTGGTGATGTCCATGTGTAGAGTCTTCTCTTGTGTTGTTGGAAGAGGGTGTTTTCTATGAGCAGTGCATTCTCTTGGCAAAACTTTATTAGCCTTAGCCCTACTTCATTCTGTACTCCCGGGCCCAATTTGCGTTTTACTCCAGTGTTTCTTGACTTTCTACTTTTGCATTCCAGTCCCCTGTAATGAAAAGGACATCTTTTTGGGTGTTAGTTCTAGAAGTTCTTGTAAGCCTTCATATAACTGTTCAACTTCAGCTTCTTCAGCATTACTGGCCGGGGCATAGACTTGGATTACTGTGATATTGAATGGTTTGCCTTGGAAACAAACAGAGATCATTCTGTCGTTTTTGAGATTGCATCCAAGAATGGCATTTTGGACTCTTTTGTTGACTATGATGACTACTCAATTTCTTCTAAGAGATTCTTGCCCACAGTAGTAGATATAATGGTCATCTGAGTTAAATTCACCCATTCCAATCCATTTTAGTTCGCTGATTTCTCAAATGTCAATGTTCACTCTTGCCATCTCCTGTTTGACCACTTCCAATTTGCCTTGATTCATGGACCTAACATTCCAGGTTCCTATGCAATATTGCTCTTTACAGCATTGGACTTTGCTTCTATCACCAGTCACATCCACAACTTGGTGTTCTTTTTGCTTTGGCTCTGTCTCTTCATTCTTTCTGGAGCTATTTCTTCACTGATCTCCAGTAGCATATTGGGCACCATCCACCTAGGGGGTTCATCTTTCAGTGTCCTATATTTTTGCCTTTTCATACTGTTCATGGGGTTCTCAAGGCAAGAATACTGAAGTGGTTTGCCATTTCCTTCTCCAGTGGACCACGTTTTGTCAGAACTCTCCACCATGACCTGTCCATCTGAGGCATTAAGAGTATTTTAGTAATAAGTGGGATGGAGTGGTGCTGCCTACAAGGGGACAGGGTCCTGGTTTTAGGAGTTAGTAAGTGGCTTAAGAACAAATTTATAAGAGACAACAGACCAGATGTTCCGTAAAAGTGGAGTGGAGATTTGATCCACTAGTATGTTTGTAACTTTAGGAGAAGGATAGTAAGGGTTTGAGCCCAAACGGCCTGCAGGGCTAACTCCCAAAGTGGCAAACATTATCCCTGGAAACCCAGTTGTCCTTGAAGGGACGCCACCAACAGATGGACTTCTAGCAGGCATTGTGTGCCTGTCACCCACCCTAGAGTGTTCACTGAGAGATGCTGTTGTTGAACATGGAGATGCTGTAGGAAACATGGAAGATGAATGCCTGAATATCTAGAGGGATTTGGTATCATACAGTATTTCCCTCCCAAAGACCAGCTATTTTCTGGTTGTCCCTCCAGAAGATTGTAGAGGCAACATCTACAATGGGTCCAGAAAGGGCTCAGGGAAAGAGCATGAAACAGGAGTGAAGGGGACAGGGAAGTACTTTTGAAGGAATGACATCGACCAAGGGCAAGTGAGTTTAAGATGACAGACAAGTCAAATTTAACTAAACCTTGATTCTCAGTCTGCAAGCTAAATGACACACCCAGAGGCTCCAGGACTGTTCCAAAGCACTATCAAAAAACCAAGGAATGGGTGGTTCTCTAATTTTTGGAAATGATCCTCCCACTCATTAGCATATTAAATCACACACTCTGTGGACTGTGCTTCTCTCTAAATCTGAACAAATCTACCTCTTACCTATTGCTGTGTCTATCACTGAGTTTTTTACCATGAGACATGAAGAACCTGAGCTTCATTAGGTCCTGAAACCAGGCACCATGTGTTTTGGCCAGGCTCAAGTCCTAGTCAGATATGACTGGGTGACTAAACATAGCACAGAGTCCTTGCCACGTGGGTTTGAGCCTCAATCTCAGGTAAACAGTTTCAAATATGACTTTCAGAAATGGAAAGATGATGACCTGCCCAATACATTGTAAGCACTGGCATAGATGGAGAGAGGAGCTGAAGGATGGGAAAAAAAAGCAGTGGGGAAAATGTGCTGAGGGATCCCCTTCATAACCTGTTGGAAAATCTGCTAAATGCCTGACCTGTGCTCAGTTTTCATTGGCCTGATCCTTGGCACAAAGAAGATTGGGGACAAAGAACCCTCACCCGCTTGGATACCCTCAAGTACACTCAACAGCTACTAAGATGCAACAGACAGTAGAACCTTCAGGACACACTGGGGAGCAGCGCCTGCCAGAGTCCCTCAGTTGCACCCACTGCCACTCATCTGTTCATAGCGGGTTTGAGGAAACAAGAAACAAGAGACTGTAAAGGAATTAAAATTTTGTTACCCATATGTCCTTCCAGCCATAGGGGTAAGGACCTCCTACCTTAACCAGAGGTCTTCTGGAATCTGAGACTGAGCCTCATGAGCTTTATGCTGAGTTTGTTTTTACTGTCCCGCTTTCCAGCACACTGGGCTTTTTGTCACTTCCATTACATGCCTTTTTCTTTGCATTCAGCTTCCACCGCGTGAGCGCTCAATGAGTTGGGCTTCTGCTGTGGTTGGCCTCCACCTTGTGGGGGCTGAGCTGAGGTTGTTTTAGCCAGGTTAAAATTGAGTCATAGCACCAGATATATTGGAGGAGTGCATAATTTCCTCGCTTCGGTCTTGCTGTAGCAAAAATTTGAAAGGGCGGGCCAGTGTTACAGCTCGGTTACAGCTTGGTTACAGCTCAGTCTAAACAGTGGACCAGTGTTATAGCTCAGTTACAGCTGGGTTGAAACAGCAGACCAGTGTTACAGCTCAGTTACATTTCAGTTTTGTTTGGCAAACAAAGAAAATACATCCTCCAGGTGTGAGCGCAGGCTGACCCAAAAGAAGAGGTGAGTGGCTCAATTTTGGCTCTTTTTCGTGTGTGTTTTTTCTCTCTCCTCTCCCTGATCCTGCCCTATATAAACTGGCTTAGCCAGGAGGGCTGTTTGTTTCACCTGAGGTTCTCAGTCCAGTCCTCAGACCTTCCTTTGTTCCATTTTGGTGGGCTTCTCCCTTCGTTGTCTTTTAGCCACCACCATTTTGGACTCCTTTTTTCCTATTCTAACTAACTAAAACAACAGGATACTGCCTCTCTAGTTAATAATAACTACTAACTTAAAGTCTGTTCATGTTAATGTGTACAGCATCATCTTGTATTGAAAGTACTTGAGGTTTGCATTCTTTTAACTTGGGATCAAAGCCTGGCTTTGGTGCTCAAGGAAAGTATCAACATGGGTAGTCCATAGGGTGTGTCTAACTTTCTTCACTAGCAATATGAGCAACAAACTCTCAGTGCTCAGAGAAGATCACAAAAGATGATAGGTATATATATGATAAGTAATCAGAAAATTTTATTGTACCATTTTGTATCCTGGGGGAAAATATTCTACTTTAACCCTGTGATCCAAATGCTTCCCAAATCCAGGCTTCTAGGGACCCTGATTAATAGGTAGAAAGGAACTTGAACTCCCCCAACCACAAACAACTGGAATTTCTTGAGTGTACTTAATTTTCATGTTCAAAATAAGAATACTTTCAATAAAGGATCCCAGAGTTGAAAATATTTAAAACCTCTGAATTCTGTAGTCTATACCTACCAGCCAAAATTCAATTATTCTATCAACATTACCACTTATATCACATGCTAAAGAGATCTGGAATTGCTAATTAATTTAAATGTAAATACTTTTTAAGGAACTATATCTCAAACAGTATGTTTCTAAATTTGGGAAAAGTTTAGTTAAGCCATTAACAAAATGCCATGATGTTTAGGAGAAAAAAAATAGGAAGTGGGCACTAGAGATTAGTTTTCTATCACTAACCTGACTTGATTGTATGTGTACAAATTAACATCATAATTCAATCCTTATGAGTGATACTATACTAATTCATAATGCAAATTCCTCACAGTTAACATTAGTGAAGAAATAAATTCTACATCCATGCATTTATTTATTCATTCAAAATTACTTATTAGACATTTATTAAAACTGTTGCAGTAGTCATTATAGAAGAAATAATATATTCTATATAGAAAACTAAAAATACAGAAGAGCATAGATAATATTCTGGTGTTCTTCCAGACTTTCTGCTCCTTTTACATACTTTCAACTTCTTGCATGAACGAAATGCAAGAGTTAATTTTTAAGTAATATAATTTGACTAAAGGATAACATATACTTGGAGGTCCCAGGTGGCTCAGTGGTAATGAATCCACCTACCAATGCAAGAGACGAAAGAGACAAGGGTTTAATCCCTGAGTCAGGAAGATCCCCTGAAGAAGGAAATGACAACTCACTCCAGTATTTTTGCCTGGAAAATTCCATGGACAGAGGAGCCTGGGGGGCTACCGTGCATGGGGTTGCAGAGTTGGTCACGACTGATCATGCCCACACAGACACAGTGCATATTTATTATAACAATACTGGGATATACAGAAAATTAAAATGAAAAAATTAACTCATCCAGAATCCTAAGGCAGATCATCATTAGCAATTGGTATATTTTCTTAATCTCTCCTAACTAGTTGAGATTACTTTGTATGTTCTGATTTTTAAGTATATTCACAACTGATCAGAGGGCTCAGATAGAAAGCTAAGACAGAATCAGCGACTGATGTCTGCCACTGCACAGTCTCTGTCCAATTACAGCACAGCGTTGTGTCTCACATCATTTAATACGTTTCATGTTAGTGCTCAGTCGTGTCTGACTCTTTGTGACCCCATAGACTGTAGCCTGCCAGACTCCTGTCCATGGAATTCTCCAGGAATACTGGAGTCAGTTACTATTTCCTTCTCCAGGGGGTCTTCCCGACCCAGGGATGGAACCCAGGTCTCCTTCATTGCACATAGGTTCTTTAATGTCTGAGTCACCAGGGAATCCTTTAATATGTTAAAATATGCATAAATTAATCACATGCATTAATTAAATTTACAAATTTAAAATGGAAATTTTAAAAAATAAAAAAAGGTTATTTTCATGTTCTATGCAACCCTCTTGCAGGTAAAAAGAAAAAAAGATGCTTTTTAAACCAGGTCTCCTAACTTGAAAATTGTGAGCAATAACTGAAGTAGACCATCATATTACTATTTGGCTAAAAGCCTAATATTTGGTTAAAATTTCTATATTTTCAACAACTATAATCTTTCTCATCATGTTCATTTCTCAATAATGCATGTTGGGAAAGAGTCTTAACATCTCAAGGGGTGCTCTGGCAAACTTTGATGAGTTCACAGTTCACCCCTAGCAGATCTTGTTCAAATGTAGATTCTCACTGAGTAGGTTTGGGCTGGGTCTGAGATCCCTCAATTCTCACAAGCTCCCCCAGAGGATGGAGATGCTGTTAGTCTCTCTCCAGCTCCTACAACTCACCAATGCAGAGGTGAGATGCCCCCTCATCTGCTGATATAGATGGTAGGTTTCTGAGTCTAGAAGTGCACTTTGAAAGAAGAAAGAGTCCATCTACTTTCTTTTAGGTGATTGAGACTGTTCTGTTTCTTGTTTTAAAATTATTTGCAAGCTAGAGATTGGTTTTCTGTTTTGATTTGCATTACTTCCTATGTCTTCATAAGCATGTTCATAGGAAACAAGGAGAGAAAGTATCAGGGACAACCAACTTTTAAGTATTTATATCAAAAGTTAGTTTTAGATCTTTAAAAATAAAAATTAGAAAACAACATGATGTGACATGAGTTGTGTCAAGAGCCACAGTGAAGAAGATGGAAAGGAGGAACTTCCCCGCAAGTTGTAAGAATAATGACTGTCCCACAGGACAGAAAACTACCTTTTTATTCCTGTTTCTTTCAATGCAAAGTGTTCAAATGATATTAACAGCCTAAACCTGTAGTGCCAACAGGTGAGTGTAGACATATCCTAGGAGAGCCCGTGCCTGGGGCCAGGCACAGATGGCTGTCAGTGATCCTGTTTGGCATTAAAAACCTCCTGCAGCATGAGAAGCAGAGCAGAATATAATTTAGACCACATTGTGAACAAAATCAAGTGGGAGAGAATTTCACTTTTAAATGTCCATTTGCCAAAAATACAAATAAACAAAAACAATCTATCTACATAGCGCTGTATTCCCCCAAGGCAAATGATTACATCTATGCATCAACTGGTTTCAGAGAGAGCTTTGTGAGTCGAGATAATTAAGTACTGTCCTGCCCAGAAGCAGGGGATGGGTAAAATGACCTCTTGATGTCCCAATTCTGTAATTTAGGAAATGCTACTGACTCCAGCAGAACCACAGACGTGGTGGTAAAGGGGTTAGCAGGCACTGGTAGCCAAAAGACAACACATGTTAACCCTCTGTTACACATGCTACAATGTTAGCAGGGAAAAACATTTTTGCTTTCAACAACTAGAAACTTCCAAATTCCCATGGCCCTTTAATCCTAGTGAGAATCATCATTTAATTTCATACAGGCATCAGGACATTCATTCCCCAGGGACTATCAGAACCTTTATGGGTAAGTGCACTGTTTGGTAACAAGCCTAGATTTTTTTTTTTAACTTGTAGTTTTTGCAGGAAAGGTATAGAATCCAAGATCTTAAAGATACAGAATTAAAGACCTTGAGAGGTTACCTTGCTTTAATGATTCCAGATGTATCAGTTGAGGCTAATTTTGACTAATTTTCAGTTACACAGAATAGTATCGGCTGAGAAATTTTTATTTTGAAAATACATGTTGTAAAATTAAAAGATGCTCAACATCATTAATCACCAGGGAAATGCAAATTAAAACCACAATGAGATATCATTTCATGCCTGTCAGAATGGCCATCATCAAAAAATCCACAAGTAACATAGTTTGGCAAGGATGTGGAGAAAAAGAAACCTTTGTCACTGTTGCTTAGATTGTAAATTGGTGTAGCCATTATGAGGAACGGTATGGAAGTTTCTCAAAAAACTGAAACTAGAATGACCATATGATCCAGCAATCCCATTCCTGGATATATATCTGAAAACAAAAACAAAAATACTTTGCTGAAAAGATACATGCACCCCAGTGTTCACAGCAGCCTTATTCACAGTTGCCAAGACTGAAACTCCAGTACTTTGGCCACCTCATGCGAAGAGTTGACTCACTGGAAAGACTCTGATGCTGGGAGAGATTGGGGGCAGGAGGAGAAGGGGACAGCAGAGGACGAGATGGCTGGATGGCATCACTGACTCGATGGACGTGAGTCTGAGTGAACTCCGGGAGTTGGTGATGGACAGGGAGGCCTGGCGTGCTGCAATTCGTGGGATCGCAAAGAGTCGGACACAACTGAGCGACTGAACTGAACTGAACTGAAGACATGGAAGCGTCCATCATGGATGAATGGATAAAGAAGATGTGGTGTGTGTGTGTGTGTGTGTGTGTGTGTGTGTTAAGTGGAATACTACTGAAATACTACTCAGCCATACAACGGAATGAAATTTTGCCACTTGCAACAACATAAATGGATGTGGAGGATATATAAGTAAAATATCAGACAGAGAAAGACAAATACTGCGTGTTATCACTTATATGTAAAGAAAAACTATCTAGTGAATACAACAAGGACATATAAAGAATAACAAAATATTTTAAAATATAACAAAAAAGAAACAGATTCACAGAGATAGCAAACCAACTAGTAGTTACCAGTGGGGAGAGGGATGAGGGAAAGGACAGCATAAGGGCAGAGGATGAAGAGGCATAAATCACTGCACGTAAAACAAATAAGCTATGAGGATATATTGTAGAACACAGGGAATAGAGCCAGTATCCTATAATAACTGAAGATGAAATATAATCTTTTAAAATTGTGAATCACCTGTGTTGCACACCTGATATAATATTGTACATCAACTATGAGCTTCCCTGGTAGCACACTGGTAAAGAACCACCCCCCCTGCCTCGCCGACACAAATCCGACAGGGCAGGAGACACAAGTTTGATCCCTGGATCAAGGGTCCCCTGGAGAAGGAAATGGCAACTCACTCTAGTATTCTTGCCAAGGAAATCCCATGGCCATAGCAGCCTGGTGGGCTGTAGCCCACGGGAATTACGAAAGAGTCAGACATGACTTAGCAACTAAACAACAGCAACAATATCAGCTATACTTCAATTAAAAAAAAATTTAAGGAGGAACACATAAACATGTGGTAAGATTTGATAAATGATACTCTATGTAGACAATAGAATTCTAGAAAATTAGAACACTTAATTCTGAACACTATTGCTGTTTTTCCAAGGTGAAGTGCTTGTTAAGAGGGAAATTTGGACAAGAGCTTGAATGACTTTGCAAATCTATTACTAACTACTAAAACCAAAACCAAGCAAAAAATCTAAGCTCACCTACTCATGGAGGTTCAGAAGAATTTTCACATTTGAAAGAGGAGAAATACTCCTATGGGACATTATGGGTGCTGTGATTTTTCTCTGTGGTTTAGACCAGGCTGCCAATTTCTAGTTTAGAATCTGTAATACAGAAATGAAGCAGTAACCAGGCTTTCCTGTGATATCCTTTCACAAGCTCCTCAGCTTTTCCTTCACGGGATGATGCTTATGATTTTGTATTTGTGGATCAGTTGAATCCTCCTGCCTTTCCCCACTAGACTCTAATTCCATGTTGACAGAGACCTTTTGTTCTTTCCTTCTTGAATTCACAGCACTTCCTAAGCCTAGCACCTTACACATAGTAGACTCTCAGTAACTAGTCATAGAGTAAATTTTAAAGAAATTTTGAATTGTTTAATATGAAAATTTTCCTTGAGCTACCAGAAGTTCACTGATACTTTGATAAAGACATTTTTCAGGTAGAGTTCATTTTATTCATGGAAAGGGTATATTTAAAGATTAATACTTTTACAGGACTATTAGCTTTATCAGTGGAGCTGATTTTTCATTATCCTAGTATCTTAAACTAAATGAGTAAACTCGTCCCATGTCATGGATAGTGAGTGAGAAGGACAAAGATTCCCAGTTAGCAAAATCACTATCCCAGATAAACAGGGGATGAAAAGCCAGATATGCAATCAGGATCTTAAAATATTCTGTTACCTGTTCAACCACAAAGTGCAACTCCCTCCATTACTGATAGAGTTCATCCTTTAGCTCAACAATTATATTAATGGAAGCACTATTTAAACCACATGAATGCTTAATGACTTACTTCAGAATTTACATGTATTTAAGAAGTAAATATGCAGTATATAAATGCATGCAATTAATGAACAGCACCTAAAATTCTTATTTTCTCTTTTCATACTTTGTAACATATAGCATTTTTGCTACAAGAAATAGAAGCAACTTATTGGAAAATATCAAGGTTTATTTTTTAAGCAAAGCACTCAGATACTAAAAAACTGAATACTTCATAAGGAAAATAGGTTGCTTTCCCATAAAATTGCCTCTAATGTTAGCTGAATATTAATAAAATCCATAAACCATTAGTACATTATAGCTGCTTTGTTCTGAATTACATAGACCTTTTATGTTTATTCCTCAGTGAAAATGCATAAAAAAATGAAATCCACTCTAATTGTACTCTCTGAAGATAGCTGGTAAAATCATTTCTAGCAGCTATAAATCAATTGTAGTATTAAAATGACCTGCCAGGTGCATCTTCTGGGTATCAGACTAATTAAGGGAATGTATTAATTGCAACTATTCATCAACACCACCAACGTTGTTAGGTAACCCTTACAATGAATCTTTTTTACCATATTATCTAGCAATAAAACTGCAGTTTTATAAAATGTGAAGAAAAAAAAGAGAAAGAGAAAGCTAGGAGAATGGTTTGTGCTTTTGCTTCTACATTTTGAAAAGGTCTTACACAGTGTTGCAAGATAGCTAGAATAGAATTTTTCTTACACAAAAATCTTTAAATCACTTTCATGCTTGGTTTCTATTATATTTCATTTTGTAAAACACCTTTAATATATTCTAATAAGTCAATTCTTATTAGTCATATTCTAATATGTATGTGCATTAATATATGTATACACACATAAACACATGTATCTACAAAATAGCATTGCATGATTATGTGTGTGAGCATGTATGTCATACATATATATACACACATATATATACTTCCCCAAATGGAAGTCAGTTAAGCTGTAATGGTAATTAGTACCAAAAAATGTCAGGAAATTGTACTTTGATCTTAAGTAGTAAACTGAGTAGGCTTTTGAAATTAATTTAAAATGCCTGCCATATCAGTTTTACATTTTCCGTTCCTCAAAGGAAAAGTGTAAAATCTAAGAAACTGTTACAAGATAAGAAGTGGTTTTTTTATTTTTTCTTAATGAGCCAAATTCTTAGAGAGCATTAAGTGTTCCTCTTGTTCTAAGACCTACATTAATTCACTTTGTCATTATGGTAACATTTTTCAGATTGACTTTGTTCAGTAATGTAAATAATACAAATGACAAATTCCAAGTGGAAGAGAGTGCTATTTTCCATTCTTTGGTTGTAAATCCCCTGGGGACTCTGAATTGACCATGAATATCTGAAAAACCAGTTCTAGAAGCTGATTCCAGGCTTCTGAAAATGTGATTCCTTTCAGATCAAATCTTTGCAACCTGCTGTCTTTATGGAGCTTATCTGCAAGAAATCTGTCCCATGTTTGCAGTGTTTTGAATCCACGAATTCAGACTAGATAGGTTCTGGGATAATGTTGTATTAGATTAGCACTGATCCCTCTAGGAGACTAAGTCACCGGAATCTCTAGTTCCACAGGGCAGTGCTCTCAACAGTACTAAGAGAAGTAGTCACTAGTTTCAGTTGCTTCAGTACAAGTTTACTATTGGTATGCAGCCTTGCTCAAACAGGGGCTTCCCAGGTAGGTGCTATTAATAAAGAATCTGCCTGCCAATTCAGGAGATATAAGAGATGTGGGTTTGATCCCTGGGTAGGAAAGATCCCCTGGAGTAGGGCATGGCAACCCACTCCAATATTCTTGCCTATAGAATCCCATGGACAGAGAGGCCTTGTGGTTACACTCCATAGGCCAGAAAACAGTTGGATGCGACTGAAGAGACTTAGCACACACTTGACCAAATAGCCTCAGGAAATGTTGTCCTGTAAGGCTTGTGCTGGGGCAAAGGAATTCCCCTCTTCCTTTATGGTTGAAATTTTAAGATGGGACAGAAATGTGTTTACTTAACACACTTGACCTCAATCTAAGAAGGATCTGCCAGTTCCTCAGCAAGGAGCACACTGGAGGTAAGAAATTGACAGGCACTATGAGAGTCCCTTGGACTGCAAGGAGATCCAACCAGTCCATTCTAAAGGAGATAGTCCTGGGTGTTCTTTGGAAGGAATGATGCTAAAGCTGAAATTTCAGTACTTTGGCCACCTCATGCAAAGAGTTGACTCATTGGAAAAGACTCTGATGCTGGGAGGGATTGGGGGCAGGAGGAGAAGGGGACGACAGAGGATGAGATGGCTGGATGGCATCACTGACCTGATGGACATGAGTTTGAGTGAACTCCGGGAGTTGTTGATGGACAGGGAGGCCTGGCGTGCTGCAATTCATGGGGTCACAAAGAGTCGGACATGACTGAGTGACTGGACTGACTGACTGACTGATTTAGTCAACTCTTCATTCGGCTGAGTAAACTCTTCAACTCCTCCATGGAAAGGCAGTTAATAGCCCCATATCAGGGATTAGAGATGTAAATTCACTCTTGTTCTCCATCTTCCAAAGAGCTAAGATAGATGAGAAAGGGGAAGAGGACTGAAGTCTAAATGGGTAGACAAAGGCCCCCATATAAAGGCAATAGGAGCAAGGCATCAGGCTAGCATGCCCAGCAACCACAGCTGGGCCTTCATACCCATAGGTTTCACATCCATGGGCATAACCATGGAGAGAAAAAAAGTTTTTTAATTTCAGAAACTTCCAAGAGGCAAAACTTAAATATGCCCCACACTGGCACCAATTTATATAACACTTACATTGTATTAAGTGAAAAGTGAAGTCGCTCAGTCATGTCCAACTCCTTGCGACCCCATGGACTATTGCCTATCAGGTTCCTCCCATGGGATTTTCCAGGCAAGAATACTGGAGTGGGTTTCCATTTCCTTCTCCAAGAGATCTTCCTGCCCAAGGATTGACACTGGGTCTCGCGCATTGTACGCAGACACTTTACAGTTTGAGCCACCAGGGAAGTCATTGCATTGAGTATTAGTAACTGAGAGATGATTTAAAGAGACTCTTGATGAGGGTGAAAGAGGACAGTGAAAAAGCTGGCTTAAAACTCAACACTCATAAAACTAAGATCATGGCACTCAGTCCCATCACTTCATGGCAAATAGAATGGGGAAAAGTGGAAACAGTAACAGATTTTCTATTCTTGAACTCTAAAATCACTGTAAACAGTGACTGCAACCATAAAATTAGAAGATTCTTGCCCTTGGAAGAAAGGCTATGACCAAACTAAACAGCATATTAAAGGCAAAGACATCACTTTGCAGACAAAGGTCTGTCTCATCAGAGCTATGGTATTTCCAGTAGTCATGCATGGATGTCATTTGGACCATAAAGAAAGCTGAATGCCAAAGAATTGATGCTTTTGAAATGAGTCCCTTGGACAGGAAGAAGATCAAACCAGTCAACCTTAAATAAAATCAACCCTAAGTAGTCATTGGAAAGACTGATTGAAGCCTAAGCTTCAATACTTTGGCCACCTGATCCAAAGAGGAGACTGATTGGAAAAGACCCTGATGCTGGGAAAGATTGAGAGCAGGGGAAGAAGGGGGCAACAGAGGATGAGATGGTTGGATGGCATCACTGGCTCAATGGACATGAGTTTGAGCAAGCTCTGGGAGATGGTGAAGGACAGGGAAGCCTGCTGTGCTGCAGTCCATGGGGTAGCAAAGAGTTGGACATGACTGAGTGACTGAACAACAACAACATCCATAAACAGGGCTGGTTCACTTATTAATACTAATCAAGGACAGTAGAAAGGAATAATTCCAAAGTCACTTTGGGTCCTGAAATAAGTGTGATTGAATATTTCCTTTTTGATACAGAGACTGTTTTTATTTTTATTTCTGTACTCTTAACAAACTCAAAAAGGAAAGAAAATCAGTTTCATCATCTCTCAGATTTATCCATTGCAGTGATTTGTGGATACTGGAAACAAAATAAGCTTAATTCAGAAAACGCTTGTAGGCCTTTCAATTTTGCCAGTCAGTCCTATTGGCTGATACCATCTTAAAATTCTCTCCATGCTGGGAATAATTAACTCCCACTCAACCTGACATTTTGTATGGCTCTTCATCTTTCTGTGTATGTATCAAAGGTGTGATTATCTCTGACAACATTCAAGCTTGTAAATATAATATCAGATTTTCCATGTCTCTTATTTTACCTTTGACACAGAGTCCATCACCCATTAATTCTTTCAAATGCACCCATTGTTGGCTCCTATCCTTTACCTAAATGATGCAAAATAGCATTTTTCACATATTTCTGCATCCCCAGTCTCCACTCCATCCTATAGATTAAGGAATTTCTTTAGCATGAGTTTTGACCATGTTAGTTCACTTCTCTGGTCAGCTCCTGGGCCACGCATCTGAGATTCAAACTACAATTTCAAAAGTGCTATTTTGAGCATCATCCTTTAGAAAAACTTTCTCAGTCTTCTTGAGAAAACCAGCTTCTTCTTGCTCATTGCTACCACCATGCAAGTACACAGCTCTATTTTCCAACACTTTCCATTCTCTTTTCTACTCTGAAGAGTAGAGGTTCATTATTTGCAGAAATCAGTTTTATATAACTCACACATCAACCAGCTACTATTTTGTTTGGCATAAAGTGGTACTCATTAAATGTTTATTGAATTCAGTTCAGTTCAGTTCAGTCACTCAGTTGTGTCCGACTAATTGTGACCCCATGGACTGCAGCACACCAGGCTTCCCTGTTCATCACTAGTTCCTGGAGCTTGCTCAGACTCATGTCCATCGAGTCAGTGAGGCCATCCAACCATCTCAACCTCTGGAGTCCCCTTCTGCCCCTGCCTTCAGTCTCTCCCAACATCAGGGTCTTTTCCAGTAAATCAGTTCTTCACATCAGGTGGCCGAAGTATTGAAGTTTCAGCTTCAACATCATCCTTCCAATGAATATTCTGGATTGATTTCCTTTAGGATTGACTGGTTGGATCTTCTTGCTGTCCAAGGGACTCTCAAGAGTCTCCTACAACACTACACTTCAAAAGCATCAATTCTTTGGCATTCAGCCTTCTTTATAGTCCGACTCTTACATCCATACATGACTACTGGAAAAACCATAACTTTGACTACATGGACCTTTGTTGGCAAAGTAATATACTGTTTTTGAATATACTGTCTAGGTTGGTCATAACTTTTTTTCCAAGGAGCAAGTGTCTTTTAATTTCATGGCTGCAGTCACCATCTGCTGTGATTTTGGAGCCCCTAGAAATAAAGTTTCTCACTGTTTCCATTGTTTCCCCATCTACTTGCCATGAACTGATGGGATCAGATACCATGATCTTAGTTTTTTGAGTGTTGAGTTTTAAGCCAACTTTTTTCCCTCTCCTCCTGAATTTCAAGAGGCTCTTTAGTTCTTCTTTGTTTTCTGCCATAGGGATGGTGTCATATCCATAACTGAGGTTATTGATAAATAAATGAATGAAAACTACTAACTACCATTATTGCCACTGCCATCACACATATGCCACTCCTCTCAACCCTATCCAGTGAGTCTTGATTAAAAGATCCTCTATAAAATTAAATTAAAATTATCTCACCTCCAAGTTATGACATGTACATCTCCTCTAAACTTCAATGACCTTTCCTCTTCTCTGTCAAGTCAGATCCTTTCAGAGTGCTGATCAATATAAACTTTATCCCTTTAGGAAGACTTATTACCACAACTCTATACATCACATTACAAACTGGTTGAAGAGAATAATGATTATGATGATGATGATGAATGGCAGTAACTATAGACCTATTATATTAATTTTTGCATATAATTTATCTCTTATTTACAATAGTTTTGAAATGTGTGGAATGAATACAACATTATTCACATTTTACAGATGAATAACTGAAGCTGAAAACAAAATAATCTGTTAGCTCCAACTTTTTGTCATTGACTAGACCACAGTCTTATATTAAAGAGTGGACAAGCTCTTTGGAGTCTGGGAGATCTTCTTTTGAATTCTACAGTGACCATTTATGACTTAAAAACTACTCATGGAGCCAGTCTGACCTTCAGTTTGAAAATTTACAAAAGAACAAGAAGTCCGAGATCCTTTTCCTTGCTCAGTTGTGTTTGACTCTTTGTAGCCCCATAGATGTAACCTGCCAGGCTCCTCTGTCCATGGGATTTTCCAGGCAAGAATATTGGAGTGGGGATGCCATTTCCTACTCCAGGGGATCTTCCCGACCTAGAGATTGAACCCAAGTCTCTTGCATCTCCTGTATTGGAAGACAAAATGTTTACCACCAGCACCACTTAGGAAGCCTTCCTTTTCCCTATCCCCAGTCATATTGTATTCAACACATGCAGCCATCAATAAATAGCACTAAGGATGGTGATGTTTGGAAAAGTTGATGTCTTCTGCTCCCTACATGCATAACACAAAGGAAGAGAGAGGGTTTTGTGTTCATCACCCAAAAATATTTATCGAGGTCTCCCATATTTTAGCAGTATTCTGGACGTGCATTTTAAAAGTTAATAAACTGTTGGAATTTCTGGCTAATCATGCCACAACTGTTTATATGAGTAGACCTACTACTACTACTACTAAAGAAAATAATAAGCTAAAAAAATATAACTATACTATATTGTAAGTTGAAAAACTTCCCTGCTAGAAAAATGAGAAAAAAAAATAGTTTAGGAATCATAACATTATTTCCATTTCATTTGGGGCGGCTTTACCAGGATAACAGCATTTAAAATAGTTTTCTAATGGAACTTTTTAGTGCATACCTAGATGATCATTTCGCATCTTTAAAATCACAAGAGGAGATCTGACAACCTCAATTTCTTAATGTAGCTGTTTGAAACACTTCTTTGTGACACTCATATCTTTATACTTAGTTAAAGTCTTCTGTAGCCTGAAAATAGGGACCAAATGTCTCCTGTCAAGAAAGAGCCTTAGCACATAGTAATATAACCAAATGTTACAATTTATCCTTTGACTGCCCTGAAATTTTCCTGTCAGGGTGCTATTTCTAGCTGGTCTAGTCACATTCCTTGGGTTTTGCTTCTGACACAATCAAAAGGGGCTCCTGCAAATTATTGATCAGCCATGGCCCTGCCGTGAGAGTCTGAATGCCATTCAATAACATCGCTTGCCAAGAAAGCGCTATGTGCTGCAAGTTGTCATGAAATTCCCGTCATGCTGGTTTCCTTTAGGTTCATTGATGCCTCAAAAAGAAGCCTGAAAAGCAGAGAGGCGACTGATGTCGATGGCAAGAGAAGGAATTGCAGGTGGGATTTAAAGGTAACATCAAGAAAACATTTGTTACAAAACATAAAACTCTATCGGGTGCTTGTAGGTACCGTCTCTAGCACTGCCATTTTGACGGCACCCGTTCTCTGCAGTCCTTTATTCTGCGTTCTTCTCAAAGGACTACTGAGCCAGAAGCAATAACACAACAGGGAGTACTTATGTCAGTCCCCACGCACATTTCTGTGAACTGAAATATGAGGTGCGGCTAAGTAGACCTCACTGGTTCCAGGGTCTACATATTTTATCTGTGCTCTCCCTCGCTAGAATTGCTCTCCTATTACTTCCCTGATTGTAACTAAAAACAATAAATGAAAATATGCTGAAAGATGACAGTCTAAAGTCATAATGGAAATTACAAGCACATAAAGTAGCACTTAGGTACCTGGGTAGCCATTTGACTAGGTGTACAGATGTCCTGTCCCAACGCAGCAGAGAAGCCTGCATCTCCCCCTCTCTGTGGTCACAGAATATACACTCTTAGCTCACTGAAACTCTGAAACCTTGAGAACTGGTTTTCCTGGTAGCAACTCTGTGGCCCCTCTTTACCGTGTACCCCTAAAATTATGGGACACCACTGTCCAGTGCGAATAGAAGTCACAACAAGCTGAAGGTGCTGCCTAAGCTAGCATGACAAAAAGAGCTAAATGTTCCTTGTGTCAAAGCCATTCCATCAAATCATATTGGTGGCACTGGGAATGTCAAATTCTGTCCTGCATCTGAATAGATTGTAGGTGAATTATTTCTGAGAATGTTCATGAAAGCTTGGTGAAACAGTGACTATTAATATAATATTCTTAAGAAGAAATAGCTACATTCTAAAGTGCAAGGATTGACAGTCTGTAAGTTGTTTTTTGTTTTGTTTTGTTTTTTTACCACATCCTGGAAATGTACAGTATTAAAGTACTTTTCTTATTTATTTATTTTTATTTTATTGGACTATAGTTGATTTACAAAGCTGTATTAGTTTCAGCTGTACAGCAAAGTGAATCAGTTACACATATGCATATATCCATATATCCATGCATATATACACATATCCAGTTATACATATGCATAAGTCTTTTTTAGATTCTTTTCCCATATAGGTCATTACAGAGTATAGAGTTCCCTGTGCTCTACAGCAGGTCTTTATTAGTTATCTATTTTATATAGAGTAGTATGTATTTGTCAATCCCAATCTCTCAATTTATCTCTTCCCCGCTTTCCTCCTCCCCCCTCCCTGTAACCATAAGTTTGTTTTTTACCCCCTTGACTCTATTTCTGTTTTGTAAATAAGTTCATTGAAATATCTTTCTCATGTAATATAATGTTCCATGAAACATAGTGGAAATCATTGTTTTATTCATCTAAGAGAATAGAAAGTTTCACGCTTCTCTTTTTTAATATGAATTTCCCCTACTTCGTTTTCATTAACTAAAGGAAATGGTAAGGCCAATCAAACTCAGGTGTGCCAATACTGAGATCCATTATGTTCAAGGAAGGCATTGGAGTTTCTATATAGTGCTGCCCTTGGAGTTGATTATCTAGACACCTATTTAAAGATCCCTTAGAACTTGAAAAATTAAGTCCTTATGCTGCAGAAGAAGACAAATCCACCTCCCACTACTGTTGTTTTTATTATGAGACTTATGTACAGTTTGGATGGTGAGAAAATTTTTAATTTACCTCCCCTGAAAAAGGAAGCATGTGGTTAATACTACTCTGCAAATTTATACCCTCAAATTCTGCCCAAACTTCACCAATGACGGTACCTCTGCTTGGAATATCTGAAGTGAAAGCAATCAAAAACCCAGCCAACTGCTTTGATGTAGGAGAGACGTTCAGTCTTACCTGGTAATTCATCGAATCACTGCATTTACTTTTCAGTGTATTGCTCTCTGGCTTCCCAGATTCAAAACTTTCTTAGTTCCTTTTAACATCAACTGGTGAATTTTAAAATGCCTTGAGAGTTTAGTTTCTATCCTGAAACTAAACAAGAAACCCTTCACTCTTTAACTCTTGTACTTTTTTTTTTTTTGCCTTCCTCTTGTCCTCTATCTCTGACTTATCCCTTTCACCTTCTCTCCATTTGCCTCGTTCTCTTGATCCATCAGACACAGCCCAGCTGTCTGATAGCTATACCTTAAAGTAATTTTGGACAGAAGCAAAAAGCCTCAGAATCCTTAGTAATCCGCTTCAGATCCAGCTCCTGAGCGTTGGTTAGGCTCCTGAACAGCCAACAGTCTTTTCAGGCAACTACCTTGAAAATTGAAAACCTGTTAGAGCTTCCGTGGAATAATGTGAGCCCTGAGACAAAATCATACAAATAGAAAAGAAAATGTCCTTTCAGTGTTAAGGCACTGCTGAAACAATCGAAAGAAGACAGGCTCCAGGTGATCTCTATTGATGAACCTCAAAGTGGCTGGTGCTTAGAAGCAGGCTGGTTATTTGGCCTGCATTTCAGGTGTTATTAGGCCTCTGCCCTAAAGGCCCGGATGCTTACTCTAGTGCACGCATCTTCCTCTCAGGGCGAGAATAGCAAACCTGAGATGATGCATGTTTGAGAGTTATTCATAGGGTAGGCACTACGTGCGCAGAGGATCACAGCCCATCAATGCCCGATACTTTGTTGAAGGAAAAGATAACTGGCAGTGTAACTGCTGCAGCTGCGTCTGCTTTTTGCTTTCTGTCCCCAGCCTCCGCAAGTGTGCGCCCCCTCTTCCCTGGGGAATGACCACCCTGCTCTCTCCCCATCTCTCCCAGGACTCATTGGTCTCCAAATTATTCCTTCCCCGCCACTCTCAACATTTTACTCTCTTCCTTTCTGAATAAATTGTGTTGAACAAAAATGTTTGACATGGATCTACAAATTTAGAGAAATTTCTGCTGAGCCAAATTTAGAGAAATCTTTTCTCTTTGTTGAGATCACCTGTGAAATTATCCCGTAATTCAACATTTTCAGCTTTCCCTAATGCATGGGGTATTTTTAAGCAGGTGATTTTATTTTTGAGTGTCAGACTGCCAGTATTAAAGGCTTCTAGCGTGCTGAATGCAATGCATTTCCAAGAAATTCAAGTCACATCGCCCATTGCCTCCTCCTAATATATTCCTCTCTCTCTGTCTCATCCTGTCTCTATTTCTCACTTCCCCCTCCCTATGACCCACCTGCTTTGCCTTTTATTTCTCAAACTTCCTCCCCCTCCACTTTTTCTCTTCTAGTCTTCCCCAACTAAAATGATTTTTTCATATAGTCGTTTCTGGTTAGCATGCTCCCCTCCTAACAATGCATGCCATCTTTCTTTCCCCACTTCCACTCTCTTCTTCACCCTGACTCATCCCCCGGTCCCAGGACAACTGAGCTCTGCAAGATTGGGACAAGGATCAGAAGCAGGAAATTTAACAATGGCAGAGCTGTGACAAGTTAATTCAACTCCTGCTGTTAAATTAACCAGCGTTCCAGCCGAGTTAACGCGTCACCCAGTTTCAAAAGGTTAAGCTCCAAGCTTAATCTTATTCATCATTATGAACTCTTCAAATTGGCTGAAATATTTAAAATTCAGTGAAATGAAAGGACCTCAGAAAACATTTAAGAACCAACTACCCGGTCTTCAAAAGAATGGAGAAATAATCTACAAAGATTAGGAAAAGAAGACTTCAGAATGGGTGAATGGAGACACTAGAGAACCAGGTTAGAGTGAATAATAAAAGGACATGGAGGACAAGGACATCTTATCTTCCCACCATCATAAAGAGATTCAGGCGTTAGGAAGAAATTTAATGGAGCACCCTGAAAATGCTTGTCCTATCTCATCATAAGCAACAGACCAAAACTGAATGCTAATGAAAAGGGCACATACGGTAATACCTCCTGAGCTCTCAGTGTCTCTGGGCATCGGACACAGATGGGAGGTGGGCCACGGTGTGCCCCCCACTTATGACTGACTGGGAGGCAGAATACAATCCCCTGAGTGCTCTCTACTCAGGCTTCTGTGACAGCAGAGAGCCCGTATGAATTTTGAGAGAGTAACCGTGTGGTAGGAAAGAACACTGGAGGTGCTGAGGCTAGCATTTCTTACTTAGCAAAATGGTTAGTATACAGTAGGGCTTAATAAAGGGTAACTTCATCATTATTAGTATTACTGTTATTGTATATTTTCAATTATAAACCTCTGTAGAGATTTGAAGAGTGTAAACATTGAGATGGAGGGAAATGATATTTTATAGGCACCCCTTTCCCTTTCTTAATTGCTCACCCTGAGTTGAAATGTCTGAACTTGCTTACAAGGTTATTTCTTGTGCACATGAGCTCCTGCTACTAACCAGCAACATGGTGCTTTTCACATAAATAGCCCCGTTTTGCCCAAGTTGGTCCTTGTGCTTCATTTTCTTCCCTGCTCCTGTTTGCCACTCATATAGGCACTCACACGTTCCTCCATGCTCCACCTCTTCTCAGAAACTTTCTGTATTAGGGTTGTGCAAGCATGCGTGCTAAGCTGCTTCAGTTGTGTCCGACTCTTTGCAACCCCATGGACTTTAGCCCACCAGGCTCCTCTGTCCATGGGATTCTTCAGGCAAGAATACTGAAGTGGGTTGCCATGCTCTCCTCCAGGGGATCTCCCCAACCCAGGGATTGAACCTGCATCTCTTGCTTCTCCTACATTGGCAGGCAAGTTCTTTTATCACTGAGCCACCAGGGAAGACTGCTATATTAGGGTTATCCATCCTTAATTTGCCAACAATCATATTTTAGCTTCTTGTAAGAGGTAGTCTGAGAATATAATGATATTGCTTTGTTGATTGTTTATTTGGCCTGTTTGTATATTTTATCACATCATAGGTATCTAGAGGGCAAAAAAACAAGTCTGTTTTTATTAATAATACACTTCATATGGCTGATACAATATTGTCCATATCTTGAGTTCCTAATAAATAATAAGGCTATAAGCATCTGTATACTTTCCATCCAATTTTGTGCTATATTTAACATTCTCTTGTTTTCTCTTTCTCTCTCCCCCTCTCTCTCTCACATAAACACGAGATTGTCCTTTTCAATTTGTATGGTGTTTTTAATGTTTCTTTATTCTAATTATGCAGGTAAAAACCTCAATATAAGGCATATAGGCTAAGCTGTTAAATAGTGTGAAGATGGGGAGCATCTTGCCTTTATCATTTTAGCAAATACACCTCTAATATCTCACCATTAATAAGATGCCAAATGTGACATTATATTTTCCAGTAATGGCAGTAATGAACAGAATTATCTCTGTTAGTTTCCAAGGCAAACCATTCACTATCATAGCAATCCAAGTCTATGCCCCAACCAGTAATGCCAAGGAAGCTGTAGTTGAACAGTGCTATGAAGACCTATAAGACCTTCTAGAACTAACATCAAAAAAAGATGTCCTTTTCATGATAGGGGACTAAAATGCAAAAGTAGGAAGTCAGGAGATAACTGGAGTAACAGGAAAATTTGGTCTTGGAGTACAAAATGAAGTTGGACAAAAGCTAACAGAGTTTTGCCAAGAGAATGCACTGGTCATAGCAAACACACTCTTCCAACAATGCAAGCAACAACTCTACACGTGGACATAACCAGATGGCTAGTACTGAAATCTGACTGTTTATATTCTTTGCAGTCAAGACAGAAATGCTCTGTACAGTCAAAACAAGACCAGGAACTGACTGTGACTCAGATCATAAACTCCTCATTGCAAAATTCAGACTTAAATTGAAGAAAGTAGGGAAAATCACTAGGCCATTAAGGTATGACCTAAATCAAATCTCTTATTATTGTATAGTGGAAGTGACAAATAGATTCAAGGGATTAGATCTGATAGACAGCATGCTTGAAGAACTATGGATGGAGGTTCATAACATTGTACAGGGGCAGTGATAAAAACCATCCCCAAGAAAAAAAAATTCTCAAAAAGTCAGAATGGCTGTCTGATGAGGCCTTACAAAATAGCTGAGAATAGAAGAGAAGCAAAAGAGGAAAAGGAGAAAAGGAAAAATATATCCATCTTAATGCAGAGTTCCAAAGAATAGCAAGGAGAGTTAAGAAAGCCTTCCTAAGTGAACAATGTGAAGAAATAGAAGAAAAAAACAGAATGGGAAAGACTAGAGATCTCTTCAAGAAAATTAGAGATACCAAGGGAACATTTCATGCAAAGATAGGCACAATAGGGACAGAAACGGTATGACTTAAGAGAAGCTGAAGATATTAAAAGAGGTGGCAAGAATACACAGAAGAACTGTACAAAAAAGATTTTCATGACCTAGATAACCACAAAGGTGTGATCACTCACCTGGAGCCAGACATCCTGGAATGTGAAGTCAAGTGGGCCTTAGGAAGCATCACTATGAACAAAGCTAGTGGAGGTGATGGAATTCCAGCTGAGCTATTTCAGATCCTAAAAGATGATGCTATGAAAGTGCCTCACTCAATATGCCAGCAAATATGGAAAACTCAGCAGTGGTCACAGGACTGGAAAAGGTCAGTTGTCATTCCAATCTCAAAGAAAGGCAATGCCAAAGAATGTTCAAACTACCACATTGCTGCTTCTACTGCTGAGTCACTTCAGTCGTGTGTGACTCTGTGCAACCCCATAGACAGAGGCCCACCAGGCTCCCCCGCCCCTGGGATTCTCCAGGCAAGAACACTGGAGTGGGTTGCTATTTCCTTTTCCAATTCATGACAGTGAAAAGTGAAAGTGAAGTCGCTCAGTCGTGTCCAACTCTTAGCGACCCCATGGACTGCAGCCTACCAGGCTCCTCCATTCATGGGATTTTCCAGGCATGAGTACTGGAGTGGGGTGCCATTGCCTTCTCCAAACTATCAAACAGTTGCACTCATCTCACACACTAACAAAGTAACACTCAAGATTCTCCAAGCCACGATTCAACAGTACATGAACTCAGAATTTCCACATATTCAAGCTGGATTTAGAAAAGGCAAGGAACCTGAGATCGAATTGCCAACATCCATTGGATAATAGAAAAAGCAAGAGAATTCCAGAAAAACATGTACTTCTGCTTCACTGACTACACTAAAGCCTTTGACCATGTGTATCACAACAAATTGTGGAAAATTCTTAAAGAGACGGGAAGGCCAGACCACCTTACCTGCCTCCTGCAAAACCTGTATGCAGGTCAAGAATCAACAGTTAGAACCAGATGTGGAACAAGAGACTGGTTTCAAATTGGGAAAGGAGTACGTCAAGGCTGTATACTGTCACCCTGCTTATTTAGCTTGTATGCAGAGTACATCATGTGAAATGCCAGGCTGGATGAAGCACAAGCTGGAATCAAGTTTGCCAGGAGAAATATCAATAACCTCAGATATGCAGATGACATCACCCTTATGGCAGAGAGTGAAGAGAAACTAAAGAGCCTCTTGATGAAAGCGAAAGAGGAGAGTGAAAAAGCTTGCTTAAAACTCAACATTCAGTAAATGAAGATCATGGCATCTGGTTCCATCACTTTATGGCAAATAGATGGGGAAACAATGAAAATAATGACAAACTTTATTTTCTTGGGCTCCAAAATCACCTCAAAAGGTGACTGCAGCCACGAAATTAAAAGACACTTGCTCACTGGAAGAAAAGCTATGTCAAATCTAGAAAGAGTATTGAAAAGCAGAGACATCACTTTGTCAATGAAAGCCCATCTAGTCAAAGCTATGGTTTTTCCAGTAGTCATGTATGGGTGTGAGAGTTGGACTATAAAGAAACTGCGCTCTGAAGAACTGATGCTTTTGAACTGTGATGTTGGAGAAGACTCTTGAGAGTCCCTTGGACTGCAAGGAGATCCAATCAGTCCATTCTAAAGGAAATCAGTCCTGAATATTCATTGGAAGGACTGATGGTGAAGCTAATACTCCAATATTTTGGCCTCCTGATGCGAAGAGCTGACTCATTTGCAAAGACCCTGATGCTTGAAAAGATTGAAGGCAGAAGAAGGGGACGCCAGAGGATGAGATGGTTGGATGGCATCATTGATTCACTCGACATATTTGAGCAAACTCCAGGAGATGGTGAAGGACCAGGAAGCCTGGTGTGCTGCAGTCCATGGGGCTGCAAAGAGTCAGACATGACTGAGATACTGAACAACAACAGTTGCTATAAAATTACCTGCCATCCCAAATGTCTTTATGCAGTGTGATCCTGTCACTTCCCCATCAAGGAATGAAGTTGAATTCTGGTTTCCATGAGTAGTCAGCCTTAGTGATTTAACTGACACCAATAGGATGTGAAGGCGTATGACCTGTGAGCCTAGGTCAAATGAAGCCTTCTTACTCTTGGAAAGATGCCTCTCCTCCAGATGCTGTCTCTCAGGACATACCCTGTCACAACCCAGCCACCACGCTGTGAGAGCCCATACCAAATGATGAAACCATACGTGGGCACTCTGATCAGCAGTCAAGTGAACCCAGCCTTTGAGTCAAATCAAATCAAATACTAAGCCTGATACCAGGACCCAGGTTTTGAGTCATCTCCATACATTCATGTCCCCAGCTGAGGCCCAGACATCAAGGAACAGACATAGTACATGCTCCCTCAGCCTGGTTAGAATTCTGACCCACAGGATCTGTGAGCAGAATAAAATGGTTGCTTTACACAACTAATATTGATGCCTGTTTCATTAAATGTTTGTATTAAGAATCGTGAAATTTTGTGAGAAGAGTTTGAGCATCTATGGAGATACGGGGATGATCATATTATTTTTCCTCCATTGATCTATTATTATGTTGAACTATATTGATAGATTTCTTAATATAAATCTAGATCTACATTTGTGAAATAAATCTTATTACTTATGGTTTATTATTTTAAACGTACTTTTAGACACTATTTGCTATTATTATCTTAGAATATTTATACCGCTATTCATAAGTAATATTGGTCTTTGTTGGGTTTTTTTTTTTCCACAGATTTCTATCAGGTATAAGTATCAATGTTATACTTGCTTCATATAACAAGTTCAGTGGGTAGCACTAATGACTATCACTGGTGAAGGCAGTGGCACCCCACTCCAGTACTGTTGCCTGGAAAATCCTACGGACAGAGGAGCCTGGTAGGTTATAGTCCATGGGGTCGCAAAGAGTCGGACACGACTGAAAGACTTCACTTTCACTTTTCACTTTCATGTATTGAGAAGGCAATGGCAACCCACTCTGTTCTTGCCTGGAGAATCCCAGGAACAGAGGAGCCTGGTGGGCTGCTGTCTATGGGGTTGAACAGAGTCGGACATGACTGAAGCGACCTAGCAGCAGCAGCAGCAGCATATAACAAATTTGGAAGTTTTCCTCCTTTTCTGTGATCTGGAACAATTTAAGAACAGGGATTCACTTGTCTTTGAAGGTTTTGCAAATATACAAGCCTGATGTTTTTGTGTGGAGGGTTCATTAATAAACCATCTGTTTCTTTTATGGAAACCATTTTTTTTTCAAACTTCCTATCTCTAATGTGTTCCATTTTATTAAATTATATTTTCCTAGAAAATTAGTCATCTTACCAAGGTTGTCAAATTTATATACATAGGAAAGGACAACATTATCTCCCTTTTAAAATATAACTTTTGTTTTAATGGTGCTTTATCATCATTTTTTTCTTTATTGTGTAAAATATGTAACATGAGATCTACCCTCTACAAATTTTTTTAATGTAAAATAAACTATAGACACAATGTTATACAGAAGATCTCTAGAACTTACTTAATCAGCATGCATAACTGAAGCTTCATGCCCACTGAATAGTAAATCCCTATTTCTCCTTGCCCACAGTCCCTGACAATTATCATTCAACTCTCTACCTCTAAATGTTTTACCAATTTATATTATATATGTAAAACAAATACATATATCAATATCTGTTTTTCAGTGACTAGCTTATTTCACTCAGCATGATTTCCTCGACTGATTTACTCAAGTTTTCACATATAGCAAAAGTCATTTTTTAAAGCTGAATCATATTCCATTATATGGACATGCTACATTTTCTTTATGCATTCATCCATTGATGGATATTTAGGTTGTTTCTGCATCTTGGCTATTATGAATAATGCTGCTATGAACATGGGAGTGCAAAGATTCCTTTGAGATTCTGATTACAATGCTTTTGGTTAAATATCCAGAAATCAAATTACTATCATATGGTAGTCCTATTTTTTACTATATATTTTGAGGAATCTCTATACTGTTTTCCATAGTGGCGGGATGATTTTACATTCTCACCAACAGCGGACAAAAATTCCAGCTTCTCCAGATTCTCACCAGCATTTATTTCTTGTTTTTGTTTTGATAATCCCATCCCAACAGTGTGAGATGATATATAATTTGGTTTTGATTTGCATATCTCTGAGGATTAGAGATGTTGAGCATCTTTTCACATATATATTGGCCACATACATGTTAAAAGAAGTGCTTATTAAAATTGGGAGACTGGGATTGACATATAAACACTGCTATATTTAAAAACAAAAAAAAAAAACAGATAACTAATAAGAACCTACTGTATAGGACAGGGAAGTCTAGTCAATACTCTGTAATGACCTATGTAGGAAAAGAATCTTTAACAAGTAGATATGTGTATATGCATAATATTAATTTGCAGTACTGTAAGAAATAACCAAATTGCCCACATCCACTGGATCATGGAAAAAGCAAGAGAATTCCAGAAAAACATCTATTTCTGCTTTATTGACTATGCCAAAGCCTTTGACTGTGTGGATCACAATAAACTGTGGAAAATTCTGAAAGTGATGGGATTACCAGACCACCTAACCTGCCTGTTGAGAAATCTGTATGCAGGTCAGGAAGCAACAGTTAGAACTGGACATGGAACAACAGACTGGTTCTAAATAGGAAAAGGAGTACGTCAATACTGTATATTGTCACCCTGCTTATTTAACTTATATGCAGAGTATATCATGAGAAATGCTGGGCTGGAAGAAACACAAGTGGGAATCAAGATTGCCGGGAGAAATATCAATAACCTCAGATATGCAGATGACACCACCCTTATGGCAGAAAGTGAAGAGGAGCTAAAAGCCTCTTGATGAAAGTGAAAGAGGAGAGTGAAAAAGTTGGCTTAAAGTTCAACATTCAGAAAACGAAGATCATGGCATCCGGTCCCATCACTTCATGGGAAATAGATGGGGAAACAGTGTCAGACTTTATTTTTGGGGCTCCAAGATCACTGCAGATGGTGATGGCAGCCATGAAATTAAAAGACACTTACTCCTTGGAAGGAAAGTTATGACCAACCTAGACAGCATATTAAAAAGCAGAGATATTACTTTGCCAACAAAGGTCTGTCTAGTCAAGGATATGGTTTTTCCAGTGGTCATGTATGGATGTGAGAGTTGGACTGTGAAGAAAGCTGAATGACGAAGAATTGATGCTTTTGAACTGTGGTGTTGGAGAAGACTCTTGAGAGTCCCTTGGACTGCAAGGAGATCCAACCAGTCCATCCTAAAGGAGATCAGTCCTGGGTGTTCATTGGAAGGACTGATGCTGAGACTGAGACTCCAATACTTTGGCCACCTCATGGAAAGAGTTGACTCATTGGAAAAGACCCTGATGCTGGGAGGGATTGGGGGCAGGAGGAGAAAGGGATGACAGAGGATGTGATGTCTTGATGGTATCACCGACTTGATGCATGTGAGTTTAGGTGAACTCTGGGACTTGGTAATGGACGAGGAGGCCTGGCGTGCTGCGATTCACGGGGTCACAAAGAGTCGGACACGACTGAGCGACTGAACTGAACTGAACTGTAAGTTTATGTGTGAGCTTTCCTGGTGCTCAGTAGTAAAGAATCTGCCTGCCAATGCAGGAGATGAGAGTTTGATCCCTGGGTTGGGAAGATCCCCTGGAGAAGGAAATGGCAATCCACTCCAGTATTATTGCCTGGAAAATCCCACAGACAGTGCAACCTGGCAAGCTACAGTCCAGGCGGTTGCAAAAGACTCAGACATGACTTAGTGACTAAGTAACAACAACAAAGTCTCTGCGTAGATTCAGTCCTTTGCATGTGGCTGTCCCAATGTTGGAACACTATTTATTGAAAATATTATTTTTGCCCCATTATGTGGCCTTTGTTCCTTTGTCAAAGATCAATTAGGTTCATCCATGCGCATCCATTCTGGGCTTTCTATTCTGTCCCATTGATCTACTTTTTCATTCATTCACTGGTACTACACTGACTTAATTATCATAACTTTACAGTAGATCTTGGAAGTGTCAGTGCTCCAACTTTGCTTTTCTTCTGCAAAACTGTATTGGCTTTTCTCTAGTTTTACCTCTTCACAGGAACTTTAGAATAAGTTTGTCTATGTCAGCAAAATTATTTGCTGGGATTTTAATTGAAATTGCATTCAATTATAGACCAAGGTGGGAAGAACTCTTGACAATACTGAGTCTAACTTCCCAAGGGTATGAAATATTACCTCCAATTATTTAGTTTTTCTGTGATTTTACTCATCAGAGTCTTGTACATATATGTTAGATTTATACCTAAGTACTTCATTTTGTGGGTGCTAATGGTATTGTGTTCTTAATTTCAAATTCCACTTGTGCATTGCTGGTATACAGGATATAGCTGGATTATTGTCTACAATACTTTTTTATGTTTTCTAGTTGCTGTCCTTGTTCTCTGTTCCATTTTTTGTCTTCCACCTTTTTATGCCTTTTGTGATGATAATTTAGATTTTTATATTATTTCACTTTCTCCCTTTTCTTAACATGCCATATTTCTTTTTTTAGTGGTTTTTCTAGAGTTTACAATATATAAGTTCACTTTCAAATAACACCATAGGTAGGGTGAGTTCCTTATAATACCAAAATAACCCTAATTCTTTCCTCTTGTATCATTGCTGTCCTTCATTTCATTTTACACAAGCATACATAAGCACATATTAAGAATAAGACAAACAAAAGTTTGTATTATACTCTCACTTATTCCTTTTTCATGCACTTCCTTACTTTACGTAGATCCAAGTTTCTGATCTATGTTATTTTCCTTCTTTCCAAATAAGTTATTGTAAAATTTTTGCAAGGCAGATCTACTAGCAACAGATTCTCTTAACTTCATTTGTCTGTGAAAGTCTTTATTTCATCTTCAGTTTTGAAGGATAATTTTGCAAGTACAGAATTCTAGGTTAGTAGGGCATTTTCTCTCAACACTTTTAAATATTTCACTCGACTTTTCTTCCTTGTATGGTTTCTAAGGAGAAAGAAGTTGTAGTTCTTATCTTTGTTCTTACATAGTTAAGGTATTCTTTTCCTCTGGAGTTTTCCTTTGATTTTTCTGTAGTTAAAAATAATATGATTCGGTTTGGTTTGATTTTTTGTTTGTTTTTGTTGTGACATTTATCCTGTTTGGAGCTCTCTGAGCTTCCTGGATCTGCGGTTTAGTCTCAGATATTAATTTGGGGGAAAGTCTCAGTGAAAGTGAAGTCGCTCAGTCGTGTCCGACTCTTTATGACCCCATGGACTGCAGCCCACCAGGCTCCTCCGTCCATGGAATTTTCCAGGCAAGAGTACTGGAGTAGGGTGCCATCACCTTCTCTGTGAGGATAGAGACTGTACTTTTTTTCCTGCTTCCCTGGTTTGCAAGTCTCAGTACTTATTGTCAAATATTTCATCTGTTCCTTCCACTCTTGCTTCTCCTTCTAATATTCCCACTCTGTATATGTTATATAACTTTTGCAGAACTTAGACATTCTTTTTTTCAGCCTTTGTTCTCTTTCTTTTTGGTTTTTGAGTATTCTGTTGATATACTCTCTAGCTCAGAAATTCTTTCCTTAGCCATGTCCAATCTACTAATAAGCCCATCAAAGGCACTTTACATTTTTGTTAGTGTTTTGTTTTGTTTTTTTTAATCTCTAACATTTCTTTTTGGTTCTTACATGCTATCTACTTTATCCATCAGAGTCCTTAGCACATTAATCATTGTCGTTGTTCAGTCGCTAACTGGTGTCCGAGTCTTTGTGACCCCATGGACTACAGCACACCTGGCTTCCCTGTCCTTCGCTATCTACTGGAGTTTTGCCAAACTCATGTCCATTGAGCTGGTGATGCTATCCAACCATTCATCCTCTGTTGCCACCTTCTCCTCCTGCCCTCAATCTTTCTTTTAGACTCCAGGTAGGAAAATTCCAGCATCCCTGCCATGTCTAGTTCTAACTAGTTCTGATGCTTGCCGTGTCTCTTTAAATTGAGGTTTGTAATTTTTTTTTTCTTTATAGCCAGATATGATGGATAAAAGGAACTGGTATAAACAGACCTTTGCTGCTGCTAAGTCACGTCAGTCGTGTCCGACTCTGTGCGACCCCATAGACGGCAGCCCGCCAGGCTCCCCCGTCCCTGGGATTCTCCAGGCAAGAACACTGGGGTGGGTTGCCATTTCCTTCTCCAGTGCAGGAAAGTGAAAAGTGAAAGTGAAGTTGCTCAGTCGTGTCCGACTCTTTGCGACCCCATGGACTGCAGCCTACCAGGCTCCTCCATCCATGGGATTTCCCAGGCAAGAGTGCTGGAGTGGGGTGCCATCGCCTTCTCCAATAAACAGATCTTTAGTGATGTAGTACTGAATTATGGGAGGAGGAGAACAATTCTCCAATCCTAAGATTTGGTCTCAGTCTTTTAGTGAGTTTATGCCCCTGGATCGTGAACTTGTTGAGTGTCGCTCAGTTCCTCTTCCCTCCCTGACTTTGAGATGGTACAGGATGGCTAGAGGAGACTCGAGTTGGTTATTTCCCTTCTTCCAGGTCAGTAATGCTCTGCTAACACCCCCAGAGTTTAGACTCTGGTTCACTACTTTCCCCAGAGGGCAGGTCTCCTTAAGAAGAGCGTACTCTGTTGTATTTTAAAGTGTTTTCTTTTTTCTCCCCTTGCCTGAAGCATAAGGGGTTTTCCTCTGATGCTTAGTGTAGGAGCTTAGTCTAATGGAGGTAAATTTCAGTATAGTGCCTTCCTCCACTGCTCTTCCAATGACTGGATCCTCCTGGCATTTTTACATCTCAGAGTTCTCCACACTGACCCTCCATCAATTTAACAAGTACAGTTCAGGTTTTTCTATCCCAGCCCTGGTTTCTGAGGAACTTTTCACTCATGAGTCTCTACTGTGATAATCCATGACTCCCTGTTTTCACCTGTCTGTGTCTTCAGTCTTGAGGACGGCAGTTGTTTCTGTATCCTTACCTTCTCCTACAGATCTGAAGAGTTATTGATATTTCAGTCTATCTGGTTTTTTATTTGTTATGAGGACAGAGAGGCCATTTTTAACCTCCTTATCGGCAAATAAGAAACCAGAATTCCTATATTTTCATTTTTATTGGCCTAATTATTGGATTTCTCTCATCATTGTTTTGATGATTCCCAGAGAAACTGTTGTATTCTGTTTCTATTATCATCAGTTTTGGATGTTTGTGTTTCCCCTTCGACCAAGTATTGTTTAATAAGGAGCTTTGTAGATTTCTAAAAATTTCACCATTAAATGCCTGTGACCATAGGCATTTGACCATAGAATGCTGCTCATATTGTCTTTCTTTAGCTCAACCCCAATAGTTGTTGCCTAACAATTGGTGTACAGTTAGACTTAGGATCCAACCATGATTATTGTGCACTTGGAAAATGGTGTTTTCTCAACTTTCAGGTTTTCAACTTTAACATTTATTCATAAAATTGAAGATACTGTACTTCAAATCTTCTGTAGGCCTATATATTTTTTACACTTAAATGGACTGTGAATACAGTATATAATAACTGATGTTGTTACAGAGTCTCTCTTTGCGTGTTCTGCAGGGGCTGTGCTACTTGGCATATATATATATTCATTATGCTTATATAATATTGTGAATTGTAGCTTTTAGTTCCATCAAAGTCCTTTCATGCCTTGTTTAATACTTTGTCTTGAGCTCAAGCTTATCAAATACAAAAGATGTGATCCCTGTTTTGTTTTGGTTTGAATCTGCCTGGTGGTTCAGGCCAAAACATAGCCTTGGGCAAACATTCCCAAAGAGCTAAAGGAAGGGATGTTGTTGTTTAGTCACTGAGTCAACTCTTTTGCGACCCCATGGACGCAAAACCAGGGTCCTCTGTCTGTGGAATTTCCCAGGCAAGAATCCTGGAGTGGGTTGCCATTTCCTTCTCCAGGGGGTTTTCCTAACCCAGGGATGGAATGTACATCTCCTGTATTTCCTGTATTGGCACGCAGATTCTTTACTACTGAGCTATCTGGGAAGCACAGAAAGCAAGGATGGAGCAGGTGAAATGAGGAAGGCAATAAAACAAACACAATCAAATTATATTGGCTTATCAAATTGGCTACAGTTACAGGTAACCTGGTTCTCAATAACCATTCATGTGGGGGATAAAAGAGTGAAATCTGTCTACACTTGCCCACTCTCTCCTTTTCAAGAGTGATTTCACAAGTGTTAATTCCTCTACACTTCTAAGTTGTTCATGATTGCTGAGCAGGCTGTCTTAGATGCTTCTTGCCATGACATAATAGAATTCCCTGTGCCTGAAGTGAAGTAGATGGCATATGTTCAGAGTGAGGCATTATCAAGTTTTTACACATGCAAAGCTTATTTGAAACCAATAGCCCCATCTGCTTCTGGAGTTAGAAGAGGATCTAAAAGGATTATAAATGGTGCACAGAAGTGCCCAATACACAAGGTAAAGCTTTACTAATATTATTTTTTTAGGGTCACTTTGTTTCAGGTATTATTTATTATAATAATATACTATTATAATTTATTTATTATAATATTATTTATTTTATGGGTCACTTTGTTTCAGGTATGCAACTTGCACATAACAGAGTTGTGTTTTGCTTCGTAAGCCAATCAGAAAAATGTTTTTAATAAGTGACTAATCCCACTTAGATACATTAATATAGTGAATACATTTGGTCTCAGCTCAGTTAAACAGGTAAGTAGACTTATACAGGTACAATTAACTGCATTATGATATGTTCATTTTGATTTTCACTGTGCTTTCCATTTTTCTTGCTTATTTTTGCATTGTTCTAAAAAGATTTGCATTTTTTTCTAGTGGTTACTTTTATACTAATACTTCTGTATAGTCACCTTAGTCTTCCTTCTCCTTACATAAACTTCTCTTATTCAGTTTCTTAGCTTGAAATTAAAATTTTTGACCCCAAAATGATAATTACATGATATTTCGTGGATTTTTACTATTTGAGACTTTCTCCCTTCTCCTCTCATTTTCTATTTCCATTATTTCTACTTTGTCAGCACACACAAAAGTTATGTACTATCTTTCATACATATACCTATCTAAATATTTTTAATCCTCATTATCAGTCTATTTGGCAAAAAGTCCCTGGCATTTGAAAACTGGATAAAATTTGGTCCTTATTAGATTCCTTGAGAAGAGCTTGAGGGTATCATATTCCTTGCATTTTACAGTGTTAAGCTGCTTTGTTTTAACCAAATTCTTAGAAGATATCTTGAATGGATGTAAAATCCTTATTATTTTATCTTTGAATTTCTTGAAAACACTATCCCACTGTTGTCTTCATTTATATGTTGCCATTGAGAATTCTGATGCCAAGTTATTTTTCTTTCTTTTGTAAGTGGCTTGCTTTTTTTGTTTTTTTCAATCTGAAAGCCTGAAAGAAATTTTTTTATCTTTAAAGTCCAGCATTTTTACTAGAACGTATTTCAAAGTAAAGTTTCGCCAGCACATGGAAGGCTTTTTCAATATATATAAAACCAAGCCTTTATTTATATCAGGGATGCTTTCTTAGATTGTCATTTTAAATATTAGTTCTGTTTCATTGTTTTGTTTTTGTTCTTCTTGGGCTCCAGTCATATCAACTTATGCTCTTTGATCTTCCCTCTTCGTTGTTATTTTTATTCTCTTGGCTTTGTTCATTCTTATTGGCTGTATCTTTTACTATTATTGAACAGATCTACTTTACCTTGTGATTAATTTTTATGACTTTGTCTTTTTCTTCAACCAATTCTTTAGTGCAGTCACCTCTTATATTGCGTCATTTTGATATATATCCATTTTGAATTTCATAATTTTCTTTTATATTTGCAATTAGTCTAATTCATATTAAAGTCATTCCTTGTTTTCATTAGCTCTTTATCTTCAGATGTTTTTTTGTTCTTTCATAACCAAGCTTCTAACTGATACATCCTCTTCTACATGGCTGCCCTAGTTCTTAAATGTAGTATATTCCCATGATTGTAACCTCCTCTGGTCTCATATGCTTCCAAGTCTGTTGTTTTAATGTAGTCCACCAGTTAAGAGAATTCTTCACAGTTGTTTCTCCACTGGGAGTAGGACACTCTTCTACCAAGGTTAAACCCTACCAGCGTTGATGTGATCTGAATTTTATCCCCAGTAGGATTCCTCCCCACTCTTCTTTCCTCTTTTCTATCCTTGTTAACTTTTTATTTCTTTAAAAGTTTCAGAGCTTACTTTTGCTTATTGTGAATGTTACTCAGTCTGTGTGAACTGTAGTTTGAAGTCATCTCTGTCTTATACTACCCATAAGTTATACTACCATAAGTTATAGGCAATGTTATTTATTCTCTTGTTTATCTGAATGGATTTGGAGGCTTTATGGAAAGATATGATTTCAAGATGCAACCATTAAATTATAAGAATTATGACATACAAGGTAATATAATATAAATATTGAACAAGATTGTGTTAATAAAATCCTTTATTGGGAAAAGAAATATTTGACAATTGATTAATCTATATTCAGACTATAAGAGGGGTGAAAGATTTAATATTTGAGGGCATTTTTTCAAACGTGAACACTAAATTAGCTTAATATGGTTACCTTTTTCATAAGTCAACAGATAAATTCATAAGCAAAAATGTGTGAAATTTGGAAATAATGCCAACACTTTAACTTCTTAAAAGTCAATAGATTAAAACAGTGCATCGTGTTGCTATCATTTAGTGGATTATGCAGTTTCTATTGATGGATTTGCCCTGAGATGTGATATTAATTTCCCTGAATTCATATATTAAGAAAAACAGTTTTCTTTGGCTCATATAAAGTAAACCACAAATTTATGGAAGCATTAGCTGCATAAACAACAGATTCACCTATAAAAAATTTCTATGTACCACATAGAAAATTTGATAATTAATAAATGTATTATCCATTTATAAACTATAAATTACATTTTAGATATCTAAATATAAAATACATAATGTCAAAATGTTTTGTGTATATAGCTATAAAACTAAATATATAATAGCAATTCCAATGATAAGAAATCTAAATAAAAAATAAATCTAAGATTATATTGAACACAAGTTACATTTTTTTCTCTTCATTTTTTCTAAAATATTGACTAAACAGGACACAGTATTGACAGTTCTTAATGAGTGCTACTAATTTCTAGCCCCATGATTTGTCCCTGTTCCATTCTCCAATTTTACAATAGAATATACCTTAACTATACTCTGCTCTCTCATATCCAAGCCTTTGTACATGCTATATCTCCTTCCTTAGAATGTAATTTCATTCTTATTTTCCTGCTAAGCCTCATTCACTCACATAATTTTTTTTCAATTTTTTCTTATATGATGTATTCCATGTCTAATTTCCAAATTCTTAGGGTTTGTTTTCCTGAAATCTAACTGAAGTATTGCAAAATTTTATTGAATGTAATTTTCCACTCACAATATGTACTTTTCTGAGAATTGCTATTTATGAAAATATTATATGTAAACATAATATATAAAGTACAGTTGATATAGTTATGCAAAATATGACAGATATCAGTGTTAGAACCTGTTTAATAATACTCTGTAATCTTTTGTTAAGCAACATTGATCAAAAGGAAAAACAAAACTAATAGAGAAAAATTAATAATGATATGGTGTTTATGATATACTGGACTTCCCTGGTGGCTCAGATGGTAAAGAATATGCCTACAGTGCAGGAAACCCAGTTTTAGTTGCTGGGTAGAGAAGATCCCCTGGAGAAGGGAATGGCCATGAGACTCAAAATTTTCACAAGTCTAAGTACAGTTGGAGGGAGGTCAAGCAGATGCCATCAGTGATTAGCTATGAACTTAAAGGGCACCATATTCTACAGTAATCAGTACTAATCATTAATGTATCAACTATTTGAAAATATTATATGTACAATGGAATAGAATATATTCTTCAGTGCTCTGGGAGAGAATTATATTCATTCTTTGAGCTAAGTGTTATTCCCTCTTGCACCTCTCTTTCATTTTCTACAAAAAGCTCTAGGAAGCAGCATAAAGGTTGAGAGGGTTGATCCCAACTTAAGATAATTGTTTTTATGACATTCATAGAATTATGAATTCTTTCAAATTCTTTCAAAATTCTTCATTCAATATGTGTCTTGTGGTTAGAGATGAAACTGAAAGTCACTCAGTCATGTCTGACTCTGTGAATTCTCCATGGAATTCTCTAGGCCAGAATACTGGAGTGGGTAGCCTTTCCCTTCTACAGGGGATCTTCACAACCCAGGGATCAAACCCACGCCTCCCACATTGCAGGCAAATACTTTACTAGCTGAGCCACAAGGGAAGCCCAAGAATACTGGAGTGGGTAGCCTATCTCTTCTCTAGCGAATCTTCCCAATCTAGGAATCGAACCAGGGTCTCCCACATTGCAGTCAGATTCTTTATCAACTGAGCTATGAGGGAAGCCCTATGTGTCTCATAGCCTCTTCTTTTGTATGCTTTGACTATCGTCTCACACTTGATTCCTTTAATGAAGTGGTTCTGACCACATCCCAACAATTTTACATTCAGTTCAGTTCAGTTCAGTCGCTCAGTCGTGTCCGTCTCTTTGCAACCCAATGAATGGCAGAATGCCAGGCCTCCCTGTCCATCATCAACTCCCGGAGTTTACACAAACTCATGTGCATCGAGTCAGTGATACCATCCAGCCATCTCATCCTCTGTTGTCCCCTTCCCCTCCTGCCCCCAATCCCTCCCAACATCAGAGTCTTTTCCAATGAGTCAACTCTTCCCATGAGGTGGCCAAAGTATTGGAGTTTCAGCCTCAGCATCAGTCCTTCCAATAAACACCCAGGACTGATCTCCTTTAGGATGGACTGGTTGGTACATTAGACATTATGTAAATACACAGTAAAGTATGGTAGAAATCCATAGAGGATAATGACCAAAGTTTACTAGAAATCATCTACCAAGAGATTTATAGGCATAATCCTGAGTCTATCTATTGATTTAAAATCCAAATGTTAAGTCACTTCAGTCATGTCCAACTCTTTATGACCCCAAGGACTCTAGTCTGCCAGACTACTCTGTCCATAGAACTCTCCAGGCAACAATACTGGAGTGGGTTGCCATGTTCTCCTCCAGGGGATCTTCCTGACCCAGGAATCAAACCCTCATCTCTTGTACCTCCTGCACTGGCAGGTGGGTTCTTTACCACTAGCGCCATTTGAGGAAGCTCCAGACCAAAAGGGAAATCTAAGGGAATCTAAGGGATTCTAAGATCTTAGGACAAGAATGTAGCTCAGGAAAGCTTTTTGCTTTCAAATAATTAAGTATTAGTTTTTCCCATTTTATAGATGTGTTCATTGAACCTCTGGAACAGCAAATAAAATGCCACAAGTCCCAGTTATTTTCAGTAGTGAAGAAGAAAAATGGTCCTTTGTCTCCTATGCCCTTTTATGATACTGTGACCACTCAATTCCAGTGGTCATCTTATTTTAAGAATTACTTTTGTACAAATAATCTTTTAAAAATTATGTAGAGTAGCATTACCTCTGTCTTGTGAGTGATATGAGCAAAATTAAGATTGAGCAAATAAACGTCATTTTATCAAAACCTACTAGAGATATATTGGGCATAATAGTGAAAAATATTAGATTAAAAACTGGTTAAATAAAAAGCAAAAATATTATGTAAAAATATGACTGTGATGCTTATCAAAGGAAATCTAAGAGTAGACAAAATTCAACAGTATAGGAAAAAAAGCAAATATTTTATCTAAAATATTATTAAAGTATACAGTAACTAACATCTCTAAAGTTACTGTAACTGAGGACTCAGTATTTAAAGTCTCAAGCATTTTCACCCATAGTATAAATACCTAAAATATTAGGTTAGGAATTTCTTATTTTGAAGCAGTTAAGAAAATCTTTGAGAAAAGATAGGAAACTAAAAAGGAAGGCTAAAAGGTCTAAAGGCAGTCGGAAGACTAGTTGGTCAAGTTAAAACATGATGAGTATAAATGTAGTTAGAAAAGGGTATTTTTACTTATAATAATTTAAAATTTGCAATGGGCAAACACCTTCTGCAATTAGCAATAATTCAACTATAAATTCAATAAGTGAAGGATTGTTACTGCAATAACATTTGTTTTATTGTCTCAGGACTTAATGTTGAATGGCATTATGTTTAAAGAATAAAATATATTTAACTCACAGTTGAATTATACCAATAAATACTGTTGTTTTTGATTATGTTCTTAATCTCAAAAACCATCAGCTAGAATTTTTAAGTACTATTTTTAAAAACTTTTGAAGACTTTAAATTTTTATTTTAGCGTCTTTGAATAATGTATAATAAAAACATAGTTATATACAATTATATTACAAGCATAACATAATCTAAAGACAAGGAAACTCAGAGTGATAAAAGTCTATTTCATTCCCCATAATGCAACCATTGCAAAAATAAAAATAATGAATTCTGTCTTGTGACTATTATAATCACTTTCAAATAAGTGATTCTTGTAATTATTGTTAAAGAATTTATCAAAACAAATGACTCTCTGCTGAATACAGCCATGAAACTATGCACTATGAAGTGTTTCTTTAATTATTGTTTCTTTTGGGAATACTTAAAAAGAGAGGAAAAGAGAGTGCTTATAATTTTCATTCTTAATACAATAATGGAAGCTCAAAATTCAAAGCATAATTAAGTCTACTGTTGACACTATGTGCCATATGGGTATTTCTTCCATTCAGAATGATGTCGCTTAGTCAAGTACTACTGATACTTTGTAATAATCTGCAAGAAAATATTCAAGATCTACAGTAATATAAAAGTCCACTATAGAAGTAGGAGAAATGTGTACCAAAATTATATTTCTAAACATAATCCGATGGGTGTTCAACTATTACACCATTAAATTTAAAGTGATGAGTGCATAAAATCCTGAAAGGATAGTGGTTATTCCGTGATTTTTAAATATTTTCTTGAAGCAATTTAGTATCATAGATACATATATTTTATACTTGAAGATGATAGCATTTCCCACACTTTTGATTACTGCTGCCTCAATGAGATTCCTCCACCCATGTATAAACATTAAACCCTCTGGTAGACATGTTCCCTGCTCTTGACTTGAATCTACATCTTCCCGACCTGTTAACACATCCTTTCTTCTCAGTGTTCTTAATTTTATAAGTATTCATTTCTTTTTACAGCACATTTGGCAAATTTGACCATGCTTCTTCTTATATTGTACAGTTTTTGAACACAGCGATTGCACTCCATTTTTCTTATCGTAAAGTTCTCTACAAATCCAAACCAAGGTCTGATTCTAGACCTGTGATAGAAGAATATAAACAGTTATGGATTAATCACTCACTACTTTCTTAATGACTGATTCAGTCAAAATTGTTGCTACGAAGGATTTGAACTTGTTCCTTAGATCTCCCATAACTGAATTCTAGCCAATGACTGAGCTCTTATCTGGTATTTCCAGTTCCCACAAAGAAGAAGTTTCCTTCCTGTCTTTGAAGACCAGTTTTATTCTGGAGAAAATCTTATTTCAGACTTTGTTCAGGACTCTCCTTCCAGGTTTCTATTACCTTAGAAAAAGTGATACCAGCAACATATTACTAGATCTAGAGTTAGGCAAGAATTCATGAGACATAATGCCAGAGAGTTGGATATAATATCCTGGGCCTGGAAAATCAGAGTGAATATTGATACTGTATAAATAAACCACTCTGAATTGGTGTGTTTTAGAGTGGTTTTTATTTGTATGTGCTAAGCTAAAGATTTTCACTATATTCAAGTGAAGAGTTAACTTTATTTAATAGGTAGTCAGGTTTTTTGTGTGTTTGCTTGCTTGTTTGCTTTTGGCCACTCTGTGAGGCATGTGGGATCTTAGTTTCCCAACCAGGGATCAAACCCACACCCCCTGAAGTGGAAGTGTGGAGTCTCAACCACTAGGCCAGCAAGGAAGTCCTGACAGGTGGTCTACCTACCTAAACTACCCTGAGATTTATGATTTAAAACTGTTGAGGAGTTACTATGATGAATATCAAATTGTATTAACAAGAGAAAACGTGAGACATAAAAGACTTGATATTACTTAGTCTAAAAATGACCAACTAAAAAGACACAAGAGTAGCTACAATAGTGAGGAAGCTTATCATGCAAAGTAGGTAGTGATCAACTCTCTTCAGAATTCCCTGGGAGCAGAATAAGTAGAAATTGTCTTAAACTATATCATGCCAGTTCTACACTTAAGGAAAAGTAGCATATATTTGTATTATCCAATATCAAAGGCAAATCAAATAGATTTAGAAACCATTTTAGAAGTGTCTAAATTAAGGAAATAAATAATATTCCCCAAATATTTGAATACTTCTGAATATCTTGTCTCTGTTACACATTTTATAATTTTGAATGTCCACTGATACATATAGCCTTATTTAATCTTCATAAAAACCCTGAGAAATAGAAACACGAATGGATCTTCAGTTACCTAGCCTAGCCCCAGTTTTAGGTTTCTACCAAGAAGATACAGCCACTTGATTTTTAGTATTTCCCAAAGTGTTCCAGTTTAGACCAAATTAGATGCATACCATAGGTGTAACATTGCTTCCCTCATTTTATAGTTGAGAAAACCAAGACGTTCTGCTGGAATTATGCAACCAATAAATGATAGGACTGATAATTAATGGGAAGCCTGTGATTCTTCAATAATAAAGGCATGTTCTTCCAAAGAACAGACCTAGGTCATTTTCAGGATATATATTAATTCTTAATAAGAGGAGTTTTCCCTAATAAAACATCTACTAATTGGCAACTAAGTTTCAATTTTTCCAAACATGTACTACAAGAAAAATTTACCCAAACCTGAGAATCACAGTTTATTATAGTTGAAAATAGAAGAAGGAGATGTGGCAGATTAGGAATAACTAAAAATTCTTTGACATTACTTCCAAGGAGAAGGGACTGTATGATCACTGACCTGGAATCTGAGTGAGGTCTGTGACAGTTTTGACTAATAGAATATAGTTAATATATACCCAAGTCAGTATTTAGTCCAGAGCTTTAAGAGATTCCATCTTGAACTACTTGGTTCTTGGAACACCTTCTTTGTCTGTGAGCCTGACTTGGTTTTCAAACCATCCACCTCTCTTGAGACTGCTATGCCAAAGAAGCCAGATATAGATGCTGTTCTCAAAAATTTCAGATGAATTTAGTCATCTGGCCACCCTTGGTTAGTCAGGCACCAGAAATGTGTGTGAAGTCATCCTGACCCTCTAGACTACCCTAATGAGTGGCTGCATACTACCAAGTGGTATCATTGAACATTAAATAGAACAGTAATATGAGCCAGCTGAGCCCTGCCCAAATTACTAAGTCACATAATCATGAGATATAATAACTCATTTCCTTTAGGCTTCCAAGTTTTGAGGTGATTCGTTATGTAGCAATAGACAACAGGGGCAGAACTTGGTGCCTGGAAGTAAGATGTTATGATAACAAAACATCATAAAAAAAAAAAAAAAAGTAGTGTTGGCTGGGACAGGGTGATGGGCAGGAACTGGAAGGAAACTATTGGTGAAACTTTAAATGGCCTTAGAAAGACTATTAGGGCTTCAAGGAAAAAGAGCAAAATGCTTTTGGAGGCCAGTGAAAAGGTCAGCTGTGTTATATACAGACAGACACTTAGCAAAACTGTTGCCTGCAGCAATATGGAAAATAGAAAAGCAACCTAATGATCTCAGATATCTTGCTAAAGAGATTTGCTGGCAAACGTTTTTCTAGCCATGCATAACAAAGTGAAAGCTGAGGGTGACAAACTAAGAAAGAAGTATTTAAGCTTTCTATCACAGTCAGAGAACATACTAAAAGCTCAGGACAGTCTTTCCAAGCCAAAACCAACCAACAAACAAAAAAGAACAAATCAAAAACTACAAAAAGAAATCGCATCAGAGAAAAGATTTAATTCAGTTCCCTGTTTAGTAAAGCATAGTCTAAGAGTAAAATTGAAGTCAAGGCTGAAAGTATAAAACTATTTTTAAGACCTCACAGAGACTTAAGATGGTGTTTTGTAGACCCTTTCAGCTAGAAAAAGGACTTTAAAGGAGAAAAGTGTTCTTAGAAAGTCTTACAGACTATCTCTTTTACAATTTTGGGCTTCTAGAATCTTCAGGGCATTGACTCAAGCAGAGTGTCCAATATATAGTAGAGCTTATTTTGAAGATATTTATGGGTGTAGTGTTGTCTGTTGAAATGGATAATAAATTGATACACACAAAGTCTATAGAATTTTTGAAAGAATTATACAACTTAAACTGGAAAAGAGATATTACAGAATTAAAAGGCATTGAGGCTCCTAATTTCCAGCAGACAAAAAGATGGCTGAGAAAACTACTCAGCTGGAAACATAGGTTATTTCATATAGGAAGGAAATGTGAGTCTAATGTTGAAACCAAGAGCTAAAAGGGAGAAGCCAATAGGCACAGAGAATTATTTCTATGGAGCAGTTATATATATATATATATATATATATGTATATATATACATATTTATTTATTTTTTTAATGACAATACAGGACTGACTGAATTTCAGAATCTCTATGGACCAGAGATTGCCATATGCCTTCTGTCTGAAGGAGTGCCTTTTGAAAGGAGTGCCTATTGCCAGTATCTTGTGTCTAACTCATCATTGTATGTTGGTTATGGGAAATATATCTCATATCTTATACAAAGGTTAAGATGAAGAGAAACCATGCACAAAGAACTGCATGCTCATGATTTTGCAACTGCATGGACTTGACTTTGAGCATGAGGTCTTGGAATTTGAAATAATATTGGAATAGGACGAGAATTTGTGAGATTTTGAGAGAGTTTATTTTCACTTTTTTTAAAAAAACAATGAGTTTATACTTAACAGAAATATAAACAATTTGTGGTTCAGGGCAGACCATGGTGAATTTAAAATGACTGCATAGTCTTTGAAATTCTTTTCATTAAGAGTTGGCCTACAATTTTTCTTTTCTAATTAAGTGACTTCTACTAGCACTTCAATTTATATAATTCAGCAGAAGTAACACTATCCCTGAACTGAACTGAACTGAACACTATCCCTGCTTCAATTCAGTAAATCTCTTCAAATCAATTTAAAAAAAAATTTTTTTAAAACAGCCTGCCAGCCTACAGCTAGCATCCAACTTAATGGGAAATGACTAAACATTTTCTAAGATTGGGACCAAATTAACAATATCTTAACACTTCTATTCAAAATTATATTGAAAATTTTAATTATTATATTAAGACAAGAAAAAAGAAACAAGAGGTATATACATTGAAAAGGAATTCAGAATAGTGATAGTGAAGATGATCAGAAACCTTGAAAATAGAAGGGAGAAAGTGCAAAAATCAGTTAACAAAGACCTAGAAGAATTAAATAAACATACAGAGACAAACACAATTAGTGAAATTAAAAATACTCTAGAAGGAGTCAATAGTATAATTATCTGAAGCAGAAGAATAGATCAGTGAGTTGGAAGATAAAATGATGGAAATAACTGCTAGAGTGGAACAAAGTAAAAAGAATGAAAAGAACTGATGATAGCCTCATAGACCTCCGGGACAATATTAAATGCACCAACATTCTAATTGTAGCAGTCCAGGAGAAGAAGAAAAAAAGAAAAAGCATGAAAAAAATTTGAAAAAATTTCCCCAAAACAGAAAAGGAAATAGTTATTTCAGTCCAAGAGGCACAAAGAGTCCTACACAAGATAAACCCAAAGAGAAACACACTAAGACACATGCTAATCAAACTAGCAAAGATTAAACACAGAGGAAGTATATTAAAAGCAGCAAGGGAAAAGCAGCAAGTAACATCCAAGGAAAACTCCATATGTTTAATAGCTGATCTTTCAGCAAAAATTCCCTTCAGGTAAGAAGGGAATGACAGTATATATTAAAGTACTGAAAGGGAAAAATCTACAACCAAGATTACCCAGCAAGGATCTCATTCAAAACAATGGAGAAATCAAAAGCTTTCAGTTCTGTTCAATTCAGTCACTCAGTCGTGTCCGAATCTTTGCGACCCCATGGACTGTAGCATGCCAGGCATCCCTGTCCATCACCAACTCCTGGAGTCAACCCAAACTCATGTCCATCGAGTCAGTGATGCCATCCAGCCATCTCATCCTCCGTCGTCTCCTTCTCCTCTTTCCTTCAATCTTTCCCAGCATCAGGGTCTTTTCAAAGGACTCAGCTCTTCACATCAACTGGCCAAAGTATTGGAGTTTCAGCTTCAACATCAGTCCTTCCAAAGAACACCCAGGACTGATCTCCTTTAGGATGGACTGGTTGGATCTCCTTGCAGTCCAAGGGACTCTCAAGAGTCTTCTCCAACACCACAGTTCAAAAGCATCAATTCTTTGGCGCTTAGCTTTCTTCACAGTCCAACTCTCACATCCATACATGACCACTGGAAAAACCATAGCCTTGACTAGATGGACCTTTGTTGGCAAAGTAATGTCTCTGCTTTTCAATATGCTATCTAGGTTGGTCATAACTTTCCTTCCAAGGAGCAAGCATCTTTCAGTTTCACAGCTGCAGTCACCATCTGCAGTGATTTTGGAGCCCAGACAAGCAAAAGTTAAGAGAATTCAATACCACCAAACCAGCTTTACAACAAATGTTAAAGGGATTTGTATAGTCAGAAAATACAAGAGAAGAAAAAGATCTTCAAAAACAAACCCCATACAATTAAGAAAATGGCAATAGGAACATATATATCAATAATTACTTTAAATATGAATGGATTAAATGCTCCAACAAATCAAGACCCATATATATGCTATCTATAAGAAACCCACTTCAAACCTAAAGACACAGATAGACTGAAAGTGAGTGGATGGAAACATATATTCTATAGACTGAAAGTGAGTGGATGGAAACATATATTCTATGCAAATGGAAAGCAGAAGAAAGCTGGAGTAGCAATCCTCATATCAGACAAAATAGACCTTAAAACAAAAAATATTAAAAGAGATGAAGAACACTACCTAATGACCAAGGGATCAATCCAAGAGGAAGACAACATAGCAATTGTAAATATCTATGCACCCAACATAGGAGCACCTCAATACATAAAACAAAAACTAACAGACATAAAAGGAGAAATTGACAGTAATGCAGTAATAATAGAATACTAACACCCCACTTATATCTATGGACAGATCATCAAATGAAAATTAATAAGGAAACACAAGTCTTAAATGACACATTAGATGAGATGGATCTCATTGATATCTTCAGGACATTCCATCCAAATGCATAAGAATACACTCTTCTCAAGTGCACATGGAACGTTCTCCAGAATAGACCATATCTTGCATCACAAATCAAACAAGTAAATTTAAGAAAATTGAAATCATATCAAGTATCTTTTCTGACCACGATGCTGTGAGACTAGATATCAATTACAAGAAAAAAACTGTATAAAACACAAACACATGGAGATTAAATAATAATTTCTAAATAATGAACAGGTTACTGAAGAAATCAAAAGGGAAATCAAATAATTCCTAGAAACAAACGGCAATGAAAATATGACAGCTCAAAATCTATGGGATGTAGCAATAGCAGTTCTAAGAGGAAGTTTATAGCAATACAGTCCTACCTCAAGAAAAAGATAAACATCAAATAGACAGCAACCTAAAACAACTGGGAAAAGAAAAACAAAACCCCTCAAAATTAGCAGAAGGAAAGAAATCATAAAGATCAGAGCAGAAACAAATGAAAAAGAAATGAAAGAAACAATAGTAAAGATTCAGTTCAGTTCAGTTCAGTCGTTCAGTCATGTCCGACTCCTTGCAACCCCATGGACTGCAGCACATCAGATTTCCCTGTCCATCACCAACTCCTGGAGCCTACCCAAACTCACGTCCATTGCGTCAGTGATGCAAACCAACCATCTCATCCTCTGTTGTCCCTTTCTCCTCCCCCCTTCAATCTTTCCCAGCATCAGGGTTTTTTCCACTGAGTCAATTCTTCATATCAGGTGGCCAAAGTACTGGAGTCTCAGCCTCAACATTAGTCCTTCCAGTGAACACCCAGGACTGATCTCCTTTAGGATGGACTGGTTGGATCTCCTTGCAGTCCAAGGGACTCTCAAGAGTCTTCTCCAACACCACAGTTCAAAAGCATCAGTTCTTTGGTGCTCAGCTTTCTTTATAGTCCAACTCTCACATCCATACACGACTGCTGGAAAAACCATAGCTTTGACTAGATGGACCTTTGTTGGCAAAGTAAGGTCTCTGCTTTTTAATATGCTGCCTAGATTGGTCATGGCTTTTCTTCCAAGTAGCAAGCATCTTTTAATTTTATGGCTGCAATCACCATCTGCAGCGATTTTGGAGCCCCCCAAAATAAAGTCTGTCACTGTTTCCATTGTTCCCCATCTATTTGCCATGAAGTGATGGCACTGGATGCCATGATCTTCTAGTCATGTAAATTGATGGAGCCATTATGGAAGATGGTATGGAGATTCCTTTAAAAATTAGGCACAAAGCAACCATATGACGCAGCAATCCCACTCCCAGGTATATACCCTGAGGAAACACTATTTGAAAAAGACCTATGTACCCCCAGTGCCATTGCAGCACTGTTTAGAATAACTAGAACATGGAAGCAACCTAGATGTCCATTGACAGATGAATGAGTAAGTTGTGATACATATACACAATGGAATATTACTCAGCCATAAAAAGGAACGTGTTTGAGTCAGTTCTAATGAGGTGGATGAACCTAGAGCCTATTATACAGAGCGATGTTAAGTCAGAAAAAGAAAGATAAAAATCCCTTGGACTGCAAGGAAATCCAACCAGTCCACTCTGAAGGATATCAGCCCTGGGATTTCTTTGGAGGGAATGATGCTAAAGCTGAAACTCCAGTACTTTGGCCACCTCATGCAAAGTGTTGACTCACTGGAAAAGACTCTGATGCTGGGAGGGATTGGCAGCAGGAGGAGAAGGGGACGACAGAGGATGAGATGGATGGATGGCATCAGTGACTCAGTGGATGTGAGTCTGAGTGAACTCTGGGAGTTGGTGATGGACAGGGAGGCCTGGCATGCTGTGATTCATGGGGTTGCAGAGTCAAACACGACTGAGTGACTGAACTGAACTAAACTGAAAGCATATATATGGAATCTGAAAAGATGGTACCAAAGAATTTATTTGCAGGGCAGCAATGGAGAAACAGACATAGAGAACAGAGTCATGGACACAGGGAAAAGGGAGGGGAGGGTGACATATATGAAGAAAGTAACATGGAAAATTACATTACCATAGGTAAAATAGATAGCCAGTGGGAATTTGCTATATGTCTGAGGGAATTCAAACAGGGGCTCTGTATCAACCCAGAGGAGTGGATGGGGAGGAAGATGGGAGGGATGGTCAAGAGGGAGGGGACATATGTATACCTATGGCTGATTCATGTTGAAGTTTGACAGAAAACAACAGAATTCTATAAAGCAATTATCCTTCAATTAAAAAATGAATAGATTTTACAAAAGAATTAAATTGATAGCATGACTTATGTAGAAAACCAAAAAAAAAAAAAAACAAACCCTGAAAATAATGATTGCAAGTTCATAGAATATAAGGGTAACACAGAGATCAATTATATTCATATACACCAACAAGGAACAAGTGGAATTTGAAGTTATAAAACAATACCATTTACAATAGCCTAAAATAATGCAATGCTTCTGCTGCTAAGTCGCTTCAGTCGTGTCCGAATCTGTGCAACCCCATAGACGGTAGCCCACCCAGCTCCCCCGTCCCTGGGATTCTCCAGGCAAGAACACTGGAGTGGGTTCCCATTTCCTTCTCCAAGGCATGAAAGTGAAAAGTGAAAGGGAAGTCGTTCAGTCGTATCCGACTCTTCGCAACCCCATGGACTGCAGCCTACCAGGCTCCTCCATCCATGGGATTCTCCAGGCAAGAGTACTGGAGTGAGGTGCCATTGCCTTCTCTGAAATAATGCCATACTTAGATACAAATCAAAATATTATGTATAGGCTTTGTATGTGGAAAACAAAAAACACTGATGGAAGAAATGAAAGTTTTTCTTTTCTTAATGGAATGGTGTCCCATGTTTATATATTAAAAGACTCAATATTGTTAAGATGTCCAATTATCCCTAACTTGATTTATAAGTTCAATGAAATCTCCATGAAAAGACCATAAAGCTAAATTATTGATATCAAAGAACAGATTCTAAATTTGATATGGGAAGGCAAAAGACTTGGAATTGTCAATAAAATATTTCTTTAAAAAGCAATAACAGAAATTTATTTAAAGACATCATAAATATAAAGTAACTAATACAGCATGGTATTGGCAAAAGATAGACATATAGAATAATATATCAGAATACAAGACCTAGAAATAGATCCTCACAAATATAGTTAATTCATTTTTCACAAAGTTTCAAAGGTAATTCAATGAAGAAATAATAGACTTTTTAATAAATAGTGCTGAATTAATTAGACATTCATATGAAAATAAAATAAATATAGATTATTTTATAAAAAATATACAATTATGCCTTTTACTAAATTAATTCATAACAGACTATAGACCTAAGTATAATATGAAAAACTAACAATGCAACAACAACAATAAACTACTTGAAGAAAGCATAGCAGAAAATCTATGTGACCTTGGGTTTGGTGATGAGTTCTTAAATATGACATTATAATTATGATCCATAAAATTAAAAAAATGATAAATTAAACATTAAAATTAAGACTTCTGCTCTGAGAAAGACAATGTAGCATACAAGTCACAGACTGGGAGAAAATATCTGCAAAACACATATCTGATAAGGGAATTATATCAAAATGTTCAAAGAGCTCTTAAAATTCAACAGTAAAAGAAAAAACAATGCAATTTAAAAATTAACAATAGATATTAACTGATACTACCAAAGATATACAGATATCAATAAGCATATGAAAAGATGCTCAACATGATTCATCCTTAGGAAAATACAAACACCACTACATGCCTAATAGAATGGATACCAACTGCTGGTTAGGATGCAGACCAATAGGGACACTTATGAATTGCTGATAGAAATATAAAATGGCACAGCCAGATAGGAAGAGTCTTACTATACAGTCCTGCCAAGGTAATGATAAGAAGAAAACTCTGCTAAACTGTCACAACTAAGAAAAGCCTAAGGATACATGATTACTAAATACAATGTGGTATCCTGAGTGATATCCTATCAGTTCAGTTCAGTTCAGTTCAGTCGCTCAGTCGTGTCTGACTCTTTGCGACCCCATGAATTGCAGCACGCCAGGCCTCCCTGTCCTTCATAGAAAGGACAGAAGAAAGACATTAACAAAATTTAGGAAATCTGAATAAAGTATAAACATTATGTTTCAACAGTATCACACAAATTGTGATAAACTTATATACTAGTGTCATGTATTAACAATAGAAGAAACTGAGTGTGGAATATATAGGAACTCTATCTTTTCATAATTTGTATAAATTTAAAACTGCTTTAAAATGAAGTTCATCTCAAAAAAGAGCAAGTTTGCAAAACTTATAATACTCAGATTACTTATAATACTCATAATACTATAAAAGTATATTAATAAAGGCAGCATGGTATTAGCATTAAGACAAATAAACAAAATAATGAAACAAAAAAGAGTTCACAAATATATTCTCACTAATATGACCAACTGATTTTCAAGAATGATGATAAGGAAATTCAGTGAAAAAAATAGTCTTTCAATAAACAGTAAGGGAAAAATTGGCTATTCATATGCACAAAAATGAACCTTAAACACATGAGTCAAAGAAGAAATCAGGAGAAATTTTAAAATATTTTCAGTTCAATGAAAATGAAAACAGCTAATCAAAATTAGTGTGATACAATAAGAACAGTGCTTAATGGGAACTTATAGCAGTGAATGCTTTGCTTAGAAAAGAAAAACTAATAATCTAAGCTTCCACTTGAAGAAACTAGAAAAAAAGAACAAGAAAGTAAATCCAAAGTAAGCAAAAGAGAAGATATAATAAAAATTAGAGCGGAAATCAATAAAATTGAAAATAGGAAATCAATGAAATGAAAAGCTGGTTCTTTGAAAAGACTAATGAGCTCAATAAGCACCTAGCTAAGCTAAGAAAGAAAAGAAGGACACAATTATTAACATCAAAAATGAAAGAGGGTACATCATAGCAGATCTTATAGACACTGAATGGATAATAAAGGAATACTATGAATATCTCATTTTCCACAAACTTGATAACCAAGATAAAGTGGACGAATTCTTTGAAAGACACACCCTCCAAAATTCACACAAGAAGAACAACATAATCTGAATAAGCCTATATCTATAAAATACATTGAGTCAATAATTTAAAACTTTTAAAAGAGAAAGCACTGGACCCAGATGGGTTTACTGGTGAATTCTACAAACATTTAAGGAAAAAGTTATACCAAATCTTTATAGCTTCTTTCAGCACGTAGAAGCATAGGGAATACTTCATAACTAATTCTATGAGGCCAGCATTATCCAGATACCTGAACTAGACAAAGACATTACAAGAAAATAAAACCATATCTCTAATGAGCATTGATGCAAAAAATCCTCAACAAGATATTAGCAAAGTGAATCTAATAATGTACAAAAGATTACACTACAGCCAAGTGCGATTATTTTAGATATACAAGGCTAGTTCAACATTCAAAAATCAATTGGTATAATACATCGCATTAATTAAGGCTTCTCTCATAGCTCAGTTGGTAAAGAATCTGCCTGCAATGCAGGAGACCCTGGTTCAATTCCTGCATCAGGAAGATCCCCTGGAAAAGGGATAGGCTACCCACACCAGCATTTTTGGGCTTCCCTTGTGGCTCAGCTGGTAAAGAATCTGCCTGCAATGTGGGAGACCTGGGTTTGATCCCTGGGTTGTGCAGATCCCCTGGAGAAGGGAAAGGCTACCCACTCCAGTTTTCTGGCCTGGAGAATTTCATGGACTGTATAGTCAATGGGGTCACAAAGAGTCAGACATGACTGAGCGACTTTCACTTCACTTCATCACATTAATTGGCTGAAGAAGAAAAATCACATGATCATTATCAATGGATGGGAAAAAAAGCATTTGACAAAATCCAAAACACATTCATAATAAAAACTCTCAGGAATGTATTAATAGAGGGAACTCTCTCAATTTGATAAAGAATATCTATAAAAACCCTGTAACTAACATAATATTTAATGGTGAGAAACTCAAAGATTTCCTACTAAGATCAGGATCAAGGCATGAATGTCTCCTCTCACCACTCCTTTTCAACAATATAGTAGAAGTTCCAGCCAATGCAATAAGACAAGGAAAGTAAATAAAATATGTATTTGGAAGGAAAAATGAACTTTTTTCATAGATGACATGATCTTCTGTGTGTGTGTGTGTATGTGTGTGTGCGTGTGCCTGTGTGTGTTTGCACGCTGAGTTGCCCATCATGTCTGACTTCTTGTGACCCTGTGGACTGTCGCCAGCCAGGCTCCTCTGCCTGTGGAATTCTCCAGGCAAGAATACTGGAATGGGGATCTTCTGTGTAGCCAATTCAAAAGAAGAAACAAGGAAAGTCCTGGAACTAAGTGATTATAGCAAGGGTGCAGAATACAAGATTAATATACAAAGGTCAGTTACTCTCCTATATGACAGCAATAAACAAGTGGAATTTGAAATTAAAATCACAATTCATTTTTATTAGCACTAAATAAAGAAAGAAATACTTAGGTATATATCTAACAAAATACATACAATATCTCTATATGGAAAAATACAAAATTCTGATTAATGGAATCACAGAATAACCAAACAAAAGGAGAGATATTTATAGATAGGAACATTCAATATTATCAAGACGTGAAGTCCAAAATGATCTATAAATTCAACACAATTCCAGTAAAAAGAAAAACATGGGAAGTTAATTTTTGGATATCAACAAGTTGGTTTTAAAGGTCATAGGGACAAGCAAAAGACTCAGAATAGCTAACATGCTATTGAAAAAGAAGAACAAAGTCGGAGGACTGACACTATCTGTGCTGGAATAGCATGATATCCACATACGAAAAATACATATATATATATATTTATCTATATCTATGCATATAGATATACATATACAGATGTGCTCCTGTGCTTTATCAAATCCAACTCTTGTGACCCTATGGACTATAGCCCACCAGGCCTCTCTGTCCATGGATTTCCAAGGCAAGAATACTGGAGTGGGTCACCAGTTCCTCCTCCTAGGGAATCTTCCCAGCCTGGGGCTCAAACCTGCATCTCCTGCATTTCCTGCATTATTTACAGCTGAGCCATCAGGGAAGCCCCTTATACATACATACATATATATACATATACACACACATAAAATATATATCTAAACACAAACTTTGCAACTTTCACAAAAATTATTCAGAAATGGATCATGGACCTAAATGTGAAACATAAAATTATAAAACTCCTAGAAGAAAAGATATGGGGGAAAATCTAGATAACTTTTGGTTTAGGCACCACTTTTTTAGCAAACACACTGAAGCCATACTCACAGAAAACGAGTCAGTCTAATCATGCTAGGACCTAGCCTTGTCTAACTCAACGAAACTAAGCCATGCCCGAGGGGCAACCCAAGACGGGAGGGTCATGGTGGAGAGGTCTGACAGAATGTGGTCCACTGGAGAAGAGAATGGCAAACCACTTCAGTATTCTTGCCTTGAGAACCCCATGAACAGTATGAAAAGGCAAAATGATAGGATACTGAAAGAGGAACTCCCCAGGTCAGTAGGTGCCCAACACGCTACTGGAGATCAGTGGAGAAATAACTCCAGAAAGAATGAAGGGATGGAGCCAAAGCAAAAACAATACCCAGCTGTGGATGTGACTGGTGACAGAAGCAAGATCCGATGCTGTAAAGAGTAATATTGCATAGGAACCTGAAGTGTCAGGTCCATGAATCAAGGCAAATTGGAAGTGGTCAACAAGAGATGGCAAGAGTGAACGTCGACATTCTAGGAATCAGCGAACTAAACTGGACTGGAATGGGTGAATTTAACTCAGATGACCATTATATCTACTACTGCGGGCAGGAATCCCACAGAAGAAATGGAGTAGCCATCATAGTCAACAAAAGAGTCCAAAATGCAGTACTTGGATGCAATCTCAAAAACGATAGAATGAACTCTGTATGTTTCCAAGGCAAACCATTCAATATCACAGTAATCCAAGTCTATGCCCTAACCAGTAATGCTGAAGAAGCTGAAGTTGAACGGTTCTATGAAGACCTACAAGAGCTTTTAGATCTAACACCCAAAAAAGATGTCCTTTTCATTATAAGGGACTGTAATGCAAAAGTAGGAAGTCAAGAAACACCTGGAGTAACAGGCAAATTTGGCCTTGAATGCAGAATGAAGCAGGGCAAAGACTAATAGAGTTATGTCAAGAAACGACACTAGTCATAGCAAACGCCCTCTTCCAACAACACAAGAGAAGACTCTACACATGGACATCACCAGATGCTCAACACTGAAATCAGATTGATTATATTCTTTGCAGCCAAAGATGGAGAAGCTCTATACAGTCAACAACAAAAAAAAAAGACCAGGAGCCAACTGTGGCTCAGATCATGAACTCCTTATTACCAAATCCAGACTTAAATTGAAGAGAGTAGAGAAAACTGCTAGGCCATTCAGGTATGACCTAAATCAAATCCCTTATGATTATACAGCAGAAGAGAGAAATAGATTTAAGGGCCTAGATCTGATAGATAGAGTGCCTGGTGAACTACGGAATGAGGTTCGTGACATCGTACAGGAGACAGGGATCAAGACCATCCCCATGGAAAAGAACTGAAAAAAAGCAAAATGGCTGTCTGGGAAGGCCTTACAAATAGCTGTGAAAAGAAGAGAGGCGAAAAACAAAGGAGAAAAGGAAAGATATAAGCATCTGAATGTAGAATTCCAAAGAATAGCAAGAAGAGATAAGAAAGGAAAAGAACAGAATGGGAAAGACTAGAGATCTCTTCAAGAAAATTAGAGATACCAAGGGAACATTTCATGCAAAGATGGGCTCAATAAAGGACAGAAATGGTATGGACCTAACAGAAGCAGAAGATATTAAGAAGAGGTAGCAAGAACACAGAGAAGAACTGTACAAAAAAAGATCTTCACAACCCAGATAATCACAATGGTGTGATCACTCATCTAGAGCCAGACATCCTGGAATGTGAAGTCAAGTGGGCCTTAGGAAGCATCACTACGGACAAAGCTAGTGGAGGCGATGGAATTCCAGTTGAGCTGTTTCAAATCCTAAAAGATGATGCTGTTAAAGTGCTGCACTCAATATGCAAGAAGATTTGGAAAACTCAGCAGTGGCCACAGGACTGGAATCCAATCCCAAAGAAAGGCAATGCCAAAGAATGCTCAAACTACCACACAATTGCACTCATCTCACATGCTAGTAAAGTAATGCTCAAAATTCTCCAAGTCAGGCTTCAGCAATACATGAACCGTGAACTTCCAGATGTTCAAGCTGGTTGTACAAAAGGCAGAGGAACCAGAGATCAAATTGTCAACATCCACTGGATCATGGAAAAAGCAAGAGAGTTCCAGAAAAACACCTATTTCTGCTTTATTGACTATGCCAAAGCCTTTGACTGTATGGATCACAATAAACTGTGGAAAATTCTTCAAGAGATGGGAATACAGACCACCTGACCTGCCTCTTGAGAAACCTATATGCAGGTCAGGAAACAACAGTTAGAACTGGACATGGAACAACAGACTGGTTCCAGACAGGAAAAGGAGTACCTCAAAGCTGTATATTGTCACCCTGCTTATTTAACTTGTATGCAGAGTACATCATGAGAAATGCTGGACTGGAAGAAACACAAGCTGGAATCAAGATTGCCAGGAGAAGTATCAATCACCTCAGATATGCAGATGACAGCACCCTTATGGCAGAAAGTGAAGAGGAACTCAAAAGCCTCTTGATGAAAGTGAAAGTGGAGAGTGAAAAAGTTGGCTTAAAGCTCAACATTCAGAAAATGAAGATCATGGCATCCAGTCACATCACTTCATGGGAAATAGATGGGGAAACAGTGGAAACAGTGTCAGACTTTATTTTTGGGGGCTCCAAAATCACTGCAGATGGTGATTGCAGCCATGAAATTAAAAGACGCTTTCCTTGGAAGGAAAGCTATGACCACCCTAGATAACATATTCAAAAGCAGAGCCATTACTTTGCCGACTAAAGTCCATCTAGTCAAGGCTATGGTTTTTCCAGTAGTCATGTATGGATGTGAGAGTTGGACTGTGAAGAAGGCTGAGTGCCAAAGAATTGATGCTTTTGAACAGTGGTATTGGAGAAGACTCTTGAGAGTCCCTTGGACTGCAAGGAGATCCAACCAATCTATTCTGAAGGAGATCAGCCTGGGGTTTTCTTTGGAAGGAATGATGCTAAAGCTGAAACTCCAGTCCTTTGGCCACCTCGTGTGAAGAGTTGACTCATTGGAAAAGACTCTGATGCTGGGAGGGATTGGGGGCAGGAGGAGAAGGGGATGACAGAGGATGAGATTGCTTGATGGCATCACTGACTCCATGGACATGAGTCTGAGTGAACTCCGGGAGTTGGTGATGGACAGGGAGGCCTCTTGTACTGTGATTCATGGGGTCACAAAGAGTCGGACACGACTGAGCGACTGAACTGAACTGAACTGAACTGAACTTGTATATAAGGTCGTGGTGGGGGGAGCGCTTCCCTGGTGGCTCAGTGGTAAAGACTCTGTCTGTGATGCAGGAAACTCAGGTTCGATCCATGGAATTCTCTAGGCCAGAATACTGGAGAGCGTAGCCTTTATCTTCTCCAGGGGATCAAACCCAAGTCTCATGCATTGCAGGCAGATTCTTTACCAGCTGAGCCAGAATGGAAGCTCAAAAATACTGTAGTGGGTAGCCTATCCCTTTTCAAAGGGATCTTCCTGACCCAGGGATCTCCTATCTGGAAAAGGAAATGGCAGCCCACTCCAGTATTCTTGCCTGGAGAATCCCATGGATGGAAAAACCTGGCAGGTTACCATCTGGGGGATCACAAAGACAGCTGAGTGACTTCACTTTCACTTTTCACTTATTGGATAGGACACCAAAGGCACAATCCATTAAAGAAGGACTTGATAAACTGGATTTCATTAAAATTTAAAATTTCTGCTGTGAAAAGGACAATGTCAGAGTAAAGATACCAACCACAGACTCAGAAAATATTTGCAGAAGACACAACCGATAAAAATGTTATGCTAAATATACAAAGAACTTATAAAACTTGATGCTAAAAAACAAATAAACCAATTTGAAAATGGGCCAAAGACCTTAACAGATACTTCATCAAAGATATACAGATGGCAAATAAGAATATGATAATATGCTCCACGTCATATGTCTCAGGCAAATGTAAATTGAAACAACAATGAGATACCCTTACTAACCTAGTAGAATGATTGAAATCCAGACCAATGACAACACCAAATATTGGGAGGATGTAGACCAACAGGAATTCTTATGCATTGCTAGTATGAATGCAAAATGATGCAGCCACTTTGGAAGATAATTTGGTAGCTTCTTACAAAACTGAACATATTCTCATCATAAGATCCAGCAATCACATTTCTTAGTATTTACCCAAAGGAGTATATATTTATGTCAACACAGAAACCTGTGCATAGATGTATTTGTTGTTTTATTCAGTCACTAAGTCATGTCCAACTCTTTTGCAACCCCATGGACTATGATCTACCAGGCTTCTCTGTCCACCAGGATTTCCAAGGAAAAACTACTGGAGAGGGTTGCCTTGCCCTCCTCCAGGGGATCTTCCTAACCCAGGCATTAAACCCACATCTCCTGCATTGGCAGGCAGATTCTTTACCACCAAGCCACCAGGGAAGCCCCACACACAGTGGCATATAGCAGCTTTATTCATAATTGCCAAAACTTGGAGGGAACCAAGGTATCCTTTGGTAGGAAAATGAGTACATACTGGTACATCAGGAAAATGGAATTTTATTCACCTATAAAAGAAATGAGCTATCAAGCCACACACACAAAAAAAGAGGAATCTTAAGTGCAAATTACAAGGATAAAAAAGCCAATCTGAAATACTCAATGATTCTAAGTATCTGACATTTTGGAAAAGGCAAAAGTATAGAGACAGTATTGTTTAGAGGGGAAGAAAGGAAGAAAAGGCACAGAATGTTTAAGGAAGTGAAAATACTCTGTATGATATTATAATGGTGGGTACATGTCATTGTGTATTTTATGGATTTGTCCAAATCCATAAAATACACAACACCAAAAGTAAATCCCAGTGTAAACTATAGTCTTTGGAATAATGATGTAGCAGTGTAGAGTCTCTGGAGAAGGCAATGGCACCCCACTCCAGCGCTCTTGCCTGGAAAATCCCATGGATGGAGGAGCCCGGTAGGCTGCAGTCCATGGGGTCACGAAGAGTCGGACACGACTGAGCGACTTCACTTTCACTTTTCACTTTCATGCATTGGACAAGGAAATGGCAACCCACTCCAGTGCTCTTGCCTGGAGAATCCCAGGGATGCGGGAGCCTGGTGGGCTGCCATCTCTGGGGTCGCACAGAGTCGGACACGACTGAAGCGGCTTAGCAGCAGCAGCAGCAACAGTGTAGATTCTCAATTATAACAAATGCTTAACTCTGGTGAGGGATGTTGATAATATGGGAGGCTATGCACGCATGGGGACAAGGTGTATATGGGAAATCTTTGTACCTTCTTCTCAATTTTGCTATGAACCTAAAATAGCTCTTAACAAATAAAGTCTATTTCTTATAAAACCAAAAACTTAGGAAAAAGAAAAGAACCCCAACCCTTACTTTACATTTCACACAAGAATTAACTTGAAATAAATCATAGACCTAAATATACAAGATCAAATTATTTCAATTGTAAGATATAATACAGAAAAATGTTTTGCTTGAATGTGTATTAAAATATAGATTGATATTGATCTATCTTTATAGAGAGAAACAGACTGAGATCAAATTTGGCAAAATGTTAACAGTTGAGGATTCAAAGAGAAATATATGGATGTTCTTTTCACTATTCCTAAAAGTTTTCTTTCGGTTTGGAAATTTTAAATTTAAGCTTGCAGGAGAATATAATAGAGTCAAACTAAAACTGAAAAAGAAAAACACTGCCTCACACTCTAGGACTGCTCCAAATGTCTCAAAATAATTAAATTTGACTCTATTAAGTATTTCAGCTTTAGAAACAAAAGGCTTTAAAATAGAACAAAAGTAATAATCAATGACAAATACACATGAGGTTAGAGACCAAGAACAAAAATTCATTGAATTTAGCAACATCAAGGACATCAGTGGTTTTGTTGAAAGTAGTTTCGATTGGGTATTGAGAGCGGAAACAAAATTTAATTAGAGGGGGGTGTAAATATGTATTAGAGAAATTAAAACAGCCTTGTAATAAACTATTTTGTGAAGACAGTGGGAATTTCTCCTTTTTTTATGAGGAGGAAATAGGCACAGAGGTAAAAAGGGTTTTAGATTGTGGTGGGAAAATGATAGAATTTGCATATGTTAATTTCTACTGGGTTTGCCAAAAAGTTCATTTGGGGTTTTCTGTAATATCTTATGAAAAATCTTAACAAACTTTTTTGCCAACCCAATACCTTTTTCGGTGAAGAAAGGACAAAGGTTTTAACCTGAAATTTAGTATTGAGAAATGAGCTGGTTTAAAGAATTTGAAAGTCACTTTTAGACATCATAATAGTGTTTCTGGGTTCTAGTGAAAGTCTATTTAATAATACACTTACATTAATACAATATTCATACCTGTACATAAATTATTGCTCATTAAGTAGCAGCACTATCTTCTCTGTATTTATCCCAGAGAAATGACATTATGTTCACTCAAAAAAACTATATACTAATTATTATAGCAACTTTATTTCTGATTATTAAAACTTGGGAAAAACTCAAATGTCCTTCAGCTGATCACTGAATGGGACATCCATACAATGGAATACTGCTGCTGCTGCTGTTGCTAAGTCGCTTCAGTCGTGTCCGACTCTGTGTGACCCCATAGACGGCAGCCCACCAGGCTCCCCCGTCCCTGGGATTCTCCAGGCAAGAACGCTGGAGTGTGTTGCCATTTCCTTCTCCAATACAATGGAATACTAGTCAACTGAAAAAGGAAACAAACTACTGATACACATAGAAACATGGATGAATCGCAACTGTAATATGCTAGATGGAAAAAGGCAGATTCAAAAGATGGCATACTATCTGATTCCAAGTAAGTAATATTCTGGAAAGGCAAAACTATAAGGTATAAAACAGACGAGCTGCGGCTTAGGGTCTGGGAGTGAAGGAGGAATAGATGAAGTGGTGTCTAAGGGTAATTCTTGGAGTGATAGAATTGTTCTATTATTGATCATAGTGGTAGCTACATGACTGCAGGTATTTGTCAAATCTCATAAATCTGTACATTAAAAAGGGAGGCTTTTACTGTACGTGTATGCATGCTCAGTCGGTCACGTCTGACTCTGCGACCCCATGGACTGTAGCCCACCAGGCTCCTCTGTCCATGGGATTCTCCAGGCAAGAATACTGGAGTAGATTGCCATTTCCTTCTCCAGGGGATCTTCCCGACTCTAAGATCAAACCCAAGTTTCCTGCATTAGCAGGCAGATTCTTCAACACTCAGCCACCAGGGAAGTCCCCTGCTGCTGCTGCTGCTGCTGCTGCTAAGTCACTTCAGTTGTGTCTAACTCTGTGCGACCCCATGGATGGCAGCCCACCAGGCTCCCCTGTCTCTGGGATTATCCAGGCAAGAACACTGGAGTGGGTTGCCACTTCCTTGTCCAATGCATGAAAGTGAAAAGTGAAAGTGAAGTCACTCAGTCATGTCCGACCCTCAGTGACCCCATGGACAGCAGCCTTCCAGGCTCCTCCATCCATGGGATTTTCCAGGCAATAGTACTGGAGTGGGGTGCCACTGCCTTCTCCAAGGGAAGTCCCCTACAGAAGTAGAAATATAATGTAGTACACATAAATCTTATATACTGTTACAAAACCAATGTTAGCTCAATAATTTTTAAAAGCACCCCAAAGATGTCTGTAGGTATCATAGGAGTGGAGGTAAAAACCACAGTGATGCAAGTAAGGGAGTTATACCAAGACATTCCTTACCTCTTTAGCAAAAATGAATGAAGTGATGGATACATGCTAAACAGTAAAGTTTTAGGGGCATGAGGAACTTCAGCTTTCATGTACTTCACTGAATAAGTATTTACCATATGTTCTTTTTGTAATTTTTTTCCTGTGATGGAAAACTAGTGCCTACAAGAAGGATGTCAGGATATGAAGCTCTTCTAATATTTAAAATAGAGATTGGCAAGACCATCCTCATTGACCCCAAATATGAGACTATTATATGTGCTGTATTAGTTTGTGGAAACATTCTAATGGAACAGTAGGACTTCATTAAGACAGGTGACTTTGCTCATATTTAAACTTTTCCAATTTAAGTGTACCAGTTAAGCAGATTTACAGATTACATTGTCCAATCTTAATGAAATTTGCCCTCACAAAATGAACAAGAAATTCGAAAAGTCTCTTGCAAAGGAGTCATCAAAGGCAATTCTCTTATCACAAGTACAACTGAGCAATTAGAAAATAGTAGTGCTAAGATTCCTCTTCCCCTTTGGGCATATTTCCTATCAAACATTTATGAGTGAAAGTCAATGACAATGAAAAAATCATCAGACAACCATGTCACTATTACTAAAATAATGCTAGTAGTAATACTAACTATAATTACTTAATTAAATGAGAAAAGTGTTTATGCTAAAAAAAAAGAAAATAAAAATAAACAACATTGCATTCAACTTTTTTCTATTTCAGTTCCTATAACTGGCCAAGTTTTTATATGAATCATATTTGTATTTGATTATCTTTGAAGAACATAATTTATACGTAAACATGTGTTGGGATACAAATCCATAGAAATATTTTACTGAAAGGCGCACACTATCAAAAACATTTGAGGGTTTTCCTGGTGGCTCAGTTGTAATGAATCCACCTGCCAGTGCAGGAGACTTGCGTTCCATCCCTGGTCTGGAAAGATCCACGTGCTACAGGACAGCTAAGCCTGTGAGTCACAACTACTAAGCCATAACTCTAGCGCCTGAGAGCCGCCACTGCTGAGCCCACAGGCTGCAACGAAGCCCATATGCCTAGAACCTGCGCTCTGCAACAAGAAAAATGAGAACCACAATGAGAAGCCTGCATACCACAACTAAAGAAAGCCTGCATGCAGCAAGGAAAACCCAGCATGGCCATAAACAAATAAATAAACCTTTTTTAAAAAAAGTTTTCAAATACTTAAAGAAAAATTTGAAAGCATTGATGGAGAGGATATAAATTCTACAAGTAGATCTATGAGGCTAATATCAATAAACAGGAACATTTTTTTAAATTTAAAAATCAAAAGACTTTTATTCTTTAAAATGAATGCATCAAAAATATAAAGTAATTATTCTTTTTTCTAGATCTTATAATCTCACAATAAAATATAGAGCTCTGTTCTTTAATATTTCCCTCCTTACAGATACCAAGTTAAACCAGAATTTCTAGAATCAATGTATTTTGTGAACATTTGAAAAGAAATGTTGATATAATGAAAAGCATATAGTTATCATTAGAAAGCAAGATGACTTTTGTAAAAATAACTTGCACAACTGACTTGATTTGTCTTTTTTAATAATGTCACACTGACATTAAGGGAATGGGGTAAATACTACTATCTTAACAAAGCAGTTTAAAAAAATCAAGATGTGAATAATAATTCAGTAGAACACATTTAGCTGACACATACTGTAATGCATAACCAGAATAATCTTTCCAGTTCACTTCCTGGCAGTACCACAAGTCTGGAGTCTTTTGATGTCCTCAGAAGGAGATCTACACTCATTATTCCCGTCACCTCTCACTGACCCTCCAGTCTCGGATGCCCTCACTACTCTCCTTGCATGTGTGTGCTGCTCACCTGTGTCCAGCTATTTGCAATCCCATGGACTGTGGCTCACCAGGCGCCTCTGCCCATGGAATTCTCCAGGCAGGAATACTGGAGTGGATGGCCTTTCCCTTCTCTAAGGTCTCTTCCCAACCCAGGGATCAAACCTGCATCTCCTGCCTTGCAGGCAGATTCTCTACCAGCTGAGCCTCCAGGGAAGCCCCACTACTCTCCTCAGTGAGTTTAAATTTCATGATTCAGTCAGTGCAACTATTCTCTGTAAAGGCTCTTAGCTCGCACCTCCCCCTGGCTTTCCTGGATGAACTTACACCTTCTACATTTAAACCTACACCTGAATGTAGATGACTACAGCTAAACTATTCACAGCCATGTTATCTAGACTCACTTTCTCCTCTTCTCCATTTAGGTAAATTTCAACTCTGCTCTTTCAGGCCAAAATTTGTAAAGTATTCCATGACTTTCTATCATACTCTATATCAATCCTTCAGCTAATTCTACCTTCAAAATTATCCAGAAGAGAACTGATTTTAACCACAGCCACTACTACCATTATAATCCAAGCCACGAATACCTGCAATAGCAATCTTTCCTCCCTCAAAACACAACAAAACAAAACAAACCTAGCCTTTCTTTTCCCTTGGCCAGCTCTGGTCTATTTTCAATTCGGCAGCCAAAATAATCTATTATAATGTAAAAGTCTCTCGTATGGTTCCTCCACTCAAAATTCAGCGGCTTACCAAACTGAAGCTCAAATTTCCTGCAGTGACAATATAAAGTCAGTTTTTCTTTCTGATCTCATCCTAGTCTCTTCTTTGCTAATTTTACTTCAGCTACTTAGAAGAAGTGGAAGAAGAAGCCATCCCCTTCTCCAGGAGATCTTCCCAACCCAGGGACTGAACCCAGGTCTCCTGCATTGCAGGCAGATTCTTTACCATCTGAACTGCCTGGGAAGTTTTCATAGGTATATATATATATATATGTCCAAACACAACAAATTGCAAACAATAAATATGTATGATTTTTTATATATCAAATATACTTCAATAAAACTCTCAAGAAAACCAATTATAAAAGTAAAGGAGGAGAGGAGGGACCTAATTTGGGCTCTCTCTTGCACTTTCCCACATGAACTATGTAACCTGGGCCTCAGTGACTTTGTACGTGCTTTTTGTTCTACCTTCCATTTCCATCTCTATCACCATTCATCTCAGTGGCTCAGTGAAGACTCATTTGTTATGAGTCTTTAAATCTATTAAAACCTCTTCTATGCTGCCTCTGTAGTATGCTCATACTTCTATCATTGTCCCTATTACACCAGGTTGCAATTATTTGTTTTGAGTCTTTCTCCTTATAAGCTAAGAGTTTCTGGATATTAAGATTCATGTCAATGATCTACTGTATTTGACACCCCCATGTCTACGTTATACAACTGATTTTCAAGTGTAATTGAATCTATATTTTTTAAAAAATCTAGAAGGATCTAATTTTCCAAAAGCTTTAGTGTGAGCCAAAATTGTTGTTGATATTTGTTATCCAGATTATGGAAAGTAAATCTATAATATTGTACCAAAACAGCCACAGGAGAGTATGAGCCTCCCATTACCGGGGACATTTGGGCAGAGCCTGGATAATCAATGCTCATGGAATCTTAAAAGATCCTTGAACTACATGGGAAGTTAGACTAGAAGAATCCTCAGGATCCGAGAAAAATGTATTCCCTGATCAGAGAAAATCATTCTCTATCTTTTCTTTTCTTTTTCGCAATTTATGGCAGTTTTTGACTGTATTGTTCTATCTAATTTAGCACAATTTGAGTAAAATTTAAGGATTAAATGCAAAGTCAACTATAAATCTGTAGTGAACATGTTTGCTCATGTAATCTGAATGACTTTATAGTCAAAATATATTTTTAATTTAAAGGTCTCAATCTATTTGTATACACTTTTTATGTTAATAAGCTGAGCTTTGAAATAACAAAAACATTTAAATTCTAAAATGTTATTACTAGTGATATTTTTCCATTGGTTCTTAACCATTGTTTTATCTCCTCTCTCCTTCCTTCAATCAAATTTTAAATTACATAATTGCTTTATTTGAATAGTTGTACAATTTTTATGATTTTAAGATGTTTGGAATTTAGAAGCATATTTTAATACTGAATTTTATTTTTTTATAAAAGGTGTATTTAATTATCATAGTGTTAATGTTTCAAGAGTAACAGCTTTATTTCAAAATACCTTAGTGATTATAAAAAATTTTGCTTCTACTGATACTGTTATCATGCAACACACTTTACAAGTGGTTACACTGTCTTATTTTATTGTAAAAAAATAATACCAAACCTAGAAAAAAATAAAATTTTTTCATTCTATAGTGAGTGTTCTAGTACAGAAAGATTTCAGTGATTTGTAACAGATTACATAGCAAGTTATGGCAAATTGAGAAATAGAATTTTCTCCTGATTTTATCTGAGAGTTCACTACATTTCAAATCTACATATCTAACTTCCAGGGTCTACTAATGGAGAGAAAATTTTTAAGAATTTCCTTTGAATTTTTAAGAATTTCCTTTGACTTATTTAAGAAATAAATTTGTTTTTGTTTTCATAAACTAAGTAAAAATATATATATTTAATATTTCTTTAATTAACATTTTTAATTTACTAGTTATCCCCAAAGCCAGAAGAAATCCTTAGGTAAATATAATATTTAGTATTTGAATTGCAGTAACCCACTAACATTTTTTTTCTTTCAAGTTTCTCTCACTTTGACCTTAATCTCTAGAAGGCAGTCTTCACATGTGAATTCCCATCTGGTAGGAGGCCTTTTCTGTTCTTGATTTTAAAGAAATTTAATATAACTTAAAATCATCCAAACTAAAAACCCACATAGAGTTTATTGGCTAAATCCTTTTCTGTTCTTTGTTATGCAGAAGTTTGCCTTATTTTAATATAAATAGATAGTTATTCTCTGTGTCAGTCACTATTAGCAAGAAATTCATAAAAAATATGCATGACTATAAGTTAAGAGCACAAGTCTTTTCTGAGAGATCAATTTTGAAGTTCTGGAACCTGTAAAAACTAAGAGAATGTTCCTTCAAAGTAATTCTTATTATTTCGAATTCTTTTTTCTATGCTTATGATAAATCCATACATTTTCCTACTCAAATATTTGCATGACACTAATAATAGATTTTTCATTAATTTCACAGTAGAAATAAACTGAAAATGAGGATTTTGAAACTGAAGTCTGTATATATTTTAATTCAAGTAATCAAAATTTTCCAAGGTATGCAAACAACTGAGGAAATTAATATAGGAAATTTGAAATAGCTTTGATGGTTTTGCAAGAATATTTAGAAGTGGACTAGAAAATTTATTCTGTTAAAATTTAAAAAATAAAAAAAAAGAAAAAAAAAAGAAAATTTATTCTGCTAGAATAGGTAGATAAATAAACAGCTAGACATACAAACACACGTATATGTATACAATTCTTAACAGTAAAAACTGTGCACTGTCTAGAACATATATATGATTTCTCTGTTTTTCCTTTGTTTCGGTTCCATATAATACCCCCTAAAAAGGAAAACTCTAAAGAAGGCAAATCGTAGTTTACAAGAAAACAAAAATGATAGATAATGAGACGCTTAACCAGTTGGTAGGCATCTTAATACTTGGTATGTTAACCCTCAGCCTCTGAGAGATACAGAAGTAGATGTCCATCAAAATGTGTGCTAGCATTGGACAACTTTCCAATAAGAAATTCACCAGTTGCAATCAGTGTCCAGCCAGCTTTTTAAGTGAATCAACCATCCATGGGACAAGTCAAGTTACTGCATATTACGGAAATTGCCAGAACATTATCCCAACTGTTCAAAGGCTTCCTGACCCTAAACCTGAAGCAGACATAGCAAGAACAAGGCTACCACTAACCAGCATCTACATGGCTAGAGCTGCTTTAATGACACAAATTAATGAACATTATATAGCACCTCCCAAAGATTGTTTCAAGGAAATCTTGCCCTTACCCATCCATCCCATGAAGGTACAGAAACATATTTGGAATAACATTCAATCTCTTCAGTGGGCAAGGCATGCCAACAGGCCCAGTGCATACAGAAATAAGGGAAAGGAGGTAGAGAAAGACGGAAGGAATGATGGAAGAAAGGGGGAAGAAAATGACGGACGACAGTCTTCTCAGCTTCTGGGTGCCTGTCTAGAAAGATCATACCACTGACCAGAATCCAGCTTTAGCATTCCTAAACTGAAATACAGTTAACAATAAAACAGAAAGCGTGATTATCTAAGTAAGGTCTTCATGTGGAAAATGCAACTTAAGAAAATTTTCTTCCTATAAGTTTACATAAATATGCATATATATTCATTAAAATATCAATCTTAGAAAAACTAGACAATTCTCTCAAAATCTTCTGGAAATTCAACATGCTTCCATATTTTAAAAATATAATTAAGAGTTCAAAAGCTTTAGAGCTTCAAAACTTTTTCAAAATTTTCACTGAGCACAGAATATGGGTGAACCATGTACAGACTGTTCCTGACTTGACTTGGTTCAATTTTTGATTTTTCAACTTTAGCCATGGTGAGAAAGTGATACACGTTCAGTAGAAACTGTAGTTCAGATTTTGAGTTGTGATCCTTTCCCGGATTAGCCCTGTGTGGTACAGTCCTTTCTCTTGATGCTGGGTCGGGTGGCAAGCAGCAGCTCCCAGTCAGCAACTCATACACTTACAAACATTCTGCACCCACACAAGCATACTGTTTTCCACTTTCAGTATCACATTCAATAAATCACATGAGATTTTCAACACTATTATAAAATAGGCTTTGTGTTAGATGATATTTGCCAAACTGTAGACTAATGTTAGTGCTTTCAGTACATTTAAGGTAGGCCAGGCTAAGCAATGATGTTCCGTAGGTTAGCTGTATTAAATGCATTTTCAGCTTATTAATGACAACCCACTCCAGTACTCTTACCTGGAAAAATCGCAAGGATGGAGAAGCCTGGTAGGCTACTGTCCATGGGGTCGCAAAGAGTCAGACATAACTGAGAGACTTCATTTTCACTTTTCAGCTTATTAATTTTTCAACTTATGATAGATTTATCATTTTAAGTCTAGGATGATTTTAAGTCTAGGATGATGCATGTGCATGCTAAGTCACTTCAGTCATGTCCGACTTGTGACCCTATGGACTGTAGCCCTCCAGACTTCTCTGTCCGTGGGATTCTCCAGCCAAGAATATTGGAGTGGGTTGCCATTGCCTACTCCAGGGGATCTTCCTCACCCAGCGATCAAACCCGCATCTCTTATGTCTCCTGCATTGCCAGGTGAGTTCTTTACTGCTAGCGCCACCCTGGAAGCCCAGGATGATCTGTACTTAATACAAAGTATACAGAAGTATACGGCACTTTCATATAATTCATAAAACGTAATATGTGGATATGTCATACCTTTCAATTTCTCATGTAGCTACAAAAAAGGAATCTAGATTACTAAAGTGACATTTATATGATGTCTGTGTCTCAATAATGATGCTGGAAACTACGAAAAAACTGATGCATTCCTTGGATGTTTAAATCAACCGAAACAGTCTGTTCTCATGATGCATTGTGGCATGAGTGAGGATACATCCTCAAGCTCCATATGCATTTTGCTAATTTCCCTAGGTTCATTACTTTCTGGGTTTTTCTGACACTTCCTTTGCACTCTTGCTCCCTCTCCCTCTCCCTCTCTCCCCCTTTCCCTCTCTTCTAATTAGGCCACTTCTTTCTTCCTATCATTCTTGCTCTAAATATACTTGCTAAGTCTATCGCTGCTGTTGCCTCTTCTCCAAGTTATCTTTTTTTAGGCACAATGCCAGTGCCATTTTTCTTATGATTTGTGAAAAGTCTTTCTTTCCTCTGTCCCTGCCCAGGCCTCCTACCCCCTGCCTAAGCTTTTCCTTTTTCCTCTATTATCTACTATGCTCTCTGTTATATTTCTAGCCCTTAAAGTTCACAGGGCTCATGAGAAAAGAAAACTACAGCTGTGGTGAAACAACAGAGGTTTGTCCAAAAACTACCCTTGGTTATTTGAATCTAATTTACAGCGTTGCCTCCAAACAATAGCTTAATTGCAGGAATCTCAGAGGGAAAAAAAAAAAAAAGCTGCAAAAATCAAGCAGAAGCCTTGGAAAAAGCATTTGTTATATGTCTGTTCTCAAGACACAGGCTCCTCCAATTTGCCTTATCCTTCCATTAATATGATAAAACAAAATCTATTTACATTTTTCTTTATTTACAGGAGAATTAAATCATAAAAGCTTCAGTTCGTCCAATTAATGAACTAAAGGTGCAATATTAATAAGATACAGAATACATGTCATCTTAATCTTTAAGAGATAAATATAAGATATATTTAATTCGAGTAGGATGTTTGCAGTCTTATTAAGAACACTGGGGAAGGCAATTGGGTAACTGATGTCTGAGTTCTTAGTGACATCCAGAGAATCTTATGGGCTAAAGGAATTCCCAGAGGAGAATTGTGGAATTTAACAGCCAGTTTGGGCTTCTACGCTTGATTCACTTCTTTGCTTAGTTATGCAGTGAGTTTTAAAGCCTTTAATTTGGCCAGTGTTGTTATGTATCTTGTTTTTCTATAGCATCCTGTTTTGTTTACTTTTATGGCTAGTTTGGTTGCCTAAAATTATTGCCCTTTCTCTGTAGGTTCAAAATGTTAGGTGAATTTGCCTCAATAGTGATCAGCATTTTTATTTTCATTTCACAAGCAAATACTTTTATATGTGCTTTGAATAAAGAATATATTTTCGGTCTTAGTAAGGAAATGAATCATTATAAACATAACTGGATCCCTTGCCTTCTTTTTTTTCTATACACTCCACATGTATCTTCAATAGGTTTACTGAGCTGCTGATCTACAGAGAAAAAAATCTTTCTGATTATAACTGGGAACATTAAACACAATCCTATATTTGCAGAATCAAAATGACCCAAGATGATAGCACTACAAATACCAAGTTAAGTTCCCTGTAAGCCACCATCAGAAGTTAACAGTCCAGAGGCAATTAAGGGAGTTTACTTTTAAAGAAAAATTCTCTCCCAAAATCACACCTGAGTTAGTTTTCAGGGGAAGATAGGGATTGAAAAATATATGGATTCTACATAAATCATTAGGATATTAAAAGTAAACAGAATAGACAAAAAAAATAAAGAGAAGAAAAGCAAAAAAGTGAAGATGCTATTTAATTAACACTGATGTGTAGCCATGAATACCACATAGATAGAAACTTCTACTCCAAGAATCTTTTAAAAAGAAATACTGCTGTGATAAGAGAAAAGGAAGCATTAGGACTGACCAGCTTTTGAGCAGTCATATTTTGGCCTATGGAGTTCTGTGAAAATTGCACTGTACCAGTAATATTTAATTGTAGCATAAAAATTAAACACCATTTACTTGATATAAAATAGGGATAGTATGTAAATTAAGTAAGTTTCAATTCATGTCTTCTTACTCACATCTGTTGGCAGTTTAAATAGTTTTAGTGTCATTAATTGTTAGAAAAGTGCAAGATTTGCTGTATGCTTGCCACTTAGGACCAAAGGCACAAAAGTCTAATTGAACTAAGTAATTAGTAATTTGTCATTTCCTATTGTCAGCAATTACTTTCCATTAGAAATCCTCACTGAAAATTCTAATTTGAAGTGAGGTTTGCATTTTATTGCTGTCCATCCAAATTAGTTTAAAATTGACAGCTACATTTTCATTTAAAATTTTAAAGATATTAAATATGCTTGAGAAAACTGAAGCACACTCAGCTCCACATAAGCCTCTGTGTGTGTGCATGCGCATGCAGACACTCACACTTAGAAGAAAAAGACAGCCAACACCCAAGAAGGCACCTTTTATTTTTCCAGAAGGGAGTTGCTGTGCAAACATTACACCGTGGTTGCTTCTATGAAATTTCAGGTTTCTGATTTTTACATTTACACACAGACCCCTGCAGTGATTCTCTCTCCTGCACACAGATGGACAAGGAAACAACACACTATTAGACTTCTTTCTAGGGTTCCGAGCTCCTTCTGGGATATGGCTGTTGGATGGTTTTTCATTTGTTCTTTCTTCACGCTCCACTAGCCAATCAACTATTTCCCTTCCCTATGTTCTGAGCACTGTATAAAGCTAAAAGGGAATGTAGCCTCAAAAATAATACTAAGGAGTCGACTCATAATTAGCATGGGTCTACTGATGTATTTTAACTAAGGGCAACTGATGAGTCAAGCTCATTCTCAAACTTTGTAAAAGTTTAAGCACCACATATTTCCCAACTGATAGTTTTCCTCTTTTAAAACTTAAGACTGTTTTCCTTGAAATACAGCTGGATATCTTTAACAATTAGGCCAGGCTTCCAATTATTAACTTTAAAGATACAGATGCAAAGGTCACATATTTTTCTCTCTACCCCATGATTAAAATTCTGAAACTGTAAAACAAATCTTTAAAAGACTTGAGTTAATATACCTGTGTACAAAGACCCTGTGTCTTAGATGAAGCTAATAGAACTTGCTCTGGGAAAAGCATATCCACATTGTTATATTATGATAAAGAGGTAATGTCCATAAAGAACATTTGATTTATTAACCTAGAGATATAATTACATTAAAGGCAAAATGACAATGAAATTCCATAATAACATGTCTAATAATTCAGTAACTAATAAGGGTGGTGTTGAATGCATTTCTATATTAATTGAAGTGATACGGTTTACTAAATTTCCCTAAGTTATGCAAGTGCTAAAATTGACTTGTAACACTAGAAATCATAATGAATTTCTCTTATAGTTTAAGTGACAATCTAATCATTATTCTAAACTCATATACTTTTATAGAACAAATTTTCTACTCTTACCCCTTTGGTAACTAACTAGATATATCACACATCTGTAACACTTAAGTGAACATTAATTAGCGCTAATTTACAATCAAATTCCAATGGAGAAGCAAATTATGCCTTCTTGAACATCAAAAGTCTTTATTATGACCATTATGATGAATGTCAGAACATCTTAATTATTTCTACTTATAAATAATATTTCCCACAAACCTTCAAAATGCACAAGAATGCTCTAGAAAGCAATAATAATAATAACAATAATGCTGCTGCTGCTAAGTTGCTTCAGTCACGTCCAACTCTGTGCAACCCCATAGACAGCAGCCCACCAGGCTCCCCCCTCCATGGGATTCTCCAGGCAAGAACACTGGAGTAGGTTGCCATTTCCTTCCCCAATGCATGAAACTGAAAACTGAAAGTGAAGTCGCTCAGTCGTGTCCGACTCTTAGCAACCCCATGGACTGCAGGCTCCTCAGTCCATGGGATTTTCCAGGCAAGAGTACTGGAGTAGGGTGCCATTGCCTTCTCCAAATAATAATGCTAGTCTTACTATAATTTAGTTTTAACTCAGTAATAGTGCAGTTCATTTCAATGAATATCTTGCTCTTTTTACTACTTTATAACAGAAAAGAGATTGCCTGAAAATTTAGGAGCATAATTTTCCATTGTGTATTGTTTAACAGCTATTGAAATAGATTTTAAAATTTTGACTATACTGCCACAGGATTTTGCTACATGAATCCAAGTTTGTCCATAATAAATATAGCAGTTTTAGATGAACCAAAAATAATTTAAACTGTAAAATATTTGCCTCCTTGTATGAATCATACAGTTCCAAAGCAAAATGCTTCCCAGAAGAAAAATAAGCAACAGATACCAACAAACTCCTATTCCACTCATTCTGAAATTGTGTATAACTGCCAATAAGGCACTGAAGAAAAGAGAGAAGTAAATTAAAAATTCAATAAACACTGATCAATATGCTTGTAAATACCAAGTCTATAAAATGATCTTCTCTTTAAATGTATTTAAACCACAGGTACATGTTCTATATTTTGCAATTCAGTTAAGTCTAGTTAAATATGTTTCAAATGGAAACATGCCAGAAATTTAAGACCACCAGAGAGGATAATAAAAAAAGAAGGAAGGAAGGAAAGAAAGAAATAGGGAGAGAAAGAGAAGAAAGGAAGGGGTGGAGGGAGGGAAGAAAGAAAGGAGAAAAGAGAGAAAAAAGGAAGAAAATAGCAGCTCAGACTGTCAAATTCTCACTGTGTCCTGGTTTAGCACCAGCTCACAATCAGTTGAATAAAGAAGTCATCTCTGTCTAAGATGTAAATAAATCACAAGCCTCAGTTACTTTACCACTAGCTGTTTGTCATTCAGGAAAATAATGGTTAATCAATGTCTAATCAATGAAGATGTGTAACATATTAGTTTGCAGTCCTTCATCATCCTATTTTCTTCAATTGCCTGGGGGTTTGTGTTTAGTACTTACAGAATCGATTACAATTGAGAGTGATCATTCAGCTCATGTTGAGAGCTGTCAGCTGTGCTTTCCACGAGGCAGCTCTACTCTTGTGTTTAATATGAGATGCTAATATTTAGCTGCATCTGACAAAGTAGGTTCCACGGTGAAACATTTTTGAGAAGCGCTTAAGTAACTAATTGTATCACTACATGTCACTTGATGAAACTAAACTTTTCCTGACTTCACAAAAATCATAAGCATTACTGGTTTGCTGTGGAAAATTAAAGGGAAATAGCTGCCTGCTTGAGTCTGATCATGCCTTCAGGGAAGGTCTAAGAAAGGCAACTACAGTAACGCCTTTATAAATAACTACCAAGGGGGTGGGGGCAGGGGGAGGAGATAATTCTTCCGTTTTCATATAAAGCAACATTTTTGACATAACGTTTGTGTATTCTCTAGTGCAAGCCTCTTTTGAATGCCCGCGATGTCTCACAAACACCAGGAGAAAAGTTAGACCCGCAGCCTCTTGACACATTTCTTTTAAGAAAGGATCTTTGGTGGCTATGCCTGTTTAAAGTCCAGAGAAAATGTTAATTGCCTGACAAGCCTATTTTTTCTTTCCATTTATAAAAATGTATTACCAGCCTATATACACATCCTGAAGAAAACCTGGAAGAGTATTATTAAAGGCGGGAGAGGAGAATCCTGATTTCAACAACAATAAATAATTGCCAAGTTATGGAGAGCTTTGCTTTCATTACTGCCTTGTAACTTGTTTTCGAAGTTATGCTGATGACATTCACAGAACCTAATGTTAAAGACTAATAATAATATAGTATATCATGAGAAACATTTTTGGATCTGGGTAGGACTGATTTTGAAAGGACAAGTTCAGGTGTGTTACGGTTAGTATCAGCTCCAACAGCACCCTCTAGTGCCCACTTCCCTGAACCACTTCGTGGAAGGCGGAAAAGCCATTTGTATGCGTGCAAGCTCACTGACACTTGCTTTATAGCCAATATTAGGAAACTTTAAAAAGTATAGTCATCATCACAAATGACCTAAATGTGCTCTTAAACTTAAAAATGTTTGAATATCATTCTGTGATCAAGCATACCCGAGAAATGTACAATGATCTAAGGTTTTTACAGGTAAAATAGTGCATTAATGTTAGTAGACTGTTGCTTCAGTGATATGTTATCCAACTTTATGGTATTTCAGGATATGTTTTAATAGTTTAAATTGCTGGGATAGTTGATAAAAACTTAACTAAGGCCACACCTTAAAAAGAAAGGTGGTTTATGCTCAATACCATCATGTACAATGAAGTATTGAACTTACATTGTTTTCACTAACAGTGGGAATTTGGTGAATCTGACTTGTCTGTAAAAACAACTAATTTTCAGTTCAGTTCGGTTCAGTTCAGTCACTCAGTCGCGTCCGACTCTTTGCGCCCCCGTGAGTCGCAGCGTGCCAGGCCTCCCCGTCCATCACCATCTTCCGGAGTTCACTCAAACTTACGTCCATCAAGTCGGTGATGCCATCCAGCCATCTCATCCTCTGTCGTCCCCTTTTCCTCCTGCCCCCAATCCCTCCCAGCATCAGAGTCTTTTCCAATGAGTCAACTCTTCACATGAGGTGGCCAAAGTATTAATTTTAAAGGTGAGCAATAAAGATCCAATCAAATGAGTAAATAAGCATTTTTGTTTTCTCTTAGCTTCAACTTCCATTTCACCAATAAATCCCATTATAGTCATGAGTACTTTGGACCAGAATGGGTCTGGTGGAAAAATGAAAGAAATTCTGTAAAATACTGGTTTTACTTATTTTTTGAAATAGAATTTCATGGTCAGAAGGAACAGCTACAGAGAAGACGTGTATTCAACTTTAGATAACGGATATATCTTTCTAGGTTGATGTGCAGAATGTGTAGCAGAGAAATAAGAAATCATGGGTTTATTGTCATATGTTATGCTGGCATAAACTGTATCATACAAAGAAGTCACTTAGCTCACCTGACCTAAAAAACACACAAATATCTCATCCTTTAAGTGAATCAAAACTGTGTGTAAGTGTGTGCACACACGTGTGTGAGCGTGTATGTGTGCGTGTGTGTCTTGGCAAGCCAGTGGTTAAGACTTCCCCTTCCAATGCAGAGGGTTTGGATCTCTGGTCAGGGAGTTAAGAGCCCACATGCCTCAGGTCCAACAAACTAAGATATAAAACAGAAGCAATATTATGACAAATTCAATAAAGACTTTTAAAAAAATGGTTTACTTCAAAAAGGTCTTTAAAAAAAAGAAAACCCATACACCCTTAATGTTTGTGTGTGTGTGTGTGTGTGTGTGTGTGTGCTTGCAGATATGACAAAGAGAGACAGGACAAAATTGCTGCTGCTGCTGCTAAGTCGCTTTAATCGTGTCCAACTCTGTGCTACCCCATAGTCAGCAGTCCACCAGGCTCCTCTGTCCATGGGATTTTCCAGGCAAGAACACTGGAGTGGGCTGCCATTGCCTTCTCCGGAGGATAAAATTGCTAGAAGTATGCAATCCCAGAAAGAGTCCCCACCACAAAAATGCTGTTTTATCAAACACATTTGGTGTTTTTCTCCTTTACGTCAAATTTCTAATTGAGAAACAGTTCATATATTTACATCCTGAGATATCTCAGCAAGCTTTACAAGGCTATTTCTTATATATATATATATATTTGTGGCAACTGGAATAGTCCAAAAGGAAAAAGCCTATCATTTCTGAAATGCCTAATATATATGTTAGTCTCCAGACTAGGCATAAACATATGTGTTATCCCATAGAGAATCACACCAAGCTTAGCAATAAACTTGGTCAACATTTTCTAGAAGTTATTCTTTTTCCTATCAGACCCATTACTTAAGGGCATGAGAAAACTTATTAGCTGGATGTCTTATAAGCTGGGCTCACATACCTGTGCAAATATTTGTAGTCTTCTTAAATTACATTTTGACCATCAGCAGTTTCTAAATCGACCACATACGCTTTAAAAGGCAAACCAACAAAGAAGTATGTAAAAGATCTTCCTCTGGCTCTTTGCACAGCTACCAGGGGAGGTGAGCTAGCCCCATGAATGTCTGCACTTTGATATAAGAGCTGTGATAATGATGAAAAGTTAATGGATTTTTATCTATATCAACCTGATGATCATAGACCTTGTTATTTTTATTATTTTTTAAGAAGGGGATTGGTGCTGCATGAATATGAAGGCATATATTCACAGCATTTCTTAGATTTATAGGTACAGGGGCTACAAAGCCTTCTTTCCTTTCTAGGTAGATAAATTGAGTTCCATGCAGTTTACTATGTAGGGGTCTTTCAAATGAGACCACAAAATCTTAAATCCTACTCCCCTGTGTGGACATTAAAGATCCCATAGCACTTTTCATAAGAGTAGGGGCTTGTCACCATGCCACTAGGCAAATTCCTACAACTTACCTTAAAGTCCGACAGCCAGCTTCTCTCCACAGGATATTAGTGTATTAGGTACCTTGGAAAAGTTCAGTATATTTATTCAATTTATTAAAAATGTTAACCTAATGGTTCTGAAAATTTCTTTTTTAGTGAAAAGGAACCAAAGGTCTCCTTAGGCAGAGTTACTGTAATGTTTGTTGCATGAAATCAAACTTCCTTCCAAAATATTTGATTAGTCTCTTTTGAACATAAATGCCTACAGTATTAATTTTATTTAAAAAACAAAAACAACCAATATATAATAAAAAAAATCTTATAATCCATGATCCATGCTTTCTGATACAGGTAATATAAAACAAATGATATAATCTACAAAACCATGACAAATGAAAGACTTGGAAAAGGTTATGGTTTGACAAGGTAACATTTTTGAAATCTGGACACCAATCAAATTGATGTAACTATTGGTGATGCAACACTCTTTGACACTAAAGTCTTTACCACTGTCTAAAACATAGAGAAGAGCCCATTGTGATTGCTTAATGTCAGCTTTTGTTCATAAGCTCCTTCATAAAACTGAAACAAGGAAAATGATTTAAAGCAGTTCAATTTGTCTATTTACCTTAATCTTTAACTATTCCCATATGTCTGGCTACATGATGTATGACTCTTCGTAAACCAATTTTTCAAAGATATACACGACAGAAAAAAGTCAGGCTCCTAACCTTTTATGCGTTGAACTTTTATAGAGCTCTAGAAAACAAAATGCTTTTAGGTTTCAGAAAAGGAAAAAAAAAAGGGCAAAAGGTTATTTTCTTTCTCTCTCCTCTTAGTAAATATTTGCATCAGTGAAAGTAGAGCAGACACTAATTTCTAGGTACATGAAGAATCATTTGGAAGGTCCTATCTGCAAACATTGATGATAAGGTCTTTGTTTTAAAAAGAGCTATTTAAAAAATGATAATGCATAAATCAATATCATTAAGCTCTTACAGGTCCAGCAGTTGAGGTAGGAATATTGTGCTAGGTATAATACCATTCAGTGGGGTGAGCAGAAAATAAGAAACGCAGGTTAGATATTCCTTAGAATAAAGAGTCTGAATCATGACCATAGAAGATTTAGTTTCACTCTTATGGAAAACAGTAATTGGAGAAATTAGTCAGTGTTGAAACAGAATGTTTTAATTATTTTAAAAATATCACAAGATTAGTAAACCAATTTTAATTAATTTGTATGACTTTATAAAGATGGAAAATAAAGAAAAATTACAGTATTTTTGCTCATTCATGTAACTGATATTTATTAAATACCTACTGTATGCTCGGAACTGGATAAACAGCTGCAAACAGGACACATTCACATCCCTGCCCTCTTGGAACCTATAATTTTGTTTAGAGCTAGAAAAAAAAAAAAACAGATTCAGGATCATTATTATCAAGTTATGGTTAGGCGTTAAGGTAAAAGTGAAGATTTTTCTGGTACTTTAAGTTCTTAGCCCTCCTGCAAATTTTGTGCTATAGCCTGTGTAATTTTCAAGGGACATTATAATATCCCAGGTGGTTTGTCCAAACTACAAAACCTGGTCTTTCCTCACAAAAAAGGCACAAAACATTAGAACTCTTATGATAAATAGGAAAAGAGAGTTAGCATTTGTTACATGTCTAACTATGGGCCTAGCCCAATTCCAGGCACTTTGCATATTTTTATCACATTCACATCTTTCAAAGGCAGATTGCTGTCACTTCAGTCGTGTCTGACTCTGTGCAACCCCGTAGACGGCAGCCCACCAGGCTCCCCCGTCCCTGGGATTCTCTAGGCAAGAATACTGAAGTAGGTTGCCATTTCCTTCTCCAATGCATGAAAGTGAAAAGTCAAAGTGAAGTCGTTCAGTCGTGTCTGACTCTTCGTGACCCCATGGACTGCAACATACCAGTCTCCTCCGTCCATGGGATTTTCCAGGCAAGAAAAAGAGTACTGGAATAGGGTGCCATTGCCTTCTCCAAAAGGCAGATTAAGATCAGCTAAATCATTTTATAGACAAGAATAGCCTTTATCTTAAAAGTAGAAAAAAGTCAAATAGAAAAACCAATGAATCATTCAGTGTTTCTGCATCAGTAATTCCATAAATAGTACCTTTCTTTTGCAGATTTTGTAAAGGGGTCTTAATGAACTGTATAAACTGATGAGCTATAAGGTCTAATGCAAAAAAGTAAATCTGTCAATCTATGTGAAAATATCAATCTTCAAATTATTATAACCAAGCTTTGTTGAAATTTAATATATGAAATCTACATGACAAAAATCAGTATACTGTCTAAAGTGTAATAAGGAATTTTATTTTCATCAACATCACAGGATGATTCTATGATTCATCTGTGCCATTTTGATGTGCCATTTGATCAAATAGCCATAAATGCAAAACTAAGGTTTTAGTACCAGTTTCCAAATTATATTGAATTTCCATCTCATGTACACAATTATTATCCTCCAGGTGAAATAATGAAGCATATGCGTATTAAACATATATGTATACACAGACACTACCTTGTTGTGGCCAAGGGGCTTGTGCAACTCAGTGAAACTATGAGCAGGGACATGCAAGATGGACAGGTCACAGTGGAGTGTTCTGACAAAACGTGGCCCACTGGAGGAGGGAATGGCAAACCACTCCAGTATTTTTGCTACAAGAACCCCATGAACAGTATAAGAAGGCAAAAAGATATGACACTGAAAGATAAGCACCTGCCCCCGCCGCAGCCCAGGTTGGAAGGTGTCTAATATTCTCCTAGGGAAGAGCAGAGGACAATTACTAAGAGCCCCAGAAAGAATGAAGAGGCTAGGCAAAGCAGAAACGACACCCAGTTGTGGATGTTTGGTGGGGAAAGTAAAATCCAAAGCTGTAAAGAACAATATTACATAAGAACCTGGAATGTTAGGTCCATGAATCAAGGTAAATGGTCAAGCAAGAACTGGCAAGAAAGAACATCAACATCTTATGAATCATTGAACCAAAATTGATGAGAATGGGTGGATTTAATTCAGATGACCGTTACGTTACATGACTACTGTAGGCAAGAATAGCATAGAAGAAATGGAGTAGGCCTCATAGTCAACAAAAGAGTCTGAAATGTAGTACTTGGGTGCAATCTAAAAAAGGACAGACATTATATAACTATATATAATATACATTACTATTATACATACAGCTATACTTGCAGTTCTTAAAACCCAAATATGGCTATCCTTATCATTTTGAGGATGAGAAAGGATCATAAAACTTACAAAAACTAGGATTTAACTGATGTGACATTATTTTAATGTACATCTTCAATCTATTAAAACTGAAAAGGAATTCTAAATGTATGAGGATAACAGGAAAATACTGTATTCCCAAATTAAGCCTATTCCAAAATAATTAATTTTTTTCTACTAGTGGTAATCATAATTTCTAATCTCCTGCCAATTTCAAAATTAAAAGGTATCATCTTAAAACAATTTCAAATAACTACAGAAAATAAAACCTCTAATAATTAACTATAGGATGTAAAGTTGTTAATTGTGTAATGAAATATACTGACAATTCTCAGAAGGAAGGGAAAGCAAACACAGCCATATGAGATTTGGCAAATGGCTCTAATCTATTTTGTTAGAAAACGTGCCACTTTTTCTTAATCCACTGATAAAATAAAGAAAAAAGCTAATAGAAATTGGATCAATATCACAAGGTATATATTCATATATGGCTATTGTTTGATAATTAGGAGGCTTTATGAGGATGGAATAGATGAACACTTAACTATACTCTCACAAATAGAAATATCAGTACATAACTTGAAAATTTTAAGTTATTTTTAAAACTTTATATTATTTTTAAAGAAAATAAAATAATTTTAGATGGCATTTAACCTGAAATAAAAATGATTTTTCCATTTAGCTCATTTGGACAAATACATTTCAAATCAACTATTCACAAAAAACAACTCATTTAAAATAGATTTTTTGTTTTTTTTTTAAGTTTCAGCTTTTTTTTTTTTTTCAATGGTTCTTTTTTTAAAACTACAAGTATGCTTGAGAAACTAACTGTGGATCATGTATACAATGTAGGGTCAATGCTGTATTGAATTTCCAGACCATTTTCAGACTACCTTCTGGCAATGGAAGCATTTTGACCACTGACACTCCCTTTGGGTATATCTGACTATCCTGGTACAATGCACCATTCCCCATTACTGAATCTACAACAAACTGCTCTAGGTTATTCATTGATTGAGTGTTTAAGTATATTCTTCAGGAGCAAATAGAGAACTAATCCGTAAGCAATCACATAAAATAAAAAATCAGCAGAATTCCTGCTTTAAAGATGCTTTGAGCTTAAGCACTTAATTATGTGCAGTCTTTGATTATATTGTATTATATTCAATAAAAATATATAGGAACTCTGTTTCTTTGTATTGCTGCAGATTCTTCTCAGTGCTTCATTGTACCACGCAAAGAAATTAAGAAAGCACCTTCCAAAGCAATCATACCAAGTTGAAGCATATCTGCTCCCTATTTATACCAGTATTTTTTTCCCCTGGGTCAATCACATTATTCACCAGGATGTCTATTTAACCAACAAAGATGCTAGTAGTGATTCTATAGTTTTCTAATATGCATCACCTATATATCAGGTAGACTGTTTTCAGACTCCAGATATACATTTGTCTAGGCATAGGCATCTACATTCATCTTAACTAGACTGTATTTTAACAACAGGCTTGAGGACTCCTTGCTCAGTGTTCTTAAGCAATTCAGAAGCTGAGAGTGTGCGCGGTGGCATGTGTGAGAGAGCAGACAGCTCTGTGTCCATTCTCACGGCCCCTCTGTCAGTGTGTATTTAGGACAGCTTTCTAACATGAAATCAGCTCAGCTGCAGAGTCGACTTCAGGGGCTTCTGAGAGAGAGGGAAAGAAAGAAAATACTTCAACTCCTTAAAATGTATTTGCTGTTTCTGTTCTCTGAAACTCTGAATGTGTTTTCTTATTTCTAAAGGAAACAACTTTTGGAGGATATATCTAATCATATCCAACTTATTTCTTTTTGTTCAAATCAGCTTGGTAGCTGTTAATAATTTGACAAACATGTAGAAATGTTTAAAAATAGAGTAAGATATTCAAATATATATTTTTTCAGAAAAAAACTTTATAGGAATTTGTATACTTTAATACCTGGATTTTTAAAAAGGTGGTGAGAAAATGAAGTGGAAATACTTTTTATAGCCATATAGATGCTGTCTTATTTTATTCTTTTGTAAAATATACTTCTGGTTTGTTAGGTTCTATGTGTTTTGTTCTGTTCTATAGCCAGAAAAGCTTTCATGGAAGCCACTATCTGCATAACAGAGGGAAGACATGTACAAAATATTGATATCAATAAATAAAAATAATCACAATTTTATCTAAATTCCTTTTCTAAAATAGAACAGCAGCACTGCTTTGATGCTGATGCTTTTATTTACTGAACTATATTTACTTAAACTCAGCAGAGGAGGCCTGTAGAAGAAATTATCACTTTGTTGCCTACCTAATATAAGAATTCAGTATAATCTTGAGTTTATTCCAGCTAATGCTGAATGTGAAAACAGTTTATTTTAATAAAACATTTTAGTAACATTTCTTTCAAGTGGGAAATGACTAGAGACTGTAAAACAATTTTAAAATACAAGCAAGCAAACAACAACAAAAAAAGAAAATGTCAGTCTCTGTGGCCAATGTCACATTACCAGTCACTTCTCTGTTCAAGTTTTTAGAGTTTTTCAAGTGTAACAATTACTGATCCAGGTCAGTTAATCAATGTGATTATGCTGTGGGGACCTGTATGTGTGAGAAGAATGTGGCCCGTTCACAAAGGACTTTGCACCGTGAGACGAGTGTATAGAAATGGAACTCAGTTGCTTATAAAATAGTGACAAAATGCTGACAATGTGAGACATTTTAAAAAAAGATTTCTCTTCTCCAGATATATTTCCCCAAAGTTATGACCAATTTCAAAAGGCTTTTTCTTTAGGTGGGGAGGAAATGCAGAGCAAATATTTTTTACCATCTTCTTACAATATCATGCAAAGTTTTATTTTACTTTTTGTAAATTATACTTTGGTGGGTTAGGTTTGGTAATGATAATACTTCCCAACTTCAGGTCAAGCTAATATATAGGTATATATATTTATAATACTTTTACTGTATAGAATTTGTCAACTACATTTTTATATTCTTGAAAATGCATATCTATTATCAAGATACACACTCAGAGGCATTTGGGGAACTTTTCTATAATTTTTAATATAATCATTTGATCCTTCCAGGAAAATGTCTTTTTTCAATTTAAGAAAGACTCTGCTAAAAGTTGACCAATGTATAAAAGCCCATAATAAACAAATAAAAATATATTCAAGCCACCAATGAATCCCAGCTAACATCATCCTACTGATACTTAACTATACTTGTACACTTATCATGTTGAATTATTATCTTTTTCATATGGCTCAGAGGTTAAAGCGTCTGCCTCCAGTGCGGGAGACCCGGGTTCAATCCCTGGGTTGGGAAGATCCCCTGGAGAAGGAAATGGTAACCCACTCCAGAATTCTTGCCTGGAGAATCTCATGGACGGAGAAGCCTGGTAGGCTACAGTCCATGGGGTCACAAAGAGCCGGACGTGACTGAGCGACTTCACTTTCACTTTCATAGTTCTTATTAAACTATGAAGTATTTAAAGACTGAACCATATTTCATTCAGAGCCTAATTCATGTAGCAAATTTACAGTCAGTTTTTGTGGAAGAAGAGAATGGAAAGAAAGAAAGAAAAGGAAAGATGGACAGGCTTGAACAAGAAAGCTAAGTAATAAGACAACCCCAAAGAAAAGGAATGTATACAATAGGTAACAATGTTAAGTTTAGCAGCCTTTGCTATCGGACAAGGAAAAGCATTAGTCTCTAAGTCATACAGATGTAAATACGGTTGCTGGACTTATTATTTATCTATACTTGAGAATTTCAACATTTTTTTTTATTATGTAAGCTCACCTTACTTCATTATCATTCTCCAAGGACACATTTTGTGAAGATGAGTTTATGTTTTGTTTTTTCAAATAAAGAGAACACATTCCATCCACCCGCTGCTATCTAGTTTCTGAACCACATTGTCAAAACTAAGTTTCCTTCTGTGAAAGCCATACAAGAACACCCAAAGTTGTTCTTATGAACCACCAATAAACAGTCCCCTTAGGAACCTCCAGACAACAGCAGCAGCCATACCTGCGTTCAGAGCCCTGCTACCTAGGAAGACTCTACCGGCAAGAGTCTCAGACTGATCTCCAGTTGGAGGGGAAGTTGCAAACACGGTCAGTTTCTGGAACAGAGGCTACAGTGCTCATCCCACGAACAATCTTCACATGTATATAGCAAGGAAAGAATTACTCTTGGTTGCTTCAGTAAATGCAGTCTTTCTTGTGCATTCATTTTTGACTTACAAAGAATGCACAAAGTCCTATTGAAATTTTTAAAGTCTTAAATTTCATTGTCAGAAACTGAAAGTCTATGTACTGCTCTTTTCTGGTAATAAGCAGTGCATTTCCTTCTCACAAATAATATGGATTTCAATTCTACCAACCATAAGACAAGGTTATATTACAGTCTAAAGCAATCATCTTTCATCTGGCATAGGGTCTGAATACATCCCTAAAATTGCATGATGTATCTGTCTTGAGTTTTAAAAGCTAATAGAAGTGAATTCCAGCTACTAATTAGTCAATCACTATTACAGAAAAAAAGGGATGATGCTATACAAATAAAAATATGTTAAATTTTGGAAAACAATTTTGGAATAATCTTACTAACCCAAGGAAGGGGGGAAAAGATACATAACATGCTTAACGTTATAAAAGAAGAGTGGATTGGAGTTTAATTTTATGTCCGAGATGAGAACAAGGAGCTATTTAATTTCTTTTCAATTGCTTGGTTATAGAAATTTTTAGACAGATTGGATAATTTGCAAAATGAAATAATTTATTAAATTCTACTCTTGATGAAGGTCAATTATATATGAATTGAGAACTGAGTATATCTTTCCTTTTCCAGTATCAGGGCCTAATGCTTTGTAGACACTGTATATCTTGTTGAATTTGTTGAGTTTATTTGAACCGAACGGGCCTTTGCATAGCTTTTACCTAGTTCACTGATGCTGATGATGCAAGCTAAAAATAGTGAACAATATTTTGAGAATTTGTTTGTGAAAAGAGAGAGAGAAAGTGAGAGGAAAAAATTAGCTGGATAAGCTTTAAGCTTAACTGAGAGAACCTCACTAAAAGATTTCATAAAGGCTTATTCAGTATTGACATACACATGTAGTTCCCCTCTCAGCTGGAATGACTCCAAAAGGGCTGTCATGGTTGGTCGAGTAAATAATACATGCTTTAAAAACAATTATAAATCTGTATTCACCTGATGGACTTTGTATTAATTCCAGTCAATTGGGCATATAATACTCGTTTAAAAAATAAGTACATATAATGCATTAAAAACTGTTTAAACGCCCATTTAACCGGAGGGGCCAAAACAGCTCTAAAATGGAGCATGTGATTAACACTAATGGAAGTTATGCATATGTAATGCAAAGGCGAACCCTAAACCCTTTTTAAAAGGGCGTTGGCAGGAGAATGACAGTTGAAAACAGTAAGATCTAGGCTTCTAGTGCTTTTGAAAGCTGGCTCTGCCCACAAAGCAGCCAATAACTCCCAGGGTGGTGAATCTTGGGGTTCATTGCACTAATATTAAGGTAAAAGAATGCTAGAAGGAATGGTCATACCAGCCTGATAAGTAATGTAGCACTGTTATTGGGTGGCAAGTCTACTTAAACAGCTATTCACTGATGATGGCTTGTTCTATCTCACTTAAAGGTCTTACCCAGGACTGCTTCTTTATAATGTCAAACACAAGAAGTTTTGTCATGTATGAGCATAATGTGGGAACAATCTCATCATATTTTGACTCATGGTGTTTTTTTCAATAAAAAGAGTGTAGGACACATGCAACAGTTGACAGAAAACCAGAAATTATTCTAGTTTATTTCTTATTTGATTGGGCTTTTAGAGAGTATTCACCAATTAGCCAGATAGATGGGGAGATTTGAGAACCAATCAAAAGTTCATTGGTTGTCTAAATTGCTTCCCTATTAGCCTTTTTAAAAAAAGTTCTAAAATTACCCACAAAGGTTCTTTGTAGTGAGTTAAGATGAGGGGAACTCCCTGCTGAAATACAAACAATACCTGGTCATCATAAGCAGTAATCCATGGGCACACCTCAGCCCGTAAATTAACTTCATAGATAAGTTATCTATGACCTACGGAAATAGAGTGGTTCTGTAGGGTGGTAGGATACAGGAGGGAGAAGTGTGATGGGAAAAAATGTATAAGGTATCTTACGTATGCTTACAAATGATCAATGAAAGCTTGGATCTGTCTCAAGGAGCCTTGCAAATGACACAATGTTCTCATCTGCTATTTTTCTGATCACTTTCAAAATGATATCATACTAGTAGCTACTATAATTCTACTCAAGTCTCAGCTTCCTTTCCACTTCCAATAGTTTGAATGTTGCTAGAATATGAGTATCTTGAACATGGGATTGTTTTTGTGTATAAGATCTAGGTATTATTACCAGTATCAAGAAGTGTGCCAAAAAGAAGGAAGGCACTCAAGTGAATAGCTGATGAATGAATGAATAAGTTAAAAACAGTAATGCTTGCAGAGGCTCATAATCAGAAATTAAGTTCAAAGTCAAATGATGAGCTGACTTCCTATTCAGTCTCCTCTTTCAAGGTGTAATGAAGATAATTTCAGCTATTGAATAGATGTTTTGACTAGATTAACACTTTGATACAGATCAAAGGACATACAGAGTAGAAGATGTATGAAAAAGCTAGCAGGAAGAGGAAAAAGAAGCAGACAGACAAAACCCAAACAACCCCGGGGATGCTCCGAGGGCCATTAACAGGAGCTCACAAAAATGAAAATACATAAAATACAAATCCCTCAGAGATTGTTGAATCTAGTTCCAGTCTCTGCAGAGGGTGGCATGCTATGTTTACTGATCTTTATTCCCATGAGATAAATGCTGCCTTCCTTACTGTCAGGTACAGTCTCACAGTAAATCCCGATGACCTGAGCCTGGCAAACTGAAGGTCCCAATCCTCTGAGACTCACAAAATACTGGGCCCTATGCAAGAGGGCATAAAGGTCTCCTTCCAAACTCTGTGGCCACTTTATCGCCTAAGTACAGTGCAGCCCTGAAGAATCTCAGCACTGCTGCCTCTCTCTATAGTTGTAGAAATCCAGTTCCAGGGATGTGAGTTGCCAGCAGGAAGGAAAACTGACTCCATTTTGTTTCCCATCCTCCTCTATTCTTCCTACATAATGCACCGAATCTCTCCTTCACCCGTGAGAAAATAAACCTCCCAAAGGAAAGGAAGCAAACAAGCAGAAAATACTAAGGAAGTACATGGGGAAGGGAAGTACAAAGATCTAAAATAAGAATAAAGTGAAGTCACTTAGTCGTGTCTGACTCCTTGTGACCCTGTGGACTGTAGCCAACCAGGTTCCTCCATCTGTAGGATTTTCCAGGCAAGAGTATTGGAGTGGGTTGCCATTTCCTTCTCCAGGGGATCTTCCCAACCCAGGACCTGAACCCAGGTCTTCCGCATTGTAGGCAGATGCTTTACTGTCTGAGCCCTTTCAGTTCAGTTCAGTCACTCAATGGTGTCTGACTCTTTGCAACCCCATGAATCACAGCACGCCAGGCCCCCCTGTCCATCACCAACTCCCAGAGTTCACTCAGACTCACATCCATCGAGTCAGTGATGCCATCCAGCCATCTCATCCTCTGTCATCCCCTTCTCCTCCTGCCCTCAATCTCTCCCAGCATCAGAATCAGAGTCTTTTCCAATGAGTCAACTCTTCACATGAGGTGGCCAAAGTACTGGAGCTTCAGCTTTAGCATCAGTCCTTCCCAGGGCTGATCTCCTTCAGAGTGGACTGGTTGGATCTTCTTGCAGTCCAAGGGACTCTCAAGAGTCTTCTCCAACACCACAGTTCAAAAGCATCAATTCTTCAGCACTCAGCCTTCTTCACAGTCCAACTCTCACATCCATACATGACCGCAGGAAAAACCATAGCCTTGACTAGACAGACCTTTGTTGGCAAAGTAATGTTTCTGCTTTTCAATATGCTATCTAGGTTGGTCATAACTTTTCTTCCAAGGAGTAAGCGTCATTTAATTTCATGGCTACAATCACCATCTGCAGTGATTTTGGAGCCCAAAAATATAAAGTCTGACACTGTTTCCACTGTCTCCCCATCTATTTCCCATGAAGTGACGGGACCGGATGCCATGATCTTCGTTTTCTGAATGTTGAGCTTTAACCCAACTTTTTCACTCTCCTCTTTCACTTTCATCAAGAGGCTTTTGAGTTCCTCCTCACTTTCTGCCATAAGGGTGGTGTCATCTGCATATCTGAGGTGATTGATATTTCTCCCAGCAGTCTTGATTGCAGCTTGTGTTTCTTCCAGTCCAGCGTTTCTCATGATGTACTCTGCATAGAAGTTAAATAAGCAGGGTGACAATATACAGTCTGAACCCCTAGGGAAGTCCTATAATAAGAATAGCCTGCCAAAAACGTCCTATTATTCAGTCTTCACCATCTCCCAATGAAGTTATCCCACCTTTGATATGTGGAAACTGACGCTGGCCTGAGAGAATAATTTAACCAAGGATGTATTGGATACCTGTGATGCATTAGCACTAGAAGCCCAGGGCTCAACCAGAGGAAATGGCCCTTTCCTCCATGGAACATACTTAGTAAAGGAGATAAAAAAGTAAATATGAAATAAAACACAGTGTGATGAGTGTTACAGTAACTAAGCACCTAAGACAGCTTCTAACAGACCTGAGGAATTAAAGATGGTGCTAGATACACTGAAATCTAAAAGATAAATCGGATTCAGCAAAGCAGAGGTAACAGAGACAGACCGTATAGAAAATACATTCAAAAGACCAGAGATAAGATGAGCAAAATCGCAAAGGAGTAAAGAAAGTTTCAAAAAATGATGTTAAAGATATCAACAGAGACCAGCTCATGTAGGCCCTTGTAGGTCATAGAAAGGAATTCAGACATTACCATAAGGACAATGGAAAACAGTTGAAGGGGGTTAGCAAGGGTGAAATCTCATCAAATTTGTAGTTTTGAAATATTTCTCTTACTAATGTGAAACATGGATTAAGGCAAAAAGAAAAGTATTTTGGTTGAATTGTGGATGTATTAATATTTTTCGTCTAACAAAGATGCCAATTTCATAGGGTTCAGTCTACTGATTAGGCAGCTGCGGCCTGCACTAAAGCCATGATGGGAGAATGGAAATATATAGATGCTTTCTAAATCATCTGTAGCTATTTTTGAGCAGGCATAGATTTGAAGATGATTGGATATAGCAAAGAGAAAGAAAAGAAGGCACAGAGAGGGACCCTCCTCAAAGTTTCCAAAAATAGCATCTGGGTAGATAGTGAGGGTACCCATCTAAACATGAAAACAAGTGGAAGAAACAGAAAGAAAGAGACAGAAATGGGCTGATTGAAGGAATTTACATATACCCAGAACTCCATATTCCAAGAGTACAGGAAATGGTTTAAAATCAAAACACTATTAATAATTTGACAGAATTAAAAATGAGCTTAAAGAAAGGATGATGTTATGAATAGATCTATCAATTTTCTATATTGTAAAAATAAAATCCTTAAGCTAAATTGTCTATCCTATCTTTCTGTAAAATAGATATTGCTTTTAACCCATTAGAAAAAAAATAGGCTCTTATTTTTGCATAGATTGATAATCTGACCTTCTCCAGGTTGCCAAAGCCTAAGAAATAGCTTCAAGACTATAGATTAACCTTTATAGGGTGCACTTGACATGAATTTTTAAGAGATATAGTGTCTTCAAATAAATGATCCCAACACAAATTTAAGATTCAATCAGCATTAATGGTGGTATTAGAAATGATAACTTCAATTATAAGCATAATGCATTTTCCTTTGGGAAATTAATTTATGTAGAGTAGGTACTTGGAGTTTGCCCTGGTTCAGCCATACTTCAAACCTACTCGTGACCAAGAAAAGGCATTTGTGCTAGTATGATCTTAGATAATAGCAAATAGCAAATGTTTTAAAACATTAATGTTATGTAACTCATTTTCCAAAATTTCTTTTTTCCGTTCATCTAAGAAAAGAAGTGTGGGTTGAAATTACAACAAGGTAAGATATGAAATTAGTCAAGGAAATCTACAGATTTGTCCTTGTGTAAATTTTATATTCAACCCATGATTTCAAAAGTACAATAGTAACTGTAAAGTATTGTGATACATAAGAATAAAACAATTTAATTTCAGCATTTTTCTATCACTTCACTTTTTGAAAGAAAGCGGTAGTTCTTCAAGGAGATACATAACCTAAAACTATAAAGTAATTTTTAAAGATGTTGACAGCTACGTTTTAAAATGAGGATCAGAAGAGTTCTCTTGAAAATGAAAACAAAACTCTCTGTAACATCAAAATTATCTAAATGAAACATTCAAAAGAAGATTTTTTTTTCTCTAGCTAATTAAAAAAAAAAAACAATTTCTAAAAAAAAATTTCCTGGGAACACTGACAGAGTATAAAGAAACACATTTCTTAAAGTATACTATAAAATATATGGATTAGAATCCATATTCAGTATCTATAAAACAACTGTATTAATAAAATGAAAAATTTTTGTCAAACTGTAAAGCCTCAGAGTGTTAATAAGTATAGGTAATGTTTACTAACAGCTTTTTATATGCCACACAAAACATACCAGATGTTTTAGGCACTTTGAGGTAAATACAGTTATTAGTTTCAGTTTACTAATGAATAAACGAAGTGTGGAGTTGCTCATCTGAGTTCTCCAGGCTAAGGAGTGGCAAAACCAGACCTTTATCTCCAATCTGTGTGTCTTTTGAACATGAGCTTGACCCCAGAATGTTCTATATATGGCCCCTTCAACAAAGTAAAATGTGAGCTGATATATTCATATTTACTTTAGATCAGCATATCTTTTCATTGGCAATATTTAAATAATGGGAGAGGTGACACTAAGAGGTGAAAACTGGAGGCTTTGAGTGGGAGTATCCAGTTATCCTTCTGTGCTGGTTATTAAGTTTTTAACCAAGTGAGTCATTTATCTACGCAGTTTTTCTGTCTGCAAAGTGAGAATTGGATTAGATTGCACTAGTATACCATTTTAAGTGGTATTTCTGATGCTGTAACTGGTTATTATACAGATTCATCAGATAATTTTAAACATTTAAATAAGAAGCCCTTCATAAAAACTCTCTTTAAAAAATAGTTCAATATAGCTTTCCTTTATTCATACAACATACACATGTTACACATTGAAAAGAGCTTGGCGGGTACTTTGAGAAAAAATGTCAAACACATTCTATGCTTTCCATGATCTAGCAATCTACTTGGAAAAATTAGAAATGCATGTAGCCAACACATAATTACTAAGCAGTATATAGACCAGAGAAAATAATATAGTAAAAGCAATCACCTAAATAATGAAGAGTTATTGAATAAAAGCATAATCAGTGTGGATAGGTATAGCTAGAAAAGAGAGTTGAAAAGATGGGTTTTGACCCAGAACATCAGGGAAGAGATGAAGATGGACATCCAAAGGGAAAAGGTGGGGAAGCATGAGAATGTGTTCTGTTGTGTTGGTCGCTCCGTTGTGTCCAACTCTTTGTGACCCCGTGGACTGTAGCCCACCAGGCTCCTTTGTCCATGAAATTCTCCAGGTGAGAATACTGGAGTGGATTGCCGTGTCCTTCTGCATGGGATCTTCCCAACCTAGGGATCAAACCTGGGTCTCCCAAATTGCAGGCAAATTCTTTACCACCTGAGCCACCAGGGAAGCCCAAAATGTATATTTGGGCTAATAAAGTTGTAGACGAAATAAGAGCTGGGAACTTGAGACAGGGCAATTGACAGATAACCTCAAAGATCATACAACACAGATTATGTGAATAAACCACCTTTTTTTGATTTGCTTCTTCAAGTTGCTTTTGCAATTTGGAAGACAAAATTTCTGATTCTAATGTACTGTTGCCACAAACTGTCTAAAGTATCTATCACATCAGTGTTGTATAAGTTAGTCCATGCATTACAATACGCACAAATCAAATGAGAGAACCAAATCCAAATATTGCCAATGCAAGCTGAAAGGTGCATTTTTAGCCCAAAGTTTTCTTTTTGAAAAATACATACTTATATACTTTAGATTTTCTTCCACCCTGCTTTAATGTAGTCTTAATGACAACTGTGTCCTTTGTTTTCATTTAATCTCATTTGTATAACTTTTTAATGCTTTCTGCAAAATTCAGCAATTCCATCTTGATCTAGAGAAAGAAAACCTTGATGACTCCTAAAGAGTTTAAGATTAATGCAGGAAGAAATTACCTTGGTTAGTCATGCCTGTTCCTATTAACAGCTTGAAGTCTGCTTGTGCTGCGGAAGAGGTAGGAGCTTGACGTGAGCCAAGACTCAGTGGATCATGCTGAATGGCTTGTTTTTAATCACTGAATTCAAGTAGAAGCTAGAATTACATTTTGAATGATTATGTGATTGTACGTGATATCAAATACTAACCGAATAGGAAGGGACATTAATGTGCATGATAAACAGAAATAAGTATCTTCCTTCCTCTTTAGATTTTATCAACAGAGCAACTGAATATTCTATAGTTTGAAAGCAACATAAATACTTTTTTAATGGAAGCCCACATATAACTATCATGAATATCTTTCTAAGAATATTGAGGGCAGCTACTCAACTCAAGACATATATTACATTGGGAAATTTGTAATTGTTCTCCCAGAATATGTTATGAACACTGCAGTTTTAATCAATTAATCATGCAGTTACTGTTCTGCAAACTGTGAGCTGTGAGTGTATCTGCATAGTGTACATGAACTAAGAATATGAACACAGAAAAAAATGCCTGTTTTTAACCTGCTTTCCCTTGCTCAAAGTAAAAGACAACAGGGCTAGTTAAAACTGAACTAAGTATTCACACATGGCCTGAGAGTGAATGCATTCTCCTAATAACTAGTTTTATTTAATACTGATAAAAATATTGCTTACATTTTTATCAATGAATAAAAATATCTAATGGGATTTCCCAGTTGGCTCAGTGGTAAAGAATCCACCTGCCAATGCAGGAGACATGGGTTCAATCCCTGGGTCAGGAAGATCTCTTGGAGAAGGAAATGGCAACCCACTCTAGTATGCTTGTCTGGGAAATCCTATGGACAGAGGAGCCTGGTGGCCTATAGTCTGTGGGGTCAAAGAAGAGGCAGACACAACTTACCAACTAAACAACAATAGCAAAAATATCTAGTATATTGAACAATAATTACATGTCAGATACTATACCAAGTGTTTTGCATGGAACCTTATTTTTCTCACTAGTACACTATTGCCGTGGTTCTCAAATGGGAGCTTTTTGACCCCAATGGGACATTTTGCAATGTCTGGAATCATTTTTGGTTGTCAGAACATAGAACAGAGGGGTTGTACCATTGGTGTATAAGGGATAGAGGCCAGGGATCCTGCTAAATATCCTTCAATAAATGGCAGTTTCTGCAACAAAAAATTATCCAGTCCAACATGGCAATCATGCAGAGGTTTAAAAGCCTTGCCCTACTTTTATCTTCACTTAACAGATTTTTTAAAAAGGCTGAAAGAGATTAAATAAATACAAGTTATTTTAAATAAATACTGCTCGAGGTAAGAGAGCTAATAAGTGGCTGAGGTAGACCTCAAACCCTGCATATTTTGTACTCCACATCCCACAGCCTCTCCACCATGTCACATTCTTGCTGCACTGCACCTCATTGGAAAATAATTTGTCTCCCTGTACACGATCTCATAATGCAGCAAACCCAGTGCTTTGAATCAGAGGTCCTAGGATTTGGTATAAGTAGGACCGCTCTCTAGCTGTTTGATCTTCAGGAGTCATCCAGTTAATATCAGTAATCTGAGGGCTTCCAGCTAGATCTTTCTTAAATGTTTCCTCCAGCTGGCTATGATTCTAGCCCCAAGCTTTCTAGCAAGCTTACTTAATTGCCTCTGCATGCCTCCATGGGGTCTTAGAGTGGACCTCTCTTGGGCTTCAACCTTATTCTGTTCTCTACTTTCCAGCCAGCATTGGAGGATTCCCTGGAGTGGCCCCCTGCTGACTCTGCCACTTTCTCTGTAGAATACAATTCTGCCTTCAGCAATGCCATGGATGACCTTTTTGACCTCTAGTTCAGCTCAGTTCAGTTGCTCGGTCATATCCAACTCTTGGCGACCCCATGGGCTGCTGGATGCAAGGCCTCCCTTTTCATCACCAACACCTGGAGCTTGCCCAAATTCATGTCCATTGAATCAGTGATACCATCCAACCATCTCATCCTCTGTCATCCCCTTCCCCTCCCACCTTCAATCTTTCCCAGCATCAGGGTCTTTTCAAATGAGTCAGCTCGTCGCATCAGGTGGCCAAAGTATTAGAGCTTCACCTTCAGCTTTGGTGCTTCCAATGAATATTCACAACTGATTTCCTTTAGGATGGACTGGTTGGATCTCCTTGCAGTCCAAGAGACTCTCAAGAGTCTTCTCCAACACCACACTTCAAAAGCATCAAACTCTTTGGCACTCAGCTTTCTTTATAGTCCAACTCTCACACCCATACATGACTACTGGAAAAACCATAGCTTTGACTAGATGGACCTTTGTTTACAAAGTAATGTCTCTGCTTTTAAACATGCTGTCTAGGTTGGTCATAACTTTTCTTCCAAGGAGCAAGCATCTTTTAATTTCATAGCTACAGTCACCATATGCAGTGATTTTGGAGCCCAAGAAAATAAAGTCAGTCACTGTTTCCATTGTTTCCCCATCTATTTCCCACAAAGTGATGGGACCAGATGCCATGACCTGAGTTATCAGAATGCTGAGGGTTAAGCCAACTTTTTCACTCCTTCTTTCACTTTCATTAGTTCTTCTTTGCTTTCTGCCATAAGGGTGGTGTCATCTGCGTATCTGAGATTATTGTTATTTCTCCTGGAAATCTTGATTTCAGCTTGTGCTCCATCCAGCTCGACATTTTGCATGATGTACTCTGCATATAAGTTAAATAAGCAGGGTGACAATATACAGCCTTGACACACTCCTTTCCTGATTTGGAACCAGTCTGTTGTTTCATATCCAGTTCTAACTGTTGCTTCTTGACCTACATACAGTTTTCTCAGGAGGCAGGTGAGGTGGTCTGGTATTCCCATCTCTTTTAGAATGTTCCACAGTTTGTTGTGATCCACACAAAGGCTTTGACATAGTCAATAAAGCAGAAGTAGATGTTTTTCTGGAACTCTCGCGTTTTCCATTACAGAAGTAAATACATGCTCCTGATACAGTAACTTCACTAATGCACAGCATCAGGAGCTGTAATTTGTCTCTAAATAATAAATTTAAAATAAAAGACACAATATTTCCTACTAGGTGTCCTTTTGAAGGATCAGATTTGTGTGTACAGAAAATAGGATATGAAAGAACACATAGGAACACAGAATGAGGTCAAGCAGAACTTAGCCCACTAATGTGGATTTCTTTTTTTTTTTTAAGTGTTTTATTTTCTGTGTTTGTTTGTTTGTTTTTTAATTTAATTTTATTTAATTTTATTTTTTTAAAAAAATTTTTTTTCGGTTTTTTATTTTTTAAATTTTAATATCTTTAATTCTTACATGCATTCCCAAACATGAACCCCCCTCCCACCTCCCTCCGCATAACATCTCTCTGGGTCATCCCCATGCACCAGCCCCAAGCATGCTGCATCCTGCGTCAGACATGGACTGGCGATTCAATTCTTACATGATAGTATACATGTTAGAATGTCATTCTCCCAAATCATCCCACCCTCTCCCTCTCCCTCTGAGTCCAAAGGTCCGTTATACACATCTGTGTCTCTTTCCCTGTCTTGCATACAGGGTTGTCCTTGCCATCTTCCTAAATTCCATATATATGTGTTAGTATACTGTATTGGTGTTTTTCTTTCTGGCTTACTTCACTCTGTATAATCGGCTCCAGTTTCATCCATCTCACCAGAACTGATTCAAATGAATTCTTTTTTACCGCTGAGTAATACTCCGTTGTGTATATGTACCACAGCTTTCTTATCCATTCATCTGCTGATGGACATCTAGGTTGTTTCCATGTCCTGGCTATTATAAACAGTGCTGCGATGAACATTGGGGTACATGTGTCTCTTTCAATTCTGGTTTCCTCGGTGTGTATGCCCAGCAGTGGGATTGCTGGGTCATAAGGTAGTTCTATTTGCAATTTTTAAGGAATCTCCACACTGTTCTCCATAGTGGCTGTACTAGTTTGCATTTCAACAGTATTTACAGATGTGAATGTCAGTATTTCTGCTTCTTGAAATTTGCTTATGTCATACAGTGGTGATGGGGTTTTCTGCCTCAGTTAGAAAATATTTAGGTCTTTTCGAAGATGGCTCATGAAGCTTCAGAAGTAGGAGTTCTTAACTCTATGACCTTGAAATTTTTCATAAAATGCTATATTCAGTCAATAATGTTAAGTTTTTATGAGGAGATATGAGATGTCAGTTCAGTTCAGTTGCTCATTCATGTCCGACTCTTTGTGACCATGAACTGCAGCATGCCAGTCTTCCCTTTCCATCACCAACTTCCCAAGTTTACTCAAACTCATGTTCCTTGAGTCAGTGAAGTCATCCAACCAACACATCCTCTGTCATCCCCTTCTCTTCCCACCTTCAATCTTTCCCAGAATCAGCATCTTTTTAAATGAGTCAGTTCCTTGCATCAGGTGGTCAAAGTATTGGAGTTTCAGCTTCAGCATCAGTCCTTCCAATGAATATTCAGGACTGATTTCCTTTAGGATGGACTGGTTGGATTTCCTTGCAGTCCAAGGGACTCTCAAGAGTCTTCTCCAACACCACACTTCAAAAGCATCAACTCTTTGGCGCTCAGCTTTCTTTATAGTCCAACTCTCACATCTATACATGACCACTGGAAAAACCATAGCTTTGACTAGATGGACCTCTGTTGGCAAAGTAATGCCTCTGCTTTTTAATATGCTGCCTGCTACTGCTAAGTCACTTCAGTCGTGTCCGACTCTATGCGACCCCATAGATGGCAGCCCACAAGGCTCCCCTGTCGCTGGGATTCTCCAGGCAAGAACACTTGAGTGGGTTGCCATTTCTTTCTCCAATGCATGAAAGTAAAAAGTGAAAGGGAAGTCGCTCAGTCGTATCCGACTCTTAGCGACCCCATGGACTGCAGCCTACCAGGCTCCTCCATCCATGGGCTTTTCCAGGCAAGAGTACTGGATTGGGGTGCCATTGCCTTCTCCAAATATGCTGTCTCGGTTGGTCATAACTTTTCTCCAAAGGAGCAAACGTCTTTTAATTTCATGGCTGCAGTCACCATCTGCAGTGATTTTGGAGCCCCCCAAAATAAAGTCTGCCACTGTTTCCACTGTTTCCCCATCTATTTGCCATGAAGTGATGGGACCAAATGCCATGGTCTTAGTTTTCTGAATGTTGAGTTTTAAGCCAACTTTTTCACTCTCCTCTTGCACTTTTATCAAGAGGCTCTTTAGTTCTTCACTTTCTGCTATAAGGGTGGTGTTATCTGCATATCTGAGGTTATTGATATTTCTCCCCACAACCTTGATTCCAGTTTGTGCTTCATCCAGCCCAGCATTTCTCATGATACACTCTGCATATAAGTTAAATAAGCAGGGTGACAATATACAGCCTTGATGTACTCCTTTCCCATTTTGGAACCAGTCTCTTGTTCCATGTCCAATTCTAATTGTTGCTTCTTGACTTGCATACAGATTTGTCAAGAGGCAGGTGAGGTGGTCTGGTGTTCCCATCTCTTTCAGAATTTTCCACAGTTTGTTGTGATCTGCACAGTCAAAGGCTTTGGCATAGTTCATTCATAATAGTCCATAATTGGATAATAATCTGGGAAAGTAAATAAATGTTTGAAAGTTTAAAAAATATGCCATTCTCATATCCAGTTACACATAGAAATAATAAACAGGTAGAATACAGAGTAGTCATCTTAACTAGATAATTGGAATTTACATGAGGACCTGAACTTCAACAAATAGTTTCTTCTTATCTTCCTAAATCACCTCTTAGATGTGTTAACAAAGGCCAAAATTATCCAGTGTGGACTGTATTTCATTGTTTGTGGAGGTCAACAAAGAGAACATGACCACAAGTTGATCCCAAAACTGGTCCCCAGCAATTGAAGCTCCTTACTCCCGCCCTTACCCTTGGAATGTACATTCTGCCCACTGTCCCTGTACTCAGAGCTACTCTGAGGAGGACACAGCTTTGGGAAAGTAAGGTGTTCCTGAGACCACCTGGACTGAGAGAGAGACTGAAGCCCATACAGACCTCTCTATAAATTCCTAGGATTCCAGCAGGTGGATGCAGAGACCTACTCTTCTTGCAGTCACTCAAGACAAACCTCAGATGTAAGTTTCCTAGCTTACTGAAACAGCCACCCACCAGTCTGCAGTGGTCATTCTTTTCCTTCAATGTGCTGGGGTCAGTTTCCAATTTTACCTGAGAGTAAAATTTATACTGAGAGTCAGCATTCTCTTCTTGCCACCAAACCAATGTCTCCCTGGCATTGGTGCTAATGATGATCCAAGTCCAAGTAGTAGAATGAGAGAGATAGAAACCCTCCAGTATTCAAAAACTTAAAGTTTTCTATGAACAAATGCAAAGAAACTACAGCTTAACTATCAGTGCAGTGAAACCTTACCCATCCCCAGCCCACCTGGCTTGGCAGGATTTCTGCTTTAATCCTTCTGAGGGAAGCAAGAGACTGCTCCCTGGAAAGGCCAGTGCAGTTCATAATACAGGCACATTTCCCACCAGGAAAACAATCAAGATGATAAGAACCTCATCTCTGGCTTTGTTGCTTATGGTACTCATGTTCTTTCAAACTCACAGACCATATGGCGGGGGTAGTGCCCAGTGTAGAACCACTGGTTAGATTTAAAGTGATCTTCCTATTATCTGAAAGCTAATCAAATGCCTTAGAAATAAACCTTTCTACTCTATGAGCTCTGGATACTGCAAAAATGGAATCAACTGCGCCTAGTGGAGACCTAGGCTAATTTGATTCTAAATAATTCGCTGTTTCTGGTCATCTCATTATGGCGCTCCCACCCTTTTCCAATTTTCTACCTAAAAACATTTTCTCTCTTTCTCTCTCTCTCACCCCTTTTCTTTTATTCCATTGATTTCCAAATATTTAAGTGGATGAAAGCAAGCTGGCTGAACCTGGTTAGAGCAGGACAGCTGGAGCTGTCAGGGAGTTATCACCCCCTGACACAGAAGTCAGCCAAATTGCCATAGTCAAATAGCAATCATTTGCCTTTTCCCTCATCTCTGCAGAGCAGAAGCTGATGCTCAGGGTGGTTTTAGAATATGGACAGGGGTCTCCACAGCCAGGAAAAGGCATCTTATGCCGTTTCTTCCCCTCCCCGAAACCGTGCTCAGCAGTTATGGCTCCTCTAAGGCTGGCATGCCAGTCTCCAGAGGTGAAAGGAGCATGAATTTAGCCCACTGTGCTGCCTTGCCCACAGCATAGTATAATATTAATTAGTCACCTTCCTTATTATTCAGTCAAAATATGCCAGACTGAAATAAATTACATTCTTAGCACATATTTCACACCCCTGGATAAAGTCTTGCAAGGGTTTTCTTTTATTATTTATAAGATCATGCGCTGTCTTCCTGTGGAAAATGAGATGGTCTGCATGAGGAAAAAGGTAAAAGAAATGCAGAGAAATGAAACAATCAGATATTCCCTAATGATATTTAAAAATAGAAAATTTGCTACTGTTACATACAGCATGTTCCATCTTTTGAGATTTAATGGCTCTCTTGTGGTTTAATGGAGAATTACTTTCAGTAATTGATTATTAAAATTTAAAATTGCTAACCATCTTCATTATTAGATGAGCGAACATGTTATCCTTGTAATTAAAAAAGCCCGAGACTCACTTTCATCCTGTTGACAGAGCGGGCAGACTGTCTCTGCACTCAGACTTGATGGTTTCAGGCTTCTTGTTTGACAAAAATAACCAGACAGTCATTTGATGATGAAAATGCAGAACATCCACAGAGACTGAGCAGAAAATATAATGAACAAAAAATAAAATAATAAAAAGCCCTACAAGCTAATTAAAGTTTTCAGTCCCGACTCATTAAATGCTTGGCATCACTTATGTGATATTTCACTGTGCTGTGCACAGGTAACATGGACGCTGTCACGTTAGTCCAGCCTCCCTCAACGTGCCTTCAGAAAGCATCACAACCTGCACCAGCTCCTGCCCTCTCACATTTCACCAAGAGATGTTACAGTACAAATTGTGGGTTTTGGCAACATATTCCACAAAGGGGTGCTGGAAAAATACAGCATGATTTCCTACTCTCTGGATGCGTTTACGATGTGTCCAGACTGGCATGGAGAGCATCAAGGTTCAAGTGCTCTGCAGAGTCCAGACAGTAGTACTTCAAAATCCCTTGCCAAGTCCCCCATTCGGAGAGAAGAGGGGTTATCAGTCATTTATCCGCACACTAGGGGTGGGGAATTTGTCTTGATGGGAGCTTGCACTTCCTTAGATGTTTTCATCATATTAGAGCATTCCTTTTGGGAAGATAGTACTCAGTGATTTCCAAAAGGAAATTTTATGACTGTCAATGAAAAGAGCCTACCAGAGGAGACATTTTTCACAACTGAAGTACTAGACAGATGTCAGCCTTTGGGAAAGGAAAATCCAGCAGACTTGAGAAGTACCAATTTTTGTATGTGAAGGTATATTCTGAAAATCAAGGAAAGCCCTCTGAATATCAGCATCCCTACAGAGTCTCAACTGTTTAGCTCATAAAATCCCCACTCAAACATCAATTTTTTAAAATGGATTAATCAATGACTTGCCAATATTCTCTTAAGATTTAGATCCCCAAGGATATCTTCTCTGCTTCCAACCAGACAGCCTCGATTATTCTTTAATGCAAATCACAGCCCTCCCCTTTGTCCACACTCAGACTATGAGATCACTGGACCACATTTAGATGGTGCTGTGAAGCTATTCTCATTTACTTGTCCTTGTATTTATCCTCCCAATTAGATTATAGGATCCTCAAGAGTAAGAGAAATGTCTTTTATTTTTTTTGCTATTTTCAGTTACCTACATAGCCTCTTACCTGCTATCAAACTCAGCCAGACATCAGGTCCACCACCCATCTTATTTGCTTTCTAAGTCAGATGTGAAAGTTTGACAAGAAGCTGAGATATTTTGTACTAATTAAATATAACCTTGAATTTAGAACCCATACAGACTAGCTCAGCCTTCTTCAACCATGGAATAATTGACTTAATACTCCTAAGGAGGCTAGTTGCATGCTAGATGCATATGAGATAAGTAAATTCATTACCAGAAATGAACATTAGGTCTTAATATGCAGAACATCTTGAAAAAGGCTGATTTGGACTGTTTTTTTCAGATTACTTTTAATAATCTCAAAGTCATTAACAATTTAAAAAAATTATTTCCCTCTTCTATGGGCTCTTGGAATCTATTGATGTAACAACTTTCCTCCTGGAATATAAAAGTGAAAGTGAAGTCATTCAGTCGTGTCTGACTCTTTTGAGACCCCAGGGACTGTAGCCTACCAGGCTCCTCAGTCCATGGAATTTTCTAGGCAAGAATACTGAAGTGGGGTGCCATTTCTTTCCCCAGGGGATCTTCCCAATCCAGGGATCGAACCTGAGTCTCCCGCACTGTGGGCAGACGCTTTACCATCTGAGCCACCAGGGAAGCCTAAGTTCAAACCGATTTAAAAGGCTAATTCACATGTTATCTCTCATAATCATTCATGTATACCCAAACACGAGGACACCTTACTTGTGTTAGTGACACACATTTCCACCCTGCTGCTGCTGCTGCTGTTGCTAAGTTGCTTCAGTCGTGTCTGACTCTGTGCGACCCCATAGACGGCAGCCCACCAGGCTCAGCCGTCCCTGGGATTCCCCAGGCAAGAACGCTGGAGTGGGTTGCCATTTCCTTCTCCAATGCATGAAAGTGAAAAGTGAAAGTGAAGTCGCTCAGTCGTTTCCGACCCTCAGCGACCCCATGGACAGCAGCCTTCCAGGCTCCTCCATCCATGGGATTCTCCAGGCAAGAGTACTGGAGTGGGGTGCCATTGCCTTCTCCGTTTCCACCCTCTATCAGGTTAAATAGAAAATTATATGCATTCTGATAGCATAATTCATATTTGAATACCTTTCTACCTCTCTCCGGAGAAGGCAACGGCAACCCACTCCAGTACTCTTGCCTGGAAAATCCCATGGACAGAGAAGCCTGGTGGGCTGCAGTCCATGGGGTCGCTAAGAGTCAGACACGACCGAATGACTTCATTTTCAGTTTTCACTTTCATGCATTGGAGAAGGAAATGGCAACCCACTCCCGTATTCTTGCCTGGAGAATCCCAGGGATGGGGGAGCCTGGTGGGCTGCCGTCTATGGGGTCACACAGAATCAGACACAACTGAAGCATCTTAGCAACAGCAGCAGCTACCTCTCTCAGCACCTAGCATCTAGCTTTAAATGCATAAGAGTTTACAGTACATATTAACTGAAAGAATGAATGAATGGATGGATGAAATCAATAGAATGGGCTAGTCCTACATTTTTTCCCATTTCTCAATCTCCTTTCTTAAATTTAAATAGAAGGGATATTGTTATCCAACACAACTGCGCTGATATAGTGTTTACAAAACATTTCTTTCTTCTATGGGGATCAGAAACTTACACCCACAAAGTCCTGTTCTTCCCATCTCAGTTGATGAAAATTTCATAGTTTCATCATCTCAGGCCATAATATCTGAATCTTCCCGGATGTACCTCTTTTTCTCATACCCCTTGATCTTATCCACCAACAGATTTTTGTCAGCTCTCTGTCAAAATAGATCCAGACCATTTCTCACCACTTCCACTACTACCAAGGTACCGTTATCCACTCCCTAAGATAACTCTAACGGGCTCCTAAGGTCCCTCTCTGTTTATTGCCAGAAATACCCCATTACAATATCACTTGGTTGAAGTCATTCCTCTGCCCAAATCCTCTAGTACCTCCAATTTCATCACAATGGCCTATAAATTCCTACAAGATCCACTGACCCCTTCTCATCTTCCTCATCATCCTCTACTACCCCACCTGTCTCTCACTGTCCCCAGTTATTCTGGCCTTCTTGCACTTCTTCCAACCAGGCACTCACCTGCCTCAAGAGATGCCTCTGGGCCTTTGCACATGCTCCTCCCTCAGCTTGGATTGCTTTTCACCAACATAGATGGGAGGAGAGGTTCAAACATCACCTTTAGACCTTTATTAAGACCTTTAGAGATGGAATATGTTTATTCCACAACTAATTTAATCCAGTTAATTTAGCAAGACAGTTTCAAAATGGAGAAAACATAAAAGTTGTACATGGCTTACAGAATACGACCATATCCAAGGAAAATCCAAACATTGACTTAGTTTGATGAACAACATGGGCACACAGTGCAGAACAGCAATGGCTTCCTGGTAGGGGGCGGCTGAAAATGAGTTTCTTTTTGTTGCATTCCTTTCACCTTCCAAAAGTGGTGAGAATGCCTGAAAAAGAGTTCTCAGAAGGCTTTTGACAACTACCTGAAATGGTTTCTACCACTCCAAATTACCTTTGAACATTGATTTTATTGACTCCATTTTTCCTACCAGGAATAGGGCTCTGGAGGGAAGGTAAGAAGAGAAAGGAAAAAATTTAAAGAAAGAAAAAACTTATTTACTACTGTCTTATAATCAGATAAATCAGACTGACAACAAAAATTCACTGAACAGCAAAAGATTTCCCTCCAAGTTTTGTTTTTGTTTGTGTTCTTATTTTATACAGGGTCTTCCCACACATTATAATGTCTTGGCAGCAGTTCAACTGATAACAGCCTCTTGGCATTAGAACAATTTCTGGAAAACATTTCAGCTTTGTTATATTTTTAGAGCCTATCATGTTATGGGACCTGGACCAAGGCTAATTTTTTACATAATTTGTAGGGCATTCTCTTGAGGACAAAGTAAAGTGATAGATTAGAAAATATTTTGAAGATGATAAATTGTAAACTGAAAAATATACGCCAATTTGAAAACTGTGCCAGGTTGAAAGACTTTGTAGTAGCATTTTTTCCTGATTGACTTCGCATTTTTTTTTTAAGTTCTTTCAAGGATCTCTTAAAATTTGATCTAGATGGAATATTGGTTGATCCACTCCTTCATTTTAAGGATAAGGATACAAAGACTTGGTCATATTAAATGATTTGCTCGAGGCATAATTCGGTAGCAGAGAGTTGGGAATAACACACAAGCTCCTTGGCATTCACTGTTCTCTAGGCTTCACCGTGTTTGAGCTTTTTTCATTATTGTGCCACTTTGGTGCTCACAGTGAAAATCCAGCTACATTAGCCCTGCTGCCTAGGAAGCTGCAGTCTAAAACTTGAGACCAGATGGATGACATGAAAATCACCTTAGTTGTCATTATAATGACATATATTTTTCAGTTTACAATTTATCATCTTCAAAATATTTTCTATCACCTTAGTTTACCCTCAAAAGAATGCTCTACAAATTATGTAATAGAAAATATTGCATGAATATTTAATAGATAACTTTTACATACTCCAGTTTGCTCTCTGGGAGATTGTCAGGAAAGAAAAGTCACTGTGGTTTCTCACATATGTGAACAGTATGATGCTCTTACTATGTATGCTGGATGCCCCTAAATTGATTTTATGATCAACCTATAACATGCATATATACACATATGTATATACATATATGTGTGTGTACATATATACATGTAGGTATGTGTGTATACATGTATATTTTTTATAAATACACATATAATTTCTGTTCTTTATTTTCCTAGTCACATTTGGAATCCACTAATGCTCTTTGCTATATTCCATGTGTCAGCACAGACAAAAGTCATCTCAGGGCTCTGGAAATGGCAGAGAGTGAATAATTAAGATCAGGCATCAAGACATTGACATGTCATTCACTGGTAACACAGAGGGACAGGATGCCAATAGTACTTTCTAAATATGCCACCAAGGGAGGGATTTTCTAGATCCTTAATAAAATTGGTCCCCATACATAATGGATACTACCAGTCAGTACCTTCTTTCTACTGCACAGCTTATGTCAAAATTATGAAGGAAAAAAAGAAGAAAAGGATACTGCCCATTTGCTTATGGAGTAGACAACTGTCTATTTTGTGAAATTTGAATGGAGTGAGGCAGGGCCTCTGGCCAAAAGAATATCCCTCAATACCTGTCAAACTGCCTGGAAATCCCACCATTATCGACTCAATCCTTTGTGTCTTGAATCTGTTTCAGGCCTTAAGCAAACCTATTAAAATGCATATACTCTCAAAAGTGACACAATCTTCTTGCAGATTAGACCCTTAATTAATGGGACCCAGGATAAACCAGGGATGAGGAGAATGATAGCAGAGTGTGTTTTTAAAATAATAGAACACAAATATACTTCCAGATATGGAAAATATGCCTGGGGCCATTATACATATCAGAATGTGGAGTGGGACTTTTCTATTTGGGCATTACGATCCACAGTTGAACATAACAGACCAAAAAAAAAAAAAATGCTCAAATTATAAAGGGAATCACCAGCAACTGGGGCCAGGCAGGAGTGTGGACTCCCAGGACTGCAGGAGTGTGGTATATTTAACAAATCACTGGAACCTGGTTTTGGGAAGGGGACCCTGAGCATATCTTTCATAAAATTTTAAGCCTCTTCATAATATTCTCTGGTGGGCGCAAGGTCCTGTTTGTTTGTTTGTTTGTTTTTTAATATCTGAGTCCTTGTCTGACTCATCAGTTCAGTTCAGCTCAGTTCAGTCACTCTGTCGTACCCGACTCTTTGCGACAACATGAATTGCAGCACGCCAGGCCTCCCTATCCATCACCAACTCCCAGAGTTCACTCAGACTCACATCCATCGAGTCGGTGATGCCATCCAGCCATCTCATCCTCTGTCATCCCCTTCTCCTCCTGCCCACAATCCCTCCCAGCATCAGAGTCTTTTCCAATGAGTCAACTCTTCGCATGAGGTAGCCAAAGTACTGGAGTTTCAGCTTTAGCATCCGTCCTTCCAAAGAACACCCAGGACTGATCTCCTTCAGAATGGACTGGTTGGATCTCCTTGCAGTCCAAGGGACTCTCAAGAGTCTTCTCCAACACCACAATTCAAAAGCATCAATTCTTCGGTTCTCAGCTTTCTTTTTATCTACCTACAAATAGAGCTGGGTACACAGTGACGTTTACCGCTCACTGTTTGCCTCCTAAAACCCGAATGTCATGATAGGCTTGCCACCGAGGAAGACCTCATTTTAACTGATCTAATATCAGTAATGCTTAGATTCTTAAAATCTGTGAGGTTGAACTCATATGGGAGAGACTAGATGATAGACAATTAGATCATTTTGAGTGAGACAAAGAAAATATGGTAAAAAAAAAAGTGCTATGAGAACTCCTTGACGAGGGACTGGCAGCAGTGTGATCATAAGAACATCCTTGACACCAGCCACTCCACACTACACTGCGTGCCTGGAGCCTGCTGTGCACATCAGGACAAGCGAAGAATGAGTGTCCTTAAGTTTATTGCGTCTGTTCATTTGACCACTGGTAAATGGAGAGAAAAAAAGTCATCCAGAGCCTCTATAGGAAACTGTACTCGTGACTGAAAAAAACCTTGACTGAGTTTGAGAATACCTCACAAGAGAAAGAAGGAGAAAGTAAAGAAAACCCCAAATACAATGGAACCTAATCTGTACTCTAACAAAACCCCCTCAGCCAGACCGAAGTCTGATGCATCCTGGGAAACAGCAGCTCAGCTCTTTTGAAGAAAAGATATTCTACGACCCCCAAGGGGACATTCCTGCCCACCAGGGACAGATTCTACAAACCTAGATGGACAGAGTGGGGAAAGGCTCTATTCACTCACTGGAATTTCCTAGAGCTTCTGTAAGTGTCAATAAACACCTGTCTAAGGGTTATATGATGTTCCAACATATTTTGGTAAAATAGTTGTAACCAAGAGAGTCTTAAAATAAAAACACTGGAGGGAAATGTGTGAGTCTGTTGAAGAAGGCGAGGCCATTCTGAAAGCCAGCATCTAACTGCAGAGGGAGGCTTGAATCCCCCGAAACCAATCCAATAATCTGTTTCACTGATACAATTATTAAATCATTGATTAGTGTGCTGAGTCGTCTTTATTACAGGTTAAATGTAGCCACCGCCAGCTGTTTCTGTGGTAAGTTCCTCTGCTAGAGAAAAGCTGGCATTGTGCCCAGATGGAGCCTGGGAGCCCCACTGCTTCAAAGTGTTTTTTCTTTCCTCCAGCGAGTGCTTCCCCTTGTCATTGCATGGTTTCGCTGTGCTCTCATCATTCCAACAATAGAATCCATGAAACCAAACACAGAAACAAAGGGATAACTTATTGGCAACTAATGAAACACGGAAAAATTGTTCAAGCAGTGTAAATGCGAAAGGGCTTTGAACTCGTTTAAATAATCTGTCTTTATTCCATCACCCCACGGTTAACACAGGCATGAAGGCAAGTGTCTCAGCTTTGTAGAAACTACACATTCTTTGCCTTAAAGGTCTGCTCGCTTTTGCTCCACTTCTCAAACTCTTGGAATGCTGGTTTGCTTTCTGTCCACTTGTCCAAATTCTTCTACCCATTTAGCAACGCTGGCTTATCTCCCAGCTTTTTAAAGAAAACTTCCCTGGACATGCAAATTCTGCTAAAAAGCTTTCTTTCCATTCCTCAGAAGTTGAGGTGTGTCTTACTCTTCTGGCCAGCCGGAGCCAGGGCAAGAAGGGGACATTTCGAGAAGCCATGCTCCAGCACAGTAGACAATAGACCAAGGCACTTCCCTCTGATCTTAGACACACACACACAACCTTTCTCAACCAATCCTCTTCATGGTCCCACCACTTAGTACTGGCAGGTGAAACCTGTTTGCTAAGTGCTGAGGAATTAGGACAAGCCTTGGCATCAGACGAACCAGGATTCAAACCCCAGATAAAAATGTTTAGTAGATATGCAACCACGGCTTTTGTGTCTCTTTTCTTAATCCCTGAGCCTCAGTGTTTTAATCCATAGAATAGAAATGATATGATCTTTTTCCACCGTGTGTGTTATGCCTGTGCGTGTGTGCCAAGTTGCTACAGTCATGTTCAATTCTTTGTGACCCTACGGACGGTAGCCTGCCAGGCTCCTCTGTTCATGGGATTCTCCAGGCAACAATCCTGGAGTGGGTTGCCATGCCTTCCTCCAGAGGATCTTTCTGACCAGGGATCAAGCCTGCATCTCTTATGTTTCCTGCACTGGCAGGTGTGTTACCACCAGCATCACCTGGGAACCCCATGTGATGCCCAGTACTTGGCATAAGGTGGCACGAAGAGCCTAAAGTATGAACATGTCCTCTCCGCCAATCCCAATCTCCACCCCTCAGGACACTTATTATCATGCACCACTAATCAGGTCTTCTCTCTCCAAGTAGACTGTAAGTTCCTGGAGGACAGGGCTACCAAAGTTCTCTATGCTAAGGCTAAAACTGTATGCATAGACTCTAAACTTTGGGCCTCTTTCCCTAAACTAGTAGGTAGACTGGAAGAAATGTAGGTGATTCTATAAATAGAAATAGAATATCTGCTAACAGTTTCAGGTAGTTGATTTCTAGCATTATGATCAGTCTCTATTGATTCTATGATATGCAAACATGATAAAATAAAATCCTACCCATTTTTGGCCCAGATATATAACAACCTCAGTAATATTCTTGCAGATTCCTGTCTGAGAGTATTCTGATGCTTCATTTTAATGTCTGCACAGGGTCTGCTCAAGTTGGGAGATGAGCACCCTGATTTGGTTTGGCACAACTCTGACAAATGGTAAGAAAAGAACACATCTACCTATTAGTTTCAGGCATGCTGCCAAATTCTGCTTGGGAACCATAACCTCCAATTAAAATAAATAAATATTTTTTAAAAAAGAAAAAGAAGTAGAATTAGCACAGATATCATACTATTCTTGAGAGAAGAATTCATTTATCATAAATTTGAAATTGTACCTTTAACCAGAGCTAGCAGGATTTGGGGGCTTCCCTGGTGGCTCAGGGGTTAAAGCGTCTGCTTCCAATGCGGGAAACCCGGTTCGATCCCTGGGTTGGGAAGACCCCCTGGGATTTGGGAGGCTTCTCTGGTGGTGCTAGCGGTAAAGAAACAGCCTGTGAATGCAGGAGACATGAGAGATGCACGATTGATCTCTGGGTCGGGAAGATCACCTGGAGAAAAGCAGGGCAACCCACTCCAGTATTCTTGCCTGGAGAATCCCAAGGACAGAGGAGCCTGGTGAGCTATGGTCTGTAGGGTCACAGAGAGTCAGACACGACTGAAGCAACTTAGCACACACACAGAAGGCTTGTAATGCTTCCATGCCCTATCTCCACAACCTATCACTGAATAGGCTGACTACAGGTTATGGTACAGTAATGGGTTATTATACATGGTCTAAAGTATATTAGAGACCAATTTCTTTAACTCAAACATCTCCTTTTTTTCTTTCTTTTGAAATACAACTTGTGATGCAAACAAAATTCAAATTTTCCAAGTTAAAAGTCCCCTTTGTTCCTATATAGAAGAATGTAGAACCTCCAGCCACTGAGAGAAACATTAAGCAATCACAGATTCATAGAATTTTCAGTGCTGGAAGGGGCCTTAGAGACCATCTAGTCCAACCCTCTCATTTTAACAGATGAGGAGACTGGTGTCAGTGGAGGATTATAGCCTGCAGGGTAAAACAGAGTTCATTAACTCACCTTAGAAAGGATCTGTTTTTGTTGTTAGAATAAATGATTAAATGATTCCAATTTCATGCCATCTCCTTTATTCAGAAAGTTTATCATTCGCCTTCTCCTTTTGTCCAGGTAACCATGACAATTGCTGGGAATAATATAGCTATCAGTATAAAAATAGCCTCATTAGCATCAACAAGGAGCTCGCCAATCAGCTTGGACCTATTAAAGGACTGATAACCACCTTCGGTGGCCTTACACTTAGCAACACACACTCTCCTGACTCCTCCCTTAGACTGGCTCTTTCCTCTTTTGAGACTATCCGTCACAGCTTGACAGCTGGGATTTACAAGTGGAATCCTACCTGAGAAAGCCCTGTTCTCAAGCAGGCTCAGTTGGATCTTGTCCTAGGATTTCTGGTCTGTCTCTGCTTTTGAGAATGTCTAAAGCAAAAGTGAACATTTTCCTTCTCTGTGTATTGCAGAGGATGGAGAAAAATGAGCTATAATCTAGGAATGGACACATTCATTAGCAGGAATCCTTTAGAAAGCGTTTGGTGTTTACTTTAGGTTCTTCATTAGATTCTTCCACTGCCATTCCCTACCCCATCTTGAGCGATTTGATGATTCATGCTAATTTCTATAGGTTTGTATGCAATATAAAACAATCTGTCAAGGTATTTTTATCACACAACCTTCCCCCAAAACCACCAAGAGCACAAACAACATAAAAATTAAAATGAAACAAAACTGTCAAAGGATAGAGAGAGGACTTAGATCCATTTTAAATCACTGGCTAAATTCACCTTGGATAAATTTCACTAAAAGAGAAAGTTAAACTGAATTTTCTAGTTGAGCTACAGAGATAGAGGAGGAGACTGATAGAATGGAGCTTAGCAAACTGCTTTGAGACTTAAAAGGTTACACAAAATAACATGGCCTTAAAAATAGATAAATGGAGCAAGATAGAGAGTCCAGAAGTAGATCCATACATATATGATCAATTGATTTTTGACAAAGGTACAAAGGCAATCAGGTAAAAAAAGAATAATCTTCTCAACAAAAAGTACAGTGACAACTGAATAGTCATTTCCAAAAAGATGAGCATTGATGTCTCAGCAAATGAACATTTTTATGCAAAATGTATCATACACCTAAATGTAAAACCTAAATGGACGCAAGAAATAGATTTATCAGAGTGCCTGATGAACTATGGATGGAGGTTTATGACATTGTACAGGAGAGAAGCATCAAGACCATCCCCAAGAGAAAGAAATTCAAAAAAGCAAAATGGCTACTGAGGAGGCCTTACAAATAGCTGTGAAAAGAAGAAAAGCAAAAAGCAAAGGAGAAAAGGAAAGAGTACCCATTTGAATGCAGAGTTCCAGAGAATAGCAAGGAGAGATAAGAAAGCCTTCCTCAGAGATCAATGCAAAGAAATAGAGGAAAACAACAGAATGGGAAAGACTAGAGATCTCTCCAAGAAAATTAGAGATACCAAGGGAACATTTCATGCAAAGATGGGCTCGATAAAGGACAGAAATGGTATGTACCTAACAGAAGCAGAAGATGTTAAGAAGAGGTGGCAAAAATACACAGAAGAACTATAAAACAAAGATCTTCACGACCCAGATAATCACGATGGTGTGATCACTCACCTAGAGCCAGACATCCTGGAATGTGAAGTCAAGTGGGCCTTAGGTAGTATCACTATGAACAAAGCTAGTGGAGGTGATGGAATTCCAGTTGAGCTATTTCAATTCTTGAAAGACGATGCTGTGAAAGTGCTGCACTAAATATGCCAGCAAATTTGGAAAACTCAGCAGTGGCCACAGGACTGGAAAAGGTCTGTTTTCATTCCATCCCAAAGAAAGGCAATGCCAAAGAATTCACACAATTGCACACATCTCATATGCTAGTCTAGTAATGCTCAAAATTCTCCAAGCCAGGCTTCAGCAATATATGAACCATGAAATTCCAGATGTTCAAGCTGGTTTTAGAAAAGGCAGAGGAACTAGAGATCAAATTGCCAACATCTGCTGGATCATCAAAAAAGCAAGAGAGTTCCAGAAAAACATCTACTTCTGCTTTATTGACTATGCCAAAGCCTTTGACTGTGTGGATCACAATAAACTGTGGAAAATTCTTCAAGAGATGGGAATACAGACCACCTGACCTGCCTCTTGAGAAACCTATATGCAGGTCAGGAAGCAACAGTTAGAACTGGACATGGGGCAACAGACTGGTTCCAAATTAGGAATGGAGAATGTCAAGGCTGTAAATTGTCACCCTGCTTATTTAACTTCTGTGCAGAGTACATCATGAGAAACACTGGGCTGGATGAAGCACAAGCTGGAATCAAGATTTCCAGGAGAAATATCAATAACCTCAGATATGCAGATGACACCACCCTTATGGCAGAAAGTGAAGAGGAACTATAGAGCCTCTTGATGAAAGTGAAAAAGGAGAGCAAAAAAGTTGGCTTAACACTCAACATTCAGAAAACGAAGATCATGGCATCTGGTCCCATCACTTCATAGCAAATAGATGGGGAAACAGTGGAAGCAGTGGCTGACTTTATTTTTCTGGGCCCCAAAATCACTGCAGATGGTGACTGCAGCCATGAAATTAAAAGACGCTTGCTCCTTGAAAGAAAAGTTATGACCAACCTAGACAGCATATTCAAAAGCAGAGACATTACTTTGTCAACAAAGGTCCATCTATTCAAGGCTATGGTTTTTCCAGTGGTCATGTATGGATATGAGAGTTGGACTATAAAGAAATCTGAACTCAGAAGAATTGGTGCTTTTGAACTGTGGTGTTGGAGAAGACTCTTGAGAGTCCCTTGGACTGCAAGGAGATCCAACCAGTCCATCCTAAAGTAGATCAGTCCTGCGTGTTCATTGGAAGGACTGATGTTGAAGCTGAAACTCCAATATTTTGGCCACCTGATGCAAAGAGCTGACTCATTTGAAAAGACTCTGATGTTGGAAAAGATTGAATGCAGGGCAAGAAGGGGACAACAGAGGATGAGATGGTTGGATGGCATCACCGACTTGAAGGGCATGAGTTTGGGTAAACTCCAGGAGTTGGTGACGGACAGGGAGGCCTAGCTCGCTGCGGTTCATGGGGTCACAAAGAGTTGGACACGACTGAGCGACTGAACTGAACTGAAATCCATAAAACTTCTAGAAGGAAGAATGAAAAATTCTGTAGCCTTGACTTAAGCAAAGATCCATGAATCATGTGTGATAAATTGATAAATGATAAATTAAACTTCAAAATTAAGTGTCCCTTCAAAGACATCAAAATAGAATCAAAATGCAGCCACAGCAGGAAAAAATCTTTGCAAATCATATTTCTGTTACAGGATTTGTATCCAAAATATATAAATAATTGTTAAAATCACTACTAATTCAATTTAAAAGTGGAACAAAATATTTGAATAGTCACTTCACCAAAGAGGATAAAGGCTATCAAAAAGATACCTGATAGTCATTAAGTAAATTAAAATCACAATAAAACGTCACTGTATCACTCTTTAAGTGACTAAAATTAAAAAGGCCAAGCTGACTTACTGTTGGTAAAGGAATGGAGCCGCTACAACTCAAACACTGATAAAGTATGAAATGGTGCAACCGCTTTGGAAAACAGCATGACAAAAATTGAACGTACACTTACTGTATGATTTAATCATTCCACTCCTACATGTTTATGCCAGAAAAAGCAAAGCATATGTCCATACAGAGACTTATATTTTAATCTTCACAGCAAATTTAGTTGTAACAACTGAAACCTGGAAATGATCCAAATGCTTATCAACATTTATTATTGAATGAATAAGTAAATTGTGGTATAAATATATAATAAAATACCACTTGGCCAAAAGAAGAAATTAATTATTAATAGATGCAACAACATGAATGCTGTTTGGATAGAAAAATGTCTTTGCTGAATCAAAAATGCTTACCTTGAAAATAAAATTCAAAATAATTATGCTAAATGAAAGAAGCCAGATCAAAACACCAAAAAAGAAAGAGCACATGCTATATGATTCCATTTATATCAAATTCTAGAAAATGCAAGCTAATCTATAGTGAAAGATAACATTTTCACTAGCTGTCTGGGGATGGGAAGGGGCTTGGTGGGGGTGAAGATGGGATAAAAAGAGAGATCGCAGAAATGCACAATGTAACTTTGAAGGGTGATGGATATATTTATTATTTTGATTGTGCTGAAGTTTCATGGGTGTAAATATAGGTCAAAGTATATTCAACTTCACAGTGTAAAACTAGGGGGTGAAAAATACACCATGGACTAATTTACTGATATGATTCCTTTTGATAATTATAGAATGCTACTTTTGAGGACATGGGTCAAGGAAAACTAAAGTATGAGATAAACATGACAAAAGAATATTTAAGCAAAGAATCATACAACATAGGGGCTTCCCTGGTGGCTCAGACGGTAAAAAAAAATCTGCCTGCAGTGCAGGAGACCTGGGTTTCATCCTTTGTTCAAGAAGATCCCCTGGAGAAGGAAATGGCAACCCACTCCACTATTCTTGCCTGGAGAATTGGCAGGCCACAGTCCATGGGGCTGCAAAGAGTCAGACACAACTGAGCAACTAACACTTTCATATGACATTGCCAACTTAGGTATCTGAGCGCCCTTATTTCAGCTTAATTTGGGGATCATTTTCTAGAGGAGCAGTTTTCTAAAAGGAGCAATATTTCCACTTGTTTATTTTTGTAAATTCATCCTCAGCACTTCAAACAGTACCCTCTAATGAGCACTTACTCTGTGCCTAGCATCTTACCAAGCACTTGACTTGTATTTCCTCATTTAATTCTCCCAGTAGGTATTATTGTTCCCATTTTACAGATGAGAAAACCAAATCTCTAAGAGTTTAATAACATGCTCAACATTATACAACTTGTAAATGACAGGTGGAACTCAGATTCACAAGCAAATTTGACTTTACAACCCCATGTTCTAAACTATTGCTACTTATTCAGAAGATAGAAAAAAAAATCCTGGGTGTGAAATAACCCTGAGTCCCTCTGACTTAATCTACCCCCTTGAAAGGGCTTCCCTGCTCAGGTATAAGATCTCCTTTCACGTAGTTTAACAAAATTCATCCTACTCCATAATCCTGAGCAGATTTTACTCTTCAGGATATAGGTAGACTAGGGAAAAGCCTGTATGTCCCTGGTAATATAAAGACCTGAAATCACAGATAAAGCCAAGTAAATACAAATAAGTAAGATGCAGAGATGAGACATAGAGCCCTAAAGGATGCAATATACATCTGTGCAATCTGTTCACGGTACAAGTGCACGGCACTGAAGGGGCAAGTGAAGCTTTGCACCCCGACTTCATCCACCAAGACGGGGCTTGTGCCCTCACTCAGGGCTTCCCTGACTAAACAAACGGCACTTTAAAAGAAAAATTTTGCTCATAGCTAACAGTGGTCTTGATGAACAGATTTCCTTTGTTTGTCTTTTGTTCTTTTCCTATCTTCCAAACTCGTGGCATTACATTATCGCTCTGGATTTTGCATTATTCATGTCAAATAATCTGCTAAATAATAAGTTCTAGAAGGCACAATCTGAGCCAAGGTAACACATAAAAAAAGAAAAAAACAGCATGAATGATAAATGAAATAAAGATTTTTAAAGAAATTTTATGGTATTTAATTAATGTACCAGTTTTACTAAGTTGCTTTCAAGTGAAATGGCTCTTTACCAGTGCCTTTTGAAAAGGTTAGAAGTGAATTCCCTGAGCTACAATCATTAGCATATAGATGTCTCTAAGTGTTAATTTCTGTTTTCACTGAATGAATGTAATTTAAAATGAGGCCCTTTCAAATCAGTTAACTTCGGCCATTTGAGGAAGATAAGAAAAATGGACTCAAGCATGAACCCCCAGCAGAACCTGCTTCTTCAGGATAAGTACTGTATGCCAGAGCCACGCACTACTTTGGGAAATTACAGGTCTGCTCAGAAAGAGAAAGAGGGTTTGAGGTGAGTAGGTTAAAAGGACCCCAAACATTTGCTTTGGATTTAGCTAATCATGAAAAGGAAATTGAAAATGAATGAAGAAATCAATTTTGAAAAATATGGCCATCATGTCCCTGTAGAAAATTCCAGTAGTACTGTTGATGCAGTCCAACAGCACCAACTTTTTACTCCTGCACAGTGCTTGGCACATAGAGGTTATTCAACACACGTCTGCTGAGCTGTGTTATCATAAATGGAAACGCATGTGTAGTAGTAATCTCAAACATCATTAAGTCGTTTATTTCACTTATGCTCCCTTTAAAAACTCCTACTTTTTACAGCAATGATCCTTTGAAAATATAAATCAGATTCTGTCAATCTTGTACTTGCAGAACCTCGATGACTTCCCTTTGTTCTTTCTTAGAATCAAATTCTAACTCTTGTGCACAGCCCATATGCGCTTACATGCTCTATCTTTGTGACCCCTCTCACTCTCCTCCCCACTAGGCTCAGCTATGCTGGCTTCCCTGTTCTTCACACATAGCCCTGTCCCACCTCAGGGGTCTTACATCTGCCCCCCTTTGAATGAAAGGCTCTTCCTCTAAGCTCTCCTAGGAGCAGCTCCTGCTCATCCCTCAAGCCTCGGGTCAAACGCCGCATGTTTAGGGAGGCCTGTCCTTATCAGCCTACCTAAAGTGACTAACCCCCAGTTCCCCAGTGGTTCTGCATCTCATCACTCTCCTCTGTCATTATATTTTTCAAAATCTGACATTGTGGTTCTTATTTACCATCTGTGTTTCACACACAAATGAAAGGGCATTGTGAGAGCAGGGAGTTAGTCTCTTTTATTCACAGCAATGTCCCTGGTGCCTAACACACCAGGCACAGTGACTGTTCCTGTGTGGGAGATCAAAGAATGTTTTCTGACCTAAGAAGGGAATGACATACAGCTGAGTTTACCAGTCCCACTCAATTTTCGTAATGGCATATAGACTTAAAGATGCAGCAAGCCCATTGCTTACACAGAACAGTTTAAATTAGAAAGACTATAGACTCACTGCCTTCAAAGTGTTATTTTAAAAATCCAAGTATTACCTACATTCCCCCATAGCACTTAGAACATAGCAGCACAATCGCACTTAACACATGGTGCTGACCTGTCTGCCCCACTCACACTAGACTCATATATTCAGAGGAACATGCCCATACCCTAAACTGTAACATGTGACAGGAATCAGATCACATCTAGCTCAACTTCGCATCCCCCAGAGTGCCATGCACGTGACAAATATATATTAGCCATTCTACTAGTCTCTAACTTCGCCAGAATTCAGACATACTGCTACTTGGAGTCCTCCTCAAAATTGACTTCAGGCACTCGCCAGAACAAGGAGAAAAAGGTGATCATCTAATAGATCTCCATGAGATGAGACTAGAACCAATTATTCATTCATTCTTCACTCAGTAAATGCTACTGAACACCTACCCACACAATATATTCTATATAGTAAGCTGTGTTAGCCATACAGTGATAAACAGGCAGATAAAGGTCCCTCTTGGAGCTTATAGTCTAATAGAGAAGAAAAACCATATACAAGTATAGCTTGCATGCTAAGCTGCAGCCGTGTCTGTCTTTTTGTGACCCTATGGACTATATCCCACCAGACGCCTCCTTCCATGGGATTCTCTAGGCAAGAATACTGGAGTGGGTTGCCATGCCCTCCTCCAGAGGATCTTCCCAACCCAGGAATTAAACACGCACCTCCTGCAACTCCTGCATTGCAGGTGGATTATTTACTACTGAGCGAACCAGGGAAGCCCACACAAGAACAGACAAACTAACAAAAACCCATAATTCAAATTATCAATTGCTTTATGAAGATGCGAATAGGGCAAATGATACAGAATAGGCTGTAGAAGGGAAAGGTAGTTAGGGAAGACCTCTCTGAGATGCCATTTTAAGAGGATTCCTTAAAGAGGGGAGGGAACAGAATGTGTGGCAGCCCTAGTGTGGGAAAAGACTGGGTGCCTTCAGGAAACTTAAGAGGCCCCTGGGTCTGGACGCATACGTAGAGGAGGAGTGCATGACACTGCCAAGGAAAGCACAGTCTGGATCATGGAGGACCTTGAAGGACATGGCATGACTTTCTAGTGTATTCATAGTGCAAGAAACAACAAAAAGCCAAGAGGTCCAAACAAAGGCATGATAGGCTATATTCCCATTTTAAAAGGTTATTCTGGGGGATAAGTGGAGAAGGCAGCAGTTCCCTTTAACCACAGGGGATATATTCCTAACCCCCCAGTGGATGCCTAAAAGAGTGGATAGTATCAAACCTATATATACCAGTATACTGGTTTTTTTCTGTGTACATACATACCTATGATAAAGCTTACTTTCTAAACCAGGCGCAGTAAGAGATTAACAATAATAACTAGTAAATAACATATAACAATTTTAACGAGACTAATGATAGTTGTGTGAATAGAGCCTCCCTCTCTCTTTCAAAATATCTTACTGTACCAGTGTAACGTCTTTTTCCATCTTAACTAAGCATTCATCACACACAGTGGCTGTAAGTTTTGCAGTTTAAAGTGCAACAAGAAAACTAGCACAAATTTCTATTTCCTTCTTTACAATTTCACAGATAGAAGATTTGTTCTTCCTGTAAGTCTCAGCAACCTCAGCATACAATGTTTTTCTTTCCCTATTAAGTCGAGAACTTGCCCATCTCACTTAAAGGAAGCACTTTACAACTTGTCTTTGGCATATCCGATTGCCAGCGTCACTCCTCTTGTGTTTTGGGGCCTTTATTAAGTGAAATAAGAGTTACTTGCAGCAAGCACTGCAACCATCCCCATGGTCGCTGTGATAACCAGCTGAGTTATTTTTGCCAAAGGGATGATTCACATTTGGGGAGGGACCTAGAGGGATCATCGCCAGATTTCGGCACAGGAGCTACTCAGAATGTGGCTCCCTTTAAAATTTACCAATTGCTAATTTCTAGAATTTTGCATGTAATATTTTTGGATCAGGGTTGATCTTGGGTAACTGAAAAACACAGACAGCAAAACCACGGAAAACGGGGGACTACTGTACATCAGTCATGGAGATTTATAAGTGCCATTCCTTCAACAAGCTAACATTATACTTTAATCTGACAAAATCTTTTCCTACCTAATGGAACCTCATCCGATACACTCAGAAAACCCCACTGGATGTGCCTCAGTTTTCTAGGTACCTAATCACACCATGGAATTCATCACCACTTCAGAAGTACACTGGGACCCTGATGCCGAGAATGCCAGTGAGTACCTCGCGCTTTGACACTGGATCCATAAATGGGTTTTCTCATTAACAGCGTCATTCTTCCAAGAAAAGAGTAGGACACGATTGAGCACACACGCAAGCATTCCTTTTTGGCTTGCTTTCTCACAAGTTTGTTTATATAAGTTCCAGTTTCATCACTAAAAGGCCATATTTTTAAAGGCAAAACTTCAGAACTGACTCTTACCTCCCACTGCAGTGCTAAGCTGGCTCCCCCAAACCTTATTTGACAAAGGTGATGTGTGGGCACATCTCAACACATACAGACACACACACAGTCACACTAGGGGCGATGGATGAAGGGAACCAAAAGTTTTGTAGTTTTGTTTTCCTTTTTTCTAGGGCAAAAGTAGAATAATACCTTGAAGGTCATGTAACATCTCAGTGGCTCAGATCGCCCCTCTACAATAGCTCCTTCCCCCTGCTTCAAGGAGCTATTTAAAGGACTCAATTCTCTCCATGCCCAGCCTTCCTTCAGTTCAGAAAACATCAGTGCATTAAAAAAACATATCTATTCCCTGTGACCTAAATAATATCCTAGGTAGCCTGAGTTGATATATCAACTAAGATGACAAACGCATTACCAGGAGGACCCTAAGCTGAAGATAACATAGCTAAGGAAGGGATATTCTCTCTATATTGAAGGTTAAGCTCCACAGTTCAAGAAACAAGGGTGTCACTAGTCAGTAAATTTGGAATACGGTCTGGTTCATCTATGTCCCTCATAGCCCAATTTATGCAACAAATCAGCATCTATAATTATGATAATAAACTTAGAGGATACAGGAAATAATTATTAACAATCTGTGTTAAGCAATGATGTGCGGAATGCACTTAATCTTTCTAGTATAATGTTGTGATGAAGCAATTATTATTGTCCTCAATTTATAGAGGATAAAAACCTAGCTCCAGTAGATTAAGGAATTTGCCAAGTTTACATTTTAAGTGACAGACATGGGATCAAATCCAGGTCTGTCTAATCCAAGCTCTAAACTCTCAGTACTATAAAATGCTGTTCATTGTCTTCAAGATCACATAGTATTAGCGGCTCCATCGTGTCCAACTCTTTGTGATCTCATGGACTGTAACCTGCCAGGCTTCTCTGTCCATGGAATTCTCCAGGCAAGGATCCTGGAGTGGATTGCCATTCTCTTCTCCTGGGGATCATTCTGACCCAAGGATTGAACCCAGGTTTCCTACATTGCAGACAGATTCTTTGCCTTCTGAGTCACTGGGGAAGCCCCCACAGTGGGAGAGCAAAAGCAAAATTTACTTCTATGTACCTTGGAAGTTGCTGTGTATGGTGGTCCCTGCAGGAGCTCAGAAGAGATATTTCCTGGACAGAAGAGTCTGAAGAGAATGTAAAGTATGAGCTGAATCTGTGGAGCTGGTGTAACATATAGGTTATAATTTACTGTCTTGGAGGTATATTGCCTGAGCTTTAATCTGGTAAACTGACTTTGTGTTCTTGTTCAAGTCATTAATATTTAAGTTTTCAGTTTCTCAGTTTCCCCATCAATATGCTTCAATAGGTCAGTATGGGGGGTTAATGAGTAAAGTGATGCCATATGCTTAGAAATTGGGCATATAGTAAGCATGTCATAAATGTTACTAATTCCTATTTTTATCAGAGTAAAAGTAGAAGGTTATCAACATGTATTAGATGGTAGAGGAAATGGCATTCTAAAGTAAAGGAATATTTGCTAAAGCCTTCAGAGAGAGGGTAGGACACAGTCAAAGCATTTTTTTTCATTCTTTTAAAATTTTTATGGGAATATAGTTGATTTACAATGTTTTGTTGGTTTTAGATATACAGCAAAGTGCATCAGTTATACATATACCCACCTTTTTTTTAGATTCTTTTTCCATATGGGTCATTACAGGATATTGAGTAAAGCACCCTAGGCTATACAGTAGGTCCTTATTAGTTATCTATTTTATATATAGTAGTATATTTATGTCAATCCCAATCTCCCAATTTATCCCTCTTACTCCCTGGTAACCATAAATTTATTTTCTACATCTGTGACTCTACTTCTGTTTGGTAAATACAAGTAAGTTCATTTGTATCCTCTTTACAGATTCCACATATAAGCTATATTATTCGGTAGGGTGGAGTTTAGGGCTTCCGTGTGTACAGAAAGGAGGTCTCACTCATGACAGGAGAGGGAATCGTGCACCATGACACTAAAATGATCTCGCCTGTAATTTTTGAATTAAAGAATAACTGGTGCTTGGGGTTCTCATAGGTAAGCTGGGAGAAGTTGACAAAATGATAATGTAACCCCTTGCAGGTCTAGTAATTACATTAGTCTACAATTCTTAACAATCTCCATTATAAAATTCTTGTGGAATTTATTTCTTGAGTCTTTTTAATCTAGCTAGCCACCTGGCTTTCTTATTACAGAATCCTTAATTAGCTGATGTAAATTCTTGACTTACATTTAATGTCATCATGTTTAGTAATGACCATATCCCTGTAAATAGACGATCTTAAAACTATGGTAACTTTTATATTTTGGTCATATTTTTGACAGTTAATCTTTTCTTACCCAAATATTGTCAATCTTATCAAGGCACCTTTTTTAAACAAGTCTATGAAAAATATATTCTTCAGATATAATAATAAAGAGAAACACTAGGGACATAAAGTACTGACAGTAGTTAACATCACATGGTAATGTTTATCTAACAAATATGTGCTGTGTGCCTGACATTTCCCCTGGTACCAATACCAATTTGTTTTATTTAGTTTATTTTTTTTTACTTACATTAGCACAAGTGCATTTAAATAGTAAATTTGCTCTGGGCCTAAAAATGTTAACATTCATAAAAACATATACATCTTGTTTTAATGCCTTGTCAACACATTTATTAAAGATGGATCCAGAGACCAGAATCCATTCAAAGTCCTGCTGTTAGGGAAATCATTTGTTTCCAGCCAGTCCAATCGCTGCAAAAATAGGCATTGCCGTTGTGCTGTAGATCACTGCATTGTTATTTATAAAGTGCTGCTTTGGAACAGAGAAGTGCCATCCATCAGTATCCAATCAGCAGTGAAGCTGGCAGAGGGAAGTGGGGTATACAAGAATGCATTGGCACAGACCATTTAAACTGGCAGATTCTACAGAACTTGGCAGTGGTTTTTGAAACTAATTTATTTGTTATTTGCGGGAAATGGTTACCACATTGAAACATATTCGACAAGCTTCCAATTTCAGGACATTGAAGAATCAAACACTGCAGCTAGCATTCTTGTGTAACTCCCTCCGTGTATCCCCTTGGCCCCATCCTCACACCTGATAAGATGTCATTTCATTCCCTGCCATGGTTATATTTTTTTGCTCATTTTCTATTTCTGTTTTTAAAATTGGATCCTCTCCAAATTCTTTCCTATTTTAAAAACCACCTGCTCTTCTTTCTAAAGAACCTCCAACACAGGTTCACATCTCTTGAGTTAGATTTGGAAGTGATGTATACATACTATTTGTGTCTTGGCATTAAAGTCTGGAGTACGGCATCAACTCTTCATTTGAACATGTTAGTATTATGTAGACAAAATAAAAAACTTCTCGGGCATTATAAATCCAATGCAATTCCAATCAAAAGCATAATAGGATTTTTCCTATGCCTTAACAAACTGATTCTTAAATCCATATAGAGAAATAAAGCTCTGAGGCTAGCCAAATATATTTGGGGGAAAGATATCACAGAACAGGGAGGTCTTTCTCCACCAGAAATAAATGTTTTTTCTATAAAACCACGGTAATGAATACAATGTGTTTATAGAGTAGAAAAAGACATTTTAATCAATAGAAATGAATAGGAATCCCAGAAACAGAGGTATAAATATAAATGAACTTGGTAGTTGTAAACAGGGTATTAAAATACATCATCAAAGAACAAACTATTCCAAAATGAGAATTTGGATATTAGCTTCATATATTTAAAAATAATAATAATGATAAAATCAGACTGTTAGCCAAACAATATACACAGACATAATTCCAAGGTTATTAAAACTTACAAATAAAGAATAAAAATAGGAAATATTTGTGGACTTAGGATGGCCAAAAAATAAGAGTTATAAAGGAATAGATGGATTAATTTGTCTGGATCAAAATTTAAATCTCTGTTCATGAAGGATATTAAGAACAAAATACAAGGACAAGACACACACTGGAAGAAGACATTTGAAACACGTATCACAAGGAAACTGAATCAAAAAAATTATAAAAACTCATGTATGATAAAAACACAATAATATAGTAAAATATGGAAAGAATTTGAACAAATGCCAGAAAAGTAAATTTCCATTGTCAGTTACCACAATCCTGTGGGAAGATATCCACACACATTAATATTTTCAAAATACTATTTCATACCAGACTGGCAAAAAAGTTATAACACCTAGTGTTGATGAGGATTAGGTAGCTTTGGTTCATTACAATAGGGGTATAAATCATTAGGACCAATTATGAAAGCATTTTCAAAGTATCTTTTAATGTAGAAAAGGTACAAAATCTGAAATCTACCAATTCAGTCCCTAGGTATATACTCGAACAAGAACATTAACACAAACAAAACTCTTATAAGAACACGTAATTTAGAATTTTTTGTAGTTTTATTTGTAATGATGAAAACTTGAAAGAATACGCCAAAATAACATATACAGAAATTGATAGATTGTGGTATAACTGTAAAAAGCAGCAAAAATTAAATGTATACACAGCTAGACTGAATAATAGAACAGTAAGTAAATCAACACAAATAGATCTCAAAATTTAATGTTTACTTACTTTTTAAAAGCAAGTTATAGAACAATATGTATAGGATGATAGCATTATGCAATTTTTCAAACACATGAAAATAAAATGTATCTTATTAATGGATAAGTAGTATTTTACATAGTAATAAAAGTATGAAAAGTACACATAAAATTTGTGAATGTGATTACCTCAGGGGAGAACAAAGGCGAGGCTAAAATGTTTTATTTCTTTAAAAAAATAGCATGAAGAAAATATGACCAAATGTTATTTATAATTCCAAGGGTTGGAGGAGTTGTTGTCTGCCATGGAAATTAAAGCTGCAGGGAAGGGGTATGAAATATTTCTACTTCTTACACACTCAAGGAATTATTGTCAGATCTCATTTCCCACAAGCTTTACCTTCCTGAACTTAAGTTATGGTTATTTTTCACGTTAATACTTGAATAAATTTTACTTTAAACAACTTAAAATATCTACCATTTCAGAAGCAACTGACCCCTGAGCTTACACAGACATAAACTGGTATGGAAGATTTAGGTATCCAGGAAGCACTAGCATTTTTATCAGAACCCCAGGCAGAAATAGGAGGCTTCCCAGGTGGCACAGTGGTAAAAAAAAATCTGCCTGCCAATGCAGGAGACGCAGGAGATGTGGGTTTGATCCCTGGCATGGGAAGATTTCCTGGAGGAAGGCATGGCAACCCACTCCAATATTTTTGCTTGGAGAATCCTATGGACAGAGGAGCCTGGCGGGCAACAGTCCTCAGGGTCGCAGAGAGTCAGACACATCATCACAACTGAGCATGTACAGACAGAAAAAAAGGAAAAGCCCTCCCTCCCTTTGAATTCTCCCTTACTAGTCAGTCTTGTAGAGAAGGCAATGGCACCCCACTCCAGGACTCTTGCCTGGAAAATCCCATGGACGGAGGAGCCTGGTAAGCTGCAGTCCATGGGGCCACTAAGAGTCAGACACGACTGAGCGACTTCACTTTCACTTTTCTCTTTCATGCATTGGAGAAGGAAACGGCAACTCACTCCAGTGTTCTTGCCTGGAGAATCCCAGGGACAGGGAAGCCTGTTGGGCTGCTGTCTACGAGGTCACACAGAGTTGGACACGACTGAAGCGACTTAGCAGCAGCAGCAGCAATCAGTCTTAAAGCTCTGCTGTTATACCATCAGTTATTTCTTTGGATAACAGAATTGTTACATCTGATCACCCTGATGTTCTTTCCTACCTACTGTTGCTCACTACCTTCTTTCTTATTATAAGTAGCTATTAATATTTTCAGATACATGGGATTTTTTTAACCTTTCTAATCCAATGAAACAGCTAGCTGAAATGAAGAAAGTTTTGAAAGGAAGAATGTTATTTAGTTGCTCAGTGGTGACTGATTCTTTTGCAATAGGAAGAATAGCAGTAGGAAACAACCTAGGTCACAGAATTTATTAAAAGTTTGGGCTTGGTCTGGCTTAGTAGAGGACAACTCCAAAGCACCTCCAAAACCCTAATTGGTTTAACATAAAAATATCTCTGTCTTATTCATGTTATTTGGGCAAAGCAGATTGATGGAGATCTCTTTTCTACTGAGGAACCCAAGCAATAGAGGCTTTGCCAGCTCATAACTATAATATTTAGAAGATGTCATCTTCTTAGAGCCATTTGTGAGTCAGGATCAAGGGAGAAAGGCACACAAGCTCTTCACCACCACAAACCCTTTGGTCAGAAAAAGTTACAGGGTTCACTTACCCAAGAAGTTGTTCTTCCATGTGCCTAAAAAGGGAAAATATTGTATGTTGGTGTTAACGCCTACCAAAGTTGGAAGTGGGTAGCTAGATAGGACATCAGGAGAGGACAGTCAATGGAAGGTTGAAAAGAGGGCTAAGAAAGCACACAAGGAGCAGACTTCCCCATCTTTGCCTGAACGTAGCCCTCAGATTCAGATACGTGATTGTCATACAGAAACTAGGAGAAAATAGTTTTAGTCTATGGCTTTTAGCATAGAACTTCCCTGCAGTGGTTATCAGATCTTCTGAATCAGAAACTCAGGACAGGCATTTTCAATCATTGTTTTTCAGAGAATTCAAGCCAGGTTTCTCTCATTTTGCTGAGGACTACAATTAGAATAGGTGCTGAGGTCTTCCATAATCTAATGTGTTTATGGGAAAACACAAAAATCAGAGAAAGGTCATTCATTCTCAGTCTTTCGCTTCTGTTTATGAAATCTAGTAGAGTAAAATGAAACTTTGTTAAAGTCCCAGAAACACTTTGTGCAGATATTTAAACAAAAATCTTTTAAGGGGATTATATATCTTCAATGATGTTAATGTTTGTGCAATTATGCCTAAAATTAATATCATTTGGACCAAATTCATTTACTATACAATATCTTCTGCAATGTATTTGATTCTCTTCCAGCTGCAGCTAACTTTAATCACCTATGCTGGCAGGTCTCTATGTGAAGGTTCATACTAGGTATTTTTATATCCAAGACAATTTAATGTCAAAATGTATCCATGCTCTGTAACAAGGGATTCTAAACAAATCTAACAGAGCTTGTCAGCTTCCTTTATCTTTTGTAAAAACTATTGGTAATTGCAAAATAACATAATCTGTTCTGAAGCATACTATTTAATTATTGGCTCATAATTTTATTAAATTCAATGCAGCAACTATAATGAGTTTGTGTTCAATTCTGCATTCAGAATCAAGATCTAGGGATTAGGTAATCTTCTTATATTCCTATTCATAATGAAAATCCAAAAGCATTATATCAATTTGATAAGATGTAAAACCTCAAGGAAATTGCTGTGGTCAGCTAGATCTGTAGTGTTAATTTTGATAACAGAGATAATATAATAACTTCTTTAGAATTTTTTTTTCTTACAGTTCTTTTAAACCTACTGCATTTCCTTACAGGCATGTCTCTGACAGCAAGCCCAGAAAATTTTTTTCCCCTTCATTTTTCTCTTTTTGACAAAGAAAGAAAACAAAGTCAGGGAGTAATCCTTTTCCTAGAACAAGAACAGCAGAGCCTTTTAAAAGACTTTCATTATTTTATGTGGTAAATGTTCACAGCTCTCAAATTTATTGGCATAGCTGTCAACATGTATATTCAGTTTGATAATAATGTTCCAGCTTAACGAGGCCTCTTGGAATTATTTATTATTAAATTTCATTACTTTCTGCAAATGTTCATGCTGATTAAGCCCACCCTTTCAGGCTCTACCACACTTAAACCAGTCACAGTGTGATGTGATGAGATGGTGAAATTCAAGCTAACATGCTTTCCACAGGACCTGTCTTGTCAAATCTTTAAATATAATTTAATGAAATGTCTGTTGACGTAACTATGGAAAGTGGAAAAACTCATTTATAAAATCAACCAACCATACCTGAAGAACATTTGCACTTTCTGACATGACAAGAATTACTTACACATTTTGGACTGCTTTTGTGTGGGAAGAATTGCCACATATGGCATTTGCCAAAGAGTCTGCCCATTACATTCTGTTGTAAACACGGCATATCTTTCCTGAGGCGTGTTACTCCCAAGGCACAGGCCTCCATAGAAATGCCTGGAAAAGTACCAAATGATATAGAAACGTAACATGCTCTTATCTTTACAGATGTTGACAGTCAGAATAGACCTTGTCTAAATTCTTGATGATTTTATAGTGTAATAAAAGAATAGCAATATATTGTATATCATCACTCTTGCCATAAGAGAAAACCCATATTATCACTATTGCCATGAGAGTAATTCCATGCATAACATAGAGAAGGCTTATGAATAGGATAGATAAATAGATAATTTCCAAATGGAATATACAAGTATCCTGGTTTTATGGAGTCAATTCAGTAGGAAAAGAACTTGTGATAAGAGAAAGGATATGGGCCCACTGAATCAAAATCATCACAGGCAAGCTGTAGAATAAGAATATCTCAGAACATGCCTTTGGCAGCCGAAATTAGGTTAAATTTGTTCATTTGGGGTGCTCGCATTATACTTCTGAGTGCTAGCGCTGCACCAACCATATTTTTTATGCAACACAAATGCTTTTTGTTGAATAAACACCAAGTATTTTAAAATTCTAACTTAAAAAAAATTTATTAAAATATTGTTGCTTTACAATGTTGTGTTCAGTTCAGTTCAGTTCAGTTCAGTTCAGTCGCTCAGTCATGTCCGACTCTTTGTGACCCCATGAATCGCAGCACTCCAGGCCTCCCTGTCCATCACCAACACCCGGAGTTCACTCAGACTCACATCCATTGAGTTGGTGATGCCATCCAGCCATCTCATCCTCTGTTGTCCCCTTCTCCTCCTGCCTGCAATCCCTCCCAGCATCAGAGTCTTTTCCAGTGAGTCAACTCTTTGCAGGAGGTGGCCAAAGTACTGGAGTTTCAGCTTTAGCATCATTCCTTCCAAAGAACACCCAGGACTGATCTCCTTTAGAATGGACAGGTTGGATCTCCTTGCAGTCCAAGGGACTCTCAAGAGTCTTCTCCAACACCACAATGCAAAACCATCAATTCTTTGGTGCTCACCTTTCTTCACAGCCCAACTCTCACATCCATACATGACCACTGGAGAAACCATAGCCTTGACTAGATGGACCTTAGTCGGCAAAGTAATGTCTCTGCTTTTTAATATGCTATCTAAGTTGGTCATAATTTTCCTTCCAAGGAGTAAGCGTCTTTTAATTTCATGGCTGCAATCACCATCTGCAGTGATTTTGGAGCCCAAAAAAATAAAGTCTGACACTATTTCCACTGTTTCCCCATCTATTTCCTTTTTTTTTTTTTTTTTAATTTTAAAATCTTTAATTCTTACATGCATTCCCAAACATGAACCCCCCTCCCACCTCCCTCCCCATAACATCTTTCTGGGTCATCCCCATGCACTAGCCCCAAGCATGCTGCATCCTGCGTCAGACATAGACTGGCGATTCAATTCACTTGATAGTATACATGTTAGAATGTCATTCTCCCAAATCATCCCACCCTCTCCCTCTCCCTCTGAGTCCAAAAGTCCGTTATACACATCTGTGTCTCTTTCCCTGTCTTGCATACGGGGTCGTCATTGCCATCTTCCTAAATTCCATATATATGTGTTAGTATACTGTATTGGTGTTTTTCTTTCTGGCTTACTTCACTCTGTATAATCGGCTCCAGTTTCATCCATCTCATCAGAACTGATTCAAATGAATTCTTTTTAACTGCTGAGTAATACTCCATTGTGTATATGTACCACAGCTTTCTTATCCATTCATCTGCTGATGGACATCTAGGTTGTTTCCATGTCCTGGCTATTATAAACAGTGCTGCGATGAACATTGGGGTACATGTGTCTCTTCAATTCTGGTTTCCTCGGTGTGTATGGCCAGAAGTGGGATTGCTGGGTCATAAGGTAGTTCTATTTGCAATTTTTTAAGGAATCTCCACACTGTTCTCCATAGTGGCTGTACTAGTTTGCATTCCCACCAACAGTGTAGGAGGGTTCCCTTTTCTCCACACCCTCTCCAGCATTTATTGCTTGCAGATTTTTGGATCGCAGCCATTCTGACTGGTGTGAAGTGGTACCTCATTGTGGTTTTGATTTGCATTTCTCTAATAATGAGTGATATTGAGCATCTTTTCATGTGTTTGTTAGCCATCCGTATGTCTTCTTTGGAGAAATGTCTATTTAGTTCTTTGGCCCATTTTTTGATTGGGTCGTTTATTTTTCTGGAATTGAGCTGCAGAAGTTGCTTGTATATTTTTGAGATTAGTTGTTTGTCAGTTGCTTCATTTGCTATGATTTTCTCCCATTCAGAAGGCTGTCTTTTCACCTTGCTTATATTTTCCTTTGTTGTGCAGAAGCTTTTAATTTTAATTAGATCCCACTTGTTTATTTTTGCTTTTATTTCCAGAATTCTGGGAGGTGGATCATAGAGGATCCTGCTGTGATTTATGTCTGAGAGTGTTTTGCCTATGTTCTCCTCTAGGAGTTTTATAGTTTCTGATCTTACATTTAGATCTTTAATCCATTTTGAGTTTATTTTTGTGTGCGGTGTTAGAAAGTGATCTAGTTTCATTCTTTTACAAGTGGTTGCCCAGTTTTCCCAGCACCACTTGTTAAAGAGATTGTCTTTACTCCATTGTATATTCTTGCCTCCTCTGTCAAAGATAAGGTGTCCATATGTGTGTGGATTTATCTCTGGGCTTTCTATTTTGTTCCATTGATCTATATGTCTGTCTTTGTGCCAGTACCATACTGTCTTGATGACTGTGGCTTTGTAGTAGAGCCTGAAGTCAGGCAAGTTGATTCCTCCAGTTCCATTCTTCTTTCTCAAGATTGCTTTGGCTATTCGAGGTTTTTTGTATTTCCATACAAATCTTGAAATTATTTGTTCTAGTTCTGTGAAAAATGTGGCTGGTAGCTTGATAGGGATTGCATTGAATTTGTAAATTGCTTTGGGTAGTATACTCATTTTCACTATATTGATTCTTCCAATCCATGAACATGGTATATTTCTCCATCTATTAGTGTCCTCTTTGATTTCTTTCATCAGTGTTTTATAGTTTTCTATATATAGGTCTTTAGTTTCTTTAGGTAGATATATTCCTAAGTATTTTATTCTTTTCGTTGCAATGGTGAATGGAATTGTTTCCTTAATTTCTTTTTCTACTTTCTCATTATTCGTGTATAGGAATGCAAGGGATTTCTGTGTGTTGATTTTATATCCTGCAACTTTACTATATTCACTGATTAGCTCTAGTAATTTTCTGGTGGAGTCTTTAGGGTTTTCCATGTAGAGGATCATGTCATCTGCAAACAGTGACAGTTTTACTTCTTCTTTTCCAATTTGGATTCCTTTTATTTCTTTTTCTGTTCTGATTGCTGTGGCCAAAACTTCCAGAACTATGTTGAATAGTAGCGGTGAAAGTGGACACCCTTGTCTTGTTCCTGACTTTAGGGAAATGCTTTCAATTTTTCACCATTGAGGATAATGTTTGCTGTGGGTTTGTCATAGATAGCTTTTATTATGTTGAGGTATGTTCCTTCTATTCCTGCTTTCTGTAGAGTTTTTATCATAAATGGATGTTGAATTTTGTCAAAGGCCTTCTCTGCATCTATTGAGATAATCATATGGTTTTTATTTTTCAATTTGTTAATGTGGTGAATTACATTGATTGATTTGCGGATATTGAAGAATCCTTGCATCCCTGGGATAAAGCCCACTTGGTCATGGTGTATGATCTTTTAAATGTGTTGTTGGATTCTGATTGCTAGAATTTTGTTGAGGATTTTTGCATCTATGTTCATCAGAGATATTGGCCTGTAGTTTTCTTTTTTTGTGACATCTTTGTCAGGTTTTGGTACTAGGGTGATGGTGGCCTCATAGAATGAATTTGGAAGTTTACCTTCCTCTGCAATTTTCTGGAAGAGTTTGAGGAGGATAGGTGTTAGCTCTTCTCGAAATTTTTGGTAGAATTCAGCTGTGAAGCCATCTGGACCTGGGCTTTTGTTTGCTGGAAGATTTCTGATTACAGTATCAATTTCCGTGCTTGTGATGGGTCTGTTAAGATTTTCTATTTCTTCCTGGTTCAGTTTTGGAAAATTGTACTTTTCTAAGAATTTGTCCATTTCTTCCACGTTGTCCATTTTATTGGCATACAACTGCTGATAGTAGTCTCTTATGATCCTTTGTATTTCTGTGTTGTCTGTTGTGATCTCTCCATTTTCATTTCTAATTTTATTGATTTGATTTTTCTCTCTTTGCTTCTTGATGAGTCTGGCTAATGGTTTGTCAATTTTATTTATCCTTTCAAAGAACCAGCTTTTGGCTTTGTTGATTTTTGCTATGGTCTCTTTTGTTTCTTTTGCATTTATTTCTGCCCTAATTTTTAAGATTTCTTTCCTTCTACTAACTCTGGGGTTCTCCAACTCTTCCTTTTCTAGTTGCTTTAGTTGTAGAGTTAGGTTATTTATTTGACTTTTTTCTTGTTTCTTGAGGTATGCCTGTATTGCTATGAACTTTCCTCTTAGCACTGCTTTTATAGTGTCCCACAGGTTTTGGGTTGTTGTGTTTTCATTTTCATTAGTTTCTATGCATATTTTGATTTCTTTTTTGATTTCTTCTGTGATTTGTTGGTTATTCAGAAGTGTGTTGTTCAACCTCCATATGTTGGAATTTTTAATAGTTTTTCTCCTGTAATTGAGATCTAATCTTAATGCATTATGGTCAGAAAAGATGCTTGGAATGATTTCGATTTTCTTGAATTTATCAAGTTTAGATTTATGGCCCAGGATGTGATCTATCCTGGAGAAGGTTCCATGAGCACTTGAAAAAAAGGTGAAATTTATTGTTTTGGGGTGAAACATCCTATAGATATCAATTAGGTCTAACTGATCTAATGTATCATTTAAAGTTTGCGTTTCTTTGTTAATTTTCTGTTTAGTTGATCTGTCCATAGGTGTGAGTGGGGTATTAAAGTCTCCCACTATTATTGTGTTATTGTTGATTTCCCCTTTCATACTTGTTAGCATTTGTCTTACATATTGTGGTGCTCCTATATTGGGTGCATATATATTTATAATTGTTATATCTTCTTCTTGGATTGTTCCTTTGATCATTATGTAGTGGCCTTCTTTGTCTCTTTTCACAGCCTTTGTTTTAAAGTCTATTTTATCGGATATGAGTATTGCCACTCCTGCTTTCTTTTGGTCTCTATTCGCATGGTATATCTTTTCCAGCCCTTCACTTTCAGTCTGTATGTGTCCCTTGTTTTGAGGTGGGTCTCTTGTAAGCAGCATATAGAGGGGTCTTGTTTTTGTATCCATTCGGCCAGTCTTTGTCTTTTTGGTTGGGGCGTTCAACCCATTTACGTTTAAGGTAATTATTGATAAGTATGATCCCGTTGCCATTTACTTTATTGTTTTGGGTTCGGGTTTATACACGCTTTTCGTGTTTCCTGTCTAGAGGATATCCTTTAGAATTTGTTGGAGAGCTGGTTTGGTGGTGCTGAATTCTCTCAGCTTTTGCTTGTCTGTAAAGCTTTTGATTTCTCCTTCGTATTTGAATGAGATCCTTGCTGGGTACAGTAATCTGGGCTGTAGGTTATTGTCTTTCATCACTTTAAGTATGTCTTGCCATTCCCTCCTGGCCTGAAGAGTTTCTATTGACAGATCAGCTGTTATCCTTATGGGAATCCCCTTGTGTGTTATTTGTTGTTTTTCCCTTGCTGCTTTTAATATTTGTTCTTTGTGTTTGATCTTTGTTAATTTGATTAATATGTGTCTTGGGGTGTTTCGCCTTGGGTTTATCCTATTTGGGACTCTCTGTGTTTCTTGGACTTGGGTGATTATTTCCTTCCCCATTTTAGGGAAGTTTTCAACTATTATCTCCTCAAGGATTTTCTCATGATCTTTCTTTCTGTCTTCTTCTTCTGGGACTCCTATAATTCCGAATGTTGGAGCGTTTCATATTGTCCTGGAGGTCTCTGAGATTGTCCTCGTTTCTTTTAATTCGTTTTTCTTGTTTCCTCTCTGATTCATTTATTTCTACCATTCTATCTTCTATTTCACTAATCCTATCTTCTGCCTCCGTTATTCTACTATTTGTTGCCTCCAGAGAGTTTCTGATCTCATTTATTGTGTTATTCATTATATTTTGACTCTTTTTTATTTCTTCTAGGTCCTTGTTAAACCTTTCTTGCATCTTCTCAATCCTTGTCTCTAGGCTATTTATCTGTGTTTCCATTTTGATTTCAAGATTTTGGATCATTTTCACTATCAATATTCGGAATTCCTTCTCTGGTAGATTCCCTACTTCTTCCTCTTTTGTTTGGTTTGGTGGGCAACTCTCCTGTTGCTTTACCTGCTGAGTATTCCTCTGTCTCTTCATCTTGGTTATATTGCTGTGTTTGAGGTGGCCTTTTTATATTCTGATAATTTGTGGAGTTCTCTTTATTATGGTGCTTCCTCACTTTGGGTGGGGTTCTATCAGTGGCTTGTCAAGGTTTCCTGGTTAGGGAGGCTTGTGTTGGAGTTTTGGTGGGTGGAGCTGGGTTTCTTCTCTCTGGAGTGCAGTGGAGTGACCCGTAATGGGTTATGAGACATCAAAGGTTTTGGGATAATTTTGAGCTGCCTGTATATTGAGGCTCAGGGGAGTGTTCCTGTGTTGTTGGAGAATTTGGGTGGTATGTCTTGTTTTGGAACTTGTTGGCCCTTGGGTGGAGCTTGGTTTCGGTGTAGGTATGAAGGCATTTGATGAGCTCCTATTGCTTAATGTTCCCTGAATTCAAGAGTTCTCTAATGTTTTCAGGCTTTGGGTTTAAGCTTCCTGCTTCTGGTTTTCAGTTTTATTTTTACAGTAGCCTCTAGACTTCTCCATCTATACAGCACTGATGATAAAACATCTAGGTTAAAGATGAACAGTTTCTCCACATTGAGGGACACTCAGAGAGGTTCACTGAGTTACAAGGAGAAGAGAAGATGGAGGGGGTAGTTAGAGGTAACTGGAATGAGATGCGGTGAGATCAAGAGAGGAGAGAGCAAGCTAGCCAGTAGTCACTTCCTTATGTGCGTTCTATAGTCTGGACCGCTCAGAGGTATTTACAGAGTTATACGGGGAAGAGGAGAGGGAGGAAGTAGACAGAGGTGACCAGGAGGATAAGAGAGAGGAATGAGTAGGAGAGAGACAAATCCTGCCAGTAACCAGTTCCTTAGGTGTTCTCTACCATCTGGAACACACAGAGATTCACAGAGTTGGATAGAGAAGAGATGGGGAGAAAAGAGACAGAGGCCACCTGGTGGAGAAAAAGGAGAGTCCAGAGGAGGAGAGAGTGGTCAAGCCAGTAATCTCGCTCTCAGGTAAACTTGGGTAGTGAAGTTTGGGTTTTTAAATGTACAAAATTGACAACAAAAACCTAAGAGCAAAGATTAAAAATCTGGAGTAGAGGTTGGATTTTCAAAGATACAATATTAAAGAAAAGAAGAAGGGAAAAGGAAGAAAGAAAAAAAAGAATTATTAAAAAACAAACAAACAAACCAAAAAAAAAAAAAAAAAAAACAAAACACCAACAACCATCCAAAGAGTATATATGGTGTTTGCCTTAAAAAAAAAAAAAGTCTTTTTTTTTTAAAAATAGTAATACTAGGTTATAGAAATAAAAATTAGAGGAGAAATAGAAGATTTAACAATTAAAAAAAAGCTCGGAAAAAAAAGGAAAAAAAGCAAAAGGCAAAAAAAAAAAAGAATGATTTTAAAAATATTAAAAAATTAAAAATATATCTGGCTCTTCTCTGATGTTATGGGCCGTGTGGGCTCACTTCCAAGGTGGTTCCCTCTGTTTAACTTCTTCTGTTTGCTGGTTTTTAGGCTCACTAGTTCAGTCGCGCTGTGGGGAGGGGGGATGCTGCAAACAAATAGCACTCTCGTGTGTACACAGTATCTCTGCCCCGCTTGACCTGTCCTTTCTCGCGGCGCACAAACCGCTCTGGCTCTACGATGCTCAGCCGGGAACCGTCTGGGGGCGGCCCTAGGCTGCGTGCACTTCCCCGGTCCAAGCCGCTCAGGTTCGGCCCTCAGGCAGCCCTCAGAGGCACAAATGCGGCTGGGACTGCACTTTGTGCCCTTCCCAGGTCCGAGTAGCTCAGGAGCTTGGCGAGCGCGATCGCCGCGGCTTGTCACCTTTTCCGCCGCTGCCGCTCAGCTCTCTGGGTGGACCGCTGGTGCACCCCGTGAGGCAGACTGTGACTGTCCAGCACCCCCAGGAGTCTTAGCAAAGGAGCCTGCTTCCAGTTAGGTAAGTAAAGTCTCTCCGGGTCTGCAATTGCCCCTTTCCAGTCCTTACGGCTCTGGCTGCCTGTCCCCGGCGGGGGATGGTCTGCAGCCGGCTTTTTCCGTTCCGTCCTTTGTTCTGTGCTCGGTCCTGGCGGTGTCTTATGTTCGAGCTTTTCGCGTGGTAGCTATCCCACAGTCTGGTTTGCTAGCCCAAGTTAGATCGTTCTGGTTGCGCGTGGGGCGTTCCTGCCCGATTCTTACAAAGCTCTGCAGCCCGCGCCTCCCGCGCGTCCCTGCCCTGCCCCCACTTCCCAATGGCGGATGCAGGCGTCTGTGCTGCTTTTCCGCTGGGGGAGTTACTGGTGGGCTTGTAATCTGTTGGTTTTAATTATTTATCTATTTTTCCTTCCTGTTATGTTGCCTCTGTGTTTCCAAGGCTCGCCACAGACTCGGCAGGGAGAGTGTTTCCTGGTGTTTGGAAACCTCTCTTCTTAAAATTCCCTTCCCGGGACGGGCTTCCCTTCTCAGGACGGAGCTCCCTCCCCACCTCCTTTGTCTCCTTTTTCGTCTTTTATATTTTTTCCTACCTGTTTTTGAAGACAATGGTCTGCTTTTCTGGTTGCCTGATGTCCTCTGCCAGCCTACAGAAGTTGTTTTGTGGAGTTTGCTCGGCGTTGAAATGTTCTTTTGAGGAGTTTGTGAGGGAGAACGTGATCTTCCCGTCCTATTACTCCGCCATCTTTCCCTCCCAGCCCCCCATCTATTTCCCATGAAGTGATGGGACCAGATGCCATGATCTTCATTTTCTGAATGTTGAGCTTTAAGCCAACTTTTTCACTCTCCTCTTTCACTTTCATAAAGAGGTTTTTTAGTTCCTCTTCCCTTTCTGCCATAAGGGTGGTGTCATCTGCATATCTGACATTATTGATATTTCTCCTGGAAATCTTGATTCCAGCTTGTGCTTCATCCAGCCCAGCATTTCTCATGATGTACTCTGCATAGAAGTTAAATAAGCAGGGTGACAATATACAGCCTTGACGTACTCCTTTTCCTATTTGGAACCAGTCTGTTGTTCCATGTCCAGTTCTAACTGTTGCTTCCCGACCTGCATACAGGTTTCTCAAGATGCAGGTCAGGTGGTCTGGTGTTCCCATCTCTTTCAGAATTTTCCACAGTTTATTGTGATCCACACAGTCAAAGGCTTTGGCATAGTCACTAAAGTAGAAATAGATGTTTTTCTGGAACTCTCTTGTGTTTTCCACGATCCAGCAGATGTTGGCAATTTGATCTCTGGTTCCTCTGCCCTTTTTAAAACCAGCTTGAACATCTGGAAGCTCATGGTTCATGTATTGCTGAAGCCTGGCTTGGAGAATTTTGAGCATTACTTTACTAGCATGTGAGATGAGTGCAAATGTTGTGTTCGTTTCTGCTATACAACAAAGTGAATCAACTATTTGTATACATATAACCCCTCCTTCTTGGACCTCCTTCCCACCGTACTCTCCTAGGTCATCACAGAGCACCAAGCTGGTCTCCCACTAGCATCTTCCCACTAGCTGTTTATTTTGCGTATAATCCTGTATATAAGTCAATGCTACTCTCAATCCGTCCCACTCTCTCCTTCCCCACCGCGTCCACAAGTTTGTTCTCTATGTCTGCATTTCTATTCCTGCCCTGCAAATAGGTTCATCAGTACCATTTTCCTACATTCTGTACATGTATGTTAATATATATTGTTTTTCTCTTTCTGACTTACTTCACTCTTTTTTCTTTTTTTTTTACTTTACAATACTGTATTGGTTTTGCCATATATCAACATAAATCCGCCACTGGTGTACTGGAAATAAAAGCAAAAATAAACAAATGGGACCTAATTAAAATTAAAAGCTTCTGCACAACAAAGCAAACTATAAGCAAGGTGAAAAGACAGCCTTCAGAATGGGAGAAAATACTAGCAAATGAAGCAACTGACAAACAACTAATCTCAAAAATATACAAGCAACTCCTGCAGTTCAATTCCAAAAAAATAAACGACCCAATCAAAAAATGGGCCAAAGAACTAAATAGACATTTCTCCAAAGAAGACATACAGATGGCTAACAAACATGAAAAGATGCTCAACATCACTCATTATCAGAGAAATGACTTACTTCACTCTGTATGACAGACTCTAGGTTCATCCACATCACTGAAAATGATGCAATTACATTCTTTTTTTGTGCCCAAACAATATTCCATAGTATAACTATATTTCAAAAGTAATTTGTTTACTTTTAATCGGAGGATCATTGCTTTACACTGTTGCGTTGGTTTCTGCCACACATCAACATGAATCAGCCATATGTATACACACGTTCCTGCCCTTCTGAACTTCCCTTCCAGCCCCCACCCCATCCCAACCCTCTAGGTTATCACAGAGCACCAGGCTGAGCTCCCTGCACTATAAAGCAACTTCCCATTAGCTATCTATTAATATCTTACACATGATAATACATATATATTTCAATGTTACTCACTCAAATCATTCCACCCTTTCCTTCCCCCACTGTGTCCTTAAGTCTGTTCTCTATATCTGAGTCTGTATTCCTGCCCTGCAAATGTTAATCAGTACCATTTTTCTAGATCATATATTTATATGTTAATATACAATATTCATTTTTCTCTTTCTGACTTACTTCACTCTGTATAACAGGTTCTGGTTTCATCCACTTCACTAGAACTGACTCAAATTCATTCCTTTTTATGGCTGAGTAATATTCCACTACGTATCAGTTCAGTTGAGTCACTCAGTCATGTCCAACTCTTTCCCACCCCCTGGACTACACGCCAGGCTTCCCTGTCCATCGTCAACTGCCAGAGCTCACTCAAACTCACGTCCATCAAGACGGTGATGCCATCCAACCATCTCATCCTGTTGTCGCTTTCTCCTATCCCCTTCAGTCTTTCCCAGCATCAGGGTATTTTCCAATGAGTCAGTTCTTTCATCAGGTGGCCAAAATATTGGAGTTTCAACTTCAACATCAATCCTTCCAATGAATATTCAGGACTGATTTCCTTTAGGATGGACTGGTTGGATCTCCTTGCAGTCCAAGGCACTCTCAAGGGTCTTCTCCAACACCACAATTCAAAAGCACCAATTCTTCAGCACTCAGCTTTCTTTATAGTCCAACTCTCACATCCATATATGACTACTGGAAAAAACATTGCTTTGACTAGACAGACCTTTGCTGGGAAAGTAATGTGTCTGCTTTTTAATACGCTGTCTAGTTGGTCATAGCTTTTCTTCCAAGGAGCAAGTGCCTTTTAATTTAATGGCTGCCGTCACCATCTGCAGTGATTTTGGAGCCCAAGAAAATAGTCTGTCACTGTTTCCACTGTTTCCCATCCATTTGCCATGAAGTGATGGGACTGGATGCCATGATCTTAGTTTTCTGAATGTTGAGTCTTAAAGCAACTTTTTCACTCTCCTCTTTCACTTTCATCAAGAGCCTCTTCAGTTCCCCTTCACTTTCTGCCATAAGGGTTGTGTCATCTGCATATCTGAGGTTATTGATTTTTCTCCCAGCAGTCTTGATTCCAGTTTGTGCTTCATCCAGTCCAGCGTTTCTCATGATGTACTCTGCACATAAGCTAAATAAGCAGGGTGACAATATACAGCCTTGACATACTCCTTTTCCTATTTGGAACCAGTCTCTTGTTCCACGTTCAGTTCTAACTGTTGCTTCTTGACCTGCATACAGATTTCTCAGGAAGCAGGTTAGGTGGTTTGATATTCTGATCTCTTTAAGAATATTTCACAGTTTATTGTAATCCACACAGTCAAAGCTTTGACATAGTCAGTAAGGCAGAAGTAGATGTTTTTCTAGAACTCTCTTGCTTTTTCAATGATCCAGAAGATGTTGGCAATTTGATCTCTGGTTCCTCTGCCTTCTCTAAATCCAGCTTGAACATCTGAAATTGCGCGGTTCACATACTGTTGAAGCCTGGCTTGGAGAATTTTGAGCATTACTTTGCTAGCATGTGAGGTGAGTGCAATTGTGCAGTCATTTGAACATTCTTTGGCACTGCCTTTCTTTGGGATTGGAATGAAAACTGACATGTTCCAGCCCTGTGGCCACTGCTGTGTTTTCCAAATTTGCTGGTATATTAAGTACAGCACGTTCACAGCATTATATTTTAAGGTTTGAAATATATGCCACTATTTCTTTTATTTAGTCCTCTATTGGTATTCATCTAGGTTGCTTCCATGTCCTGGCTATTGAAAATAATCCTGCAGTGAACATTGGGGTACATGTGTCTTTTTCAGTTATCTATTATATAACCATATTTTTGTACTGGGTTTGTCCTAGTAATTTTTCATGAGTTCTTTGAGGACAGGAACCTATTTTCTCTTTATGTTACATTTCTTTGGCCCCAAGAACAGTATCTAAGATATAGGAGATGATCGAAAGTGCTAAATAGATTACTTGAGAATACATAAAATAATCATAATCAAAAAACAACTTGGATATTTTCTTACATGCAGATGGGCTTAAAATTATTTTCCTATTTCTCCAAAGGAGAGGTACTGGTGAAGGTGAAGGCAGAAGAAAATGACCAGTTTTTTTCTAAAATTCTGAAAGATTATTATATACCCTTTCTTTCTGATATGGTTTGGTTGGAAATGTGTCTGTTATTCAAATCAGCAAATATTTGAGTGCCTTCCTTTGAATGCTTAGGGAGAATCAAGAAAATAGACAGTAATATATGCAATGCTTTCCCTGCTCATGAGGACCATATAGTCTGTTTCAAACACATGCTGATTTTACAAAGCCCCTTCAACATGTTCTCAGAAATGTAAAATTTTTAGGGAACTGCGTGCTGTGTGAAGCTAATGTTTTTCTCTTGGAAGATTTCATCAAAAAGGTACATGTCAAGTTGTGCTTTGAAGTACAACAAGATGGTGAATAAGTGAAGAAGCCGTGGGTGACAGGAAAAAAAAAAGCCCACTTTTAGGGGAGTACATATTAGATGGCATGAGAACCTACCAAAAACAAATGAAGTAGTCAACAAAAGTAGAACCCAGAGAGATTTGGGAGACAACAGACTCACATCTACAACCATTTGGAAGGTAGGCATGGAAAGATTAGGATAAAGATGGACATTATAGAGACTTCCCTGGTGGCTCAGGGAAGCATCTGTCTACAATGTGGGAGACCCAGGTTCGATCCCTGGGTGGGGAAGATCTCCTGGAGAAGGAAATAGCAATCCACTCCAGTACCATGGCCTGGACAATCCCATGGACAGAGAAGCCTGGTAGGCTACAGTCCATGGGGTCTCAAAGAGTCGGACACGACTGAGCGACTTCATTCATTCACAATAAGTAGACTTAAAAGTTATTCATACAGTAGCAGTCATTTATCCTCTCAAGCAAAATGTATTAAATAATTATGTTCACATAGAAAAAGGAGACTGGAAATGATTTTGAAAATAGCATTTATTGCTTTTCTGTCCCAGGCCCTAGTCCTCATGTTTGACACATGTTATATCTCAGTCTGTATGCTCATTCCTTTTGCATAAGGAATGTGAAGTGAGGAGAAGTTATTTGTGCTAAAATCACAGAGCTGTTGAGTAGACTGAACCCACTGTTTTTCTGAAACAGAAGCACATTTCCTTCCCATCCCCTGTCTGCCACATACATACTGCCTCCAGAATGTGCCTTCTAACACAAACACACAGCGATGGATCTTTTACACAAAGGTCTTGTACTCTGGTTTTAAATAATGAAAGACACATGTACATAGTTGGATAGCTAGATACAGATAGAGATTTGACCATTAAACAGAGGTTGAAAAGCAGCACACATAAGCAACTGCAAAATAGATTAGTGTTATCAAAATCTTGGACAAACAAAAACCCTGACGTATGAAGAAATAGAAAATATATTATGCCATCAACGTCTTTAAATGCCCATACATACCCCTACAAGTCCAGAACCTCAGTTTCTTAATCATTTAACCTATTTTAAATCATTTTACAATTGCTATTTTTATTCACCCATAATGCTTATCCACAGATATAATTGTATCATGCTGAAACTGGGATAAAGTTAGACTACATAGTTAATGGTAACCCAGTGAAAACCGGAGTTACAAAAGTAATCTTCAGAAAAATATCTTCTCTAATCAACCTCAAACAAGTGGTGTCCAGGGTCCAACATGAGAAGAACTGGCCAGTCCCCGAGTTAAATCCAGATTCATGAGATGGCCTTGAGTCTACTGTTTGTATTAACCGTGATTTTTCCATTTGTAAATTAAGACTGAAAATCTCTTCTGCATTTTCCTGCCTTTGACCATAAGGGACTAACCTTAAACAGTAAACGTTACTATTCTAAAATGACTCCGATTACATAGGCTCCAAAGAGTAAATAACTAGACTCAGTCCTATGGAAAGGCATGGACAGAGCCCCCTTCAAACAGCCCTGGAAGAGGTTGGCAGATCCTTTCTGTTCAGGAAGGAGCCCTGTTCTTTGACATCATTGGCACTCACACTGCCAGCCCCTTCATCAAGCCATGGAACATATTAGGTTCAATACCGGGGCAATAACTGCGCCTTAGGAAGCTTATCTACTGAAAACAGAGAGTCCTTTGGAAGAAGATCTTAGGCCTTTGAGTCAGGCACTCATGATTTGAAAGCAAGCTACAATGCTTAGTTTTCTGTTTTCCCTTCTCTGATATCAGAATAGCACAACTTCCTGTCTGGGCTTTTATCAATAATTAAATGAGGTAAACCATGCAAAGATCCTGGATAGTGCCTGAAACTTAGCCCTTCAAAATAATAACTACTCCTGGTATTGTTTGATTGGCCCCATAATACAGCTAAGAAAATAAATACATAAAGAGTTTAAGTTTCTTTTCTGCTATTACAGGATGGAAAGACCTGAACTGACACAAAATTTGTGTTCATAGCAGAGAAGAATCCATGACCTGGAGAAAAAAAGCATCTTAACTTATTTGGAGGTCAGAGTTGCTAGGGAAATTTCATAATTTTATAATTAACTAAAAATAGCCTTATTTTAAGCCCAGTGATCTCAACAGCAGTTCCCATTTGATCTGGACATCTACGCTTCACTGCTTATACTTCACAACAAACCTTCAAATTAGAAAATTCACTGGAGTAATTAAGATTTTTAATTGGAAGAAAAAGTATACAATTTGCAAAATGTATTTAATTAGCCCTCAGACCACTCACTGATCCAACACATAATTTCCAAAACAGTTGTACAATTTAATACATCATCTTTGCTAAGAAGGAAACCATATTATTAAAACAGCTAGATCTGACTTAAAGGGTAAACATGTCCTGATCAAATTATATTCTTACTTCTTGGCATTTAGCCCAATTCCCTTTAATGTCTCACTTCTTTTTTAATGCTTCTAAGCTTGTTTTTTATTAATTATACAAATCATTAGTATTAAAAGGCGATATAATTGTTTCAAGAAGTGGCTTCACAGACTATCTGCATATTTAATCAACTGCCTCTAAATTTTTAATCGTTTGAGTCCAGGTTCTTGTCTTGAAGCTTAACGTGATAACAAACCTCCCAACTGGTAGAACTAATTGGTACAGAATTAGTCAATAATTTATAAGGTAAGAAAAAAAATATTGGATGTTACGAAGGTAGAAGACCATCAGTCACAGTTATTTCTGAGAGGTACCAGCAAAAATAGCACTTGCTTCTACAAATATGTGGTCCACTGGCGACATCCACTGGCAGTTCTTTGGCACTGTTCAGATTCTTTGACTTTTTAGTGTAAGAGCTGTTTTTAAAAAAAATCAGCGGATCTTACATATTTATACCTTTCTTTAATGTTAAGTTTAGTTGGATTAACCTGTACACCCATTATGATGAGTGGAACATGTGCCCAATGAAGAGCTTGAAATTCAATAATATATGTGAATCATTCTGTGTATTCTGAGTTAGAGAGATTCCAGTGATGCTCCTGGCCATTGTGAGTTTGAGAGAAGACCAATGGAGACATAGTGAGAAGAAAAACATCTTCACTTTTGATGCAGTCGGTGAAAATCCATATTGTAGTGTTACGCTAATGGGGATGTGGGGAAATGCCTTGCTGCTGTAATTTTGAAAACAGTAAAGCATTTGGAAAAGACTAGCACTGGGTAGCAATGGTCAAGTGCACTAAGATTAGGAGCTCTCAAAATTTAGTAAACAGCAGAACTATGTGGACTGCTTATTACAGCTACAGATTTGGGGGCTTCATTGCAAAGCTCTATCAGAATCTCTGAGGAAAGTTTCTAATGTAATTGGCTCACAACCCACACTTTGAGGAATAAAATTTCTTATCCTCTGTGCTCCAAACATGGAATTAGATACAGAATGCAGAACTTACTGTTTTGGATCCCCAAGTGGGGGCAACAAGGGAGAGAAGTTCAACTTTACCAGTGGAACAACTTATTTAAATGACTTCTTTTGCCTTATATCACTTCCAGTAATTTGATCATCCCCTGGAGAAGGAAATGGCAACCCACTCCAGTATTCTTGCCTGAAAAATTTCATGGGCAGAGGAGCCTGTGGGCTACAGTCCACGGGGTCACAGAGAGTTGGACACGACTGAGAGACTGACCACACCCACACTTCCAGTAATTTGATCATCAGATCATTCAAAAGTATTTAAAATTTTTTTTTTCAAATCTTCCAGGCAGTATGTATAAGACAGAAATAATTTATGATTGTTTATAAATGGAAATCAGATTCCGAGAAAGGAATGAAATTAAATAGATGAGTGTGAAACACTCAAAGGCAATATGTCATTTATTCTCACTATACGTATCAATGCGTTAGCAGTATTGTGTTATTTGCAGGTGGTAAAATCACAAGTAAATTTTTTTTACTACATATATCTGAGTTTTTTGCAATTAGGATGTGTTTAATTATTTTGTAAGTTTAGCTAAACATACCCACCCTACAGGTTCTGGGGAAACCACAGTTGTTCAGGGAGGACTCAATGGTGCATTGATAATATTTAACCAATCATCCTTATCACTGTTATCATCATCATTCCCCTAAATAGCCTTCCATCAACCAGAAGCTTCCTGCATGCCTTTAAGAACTGAATCACTGCATAGTTTGGGTATTTACTCAGAAACTATTATTTCATAATTTAATTTAATAATTGTGACTTGGAGTGAAGAACAAATTTGAGAAGACCCGACAAGGTAGAGGACATAAAGGAAAGAGAGCACAAGGCCTAAGCTATTTTCTATGAGAAACCAAGTAAAAGGTGCTACAGAGATGGGGTTATAAAACAGGAAAGGCAGGAGGGACAGCAACTAGAACTTACAGGGGATGAAACTAATTTCAATTTTTTGGAGAGATTAAAGACTAAAAATTAACGAGGTAGATTGCAAGTCCAAGTAGGTTTCTTTTAGCTGTAATAAAATGTCACAGTGTTACAAAGTACAGTAACAAAAAAGCAATGTCCCTTCAGAGAACATGCTCAAACCACCTTCAGGCTCCCAAGGACCAGTGTAGGATTCTTGTGTGTCTGGGATAATGTCGCTGGAAGAGAACTGGGGAGTTTGATGCTGTAGCCACTTTGTAATCTTTACTAGTCTCTCAGGATAAAAGTCGAAAGCTCCCCAGCCTCAGAAGATAAAAACAGGTCTCTTCTAATGAAAATTCTCTAGTTCCTTTGAGTTACAAAACCACAACCTGGGGAGAGAGCCTAAATTTAGACTTTTCTTCTTTCCTTAAGGAACTGTCAAACAGCTGCCAAGATGTGTGTTCATTGTCCATTGAGAATTAATGGGAAATAACTAATCCACCTGTTTTGGAGATAGAGTAACATGCTCACATTGAAACACTAGCTTGGATGGACAAGACACCCAATAATCCAGATGCATATTTTACAAGAATACTAGTTCACATTCAGTTCAGTTCAGTTCAGTCGCTCAGTCGTGTCCGACTCTTTGCGACCCCATGAATCGCAGCACGCCAGGCCTCCCTGTCCATCACCAACTCCCGGAGTTCACTCAGATTCATGTCCATTGAGTCAGTGATGCCATCCAGCCATCTCATCCTCTGTCGTCCCCTTCTCCTCCTGCCCCCAATCCCTCCCAGCATCAAAGTCTTTTCCAATGAGTCAACTCTTCGCATGAGGTGGCCAAAGTACTGGAGTTTCAGCTTTAGCATCATTCCTTCCAAAATGACAATTGTATTAGAAAAGGAGAGAGTATAAAATCACTTAAATAAAAATTTCCCTGTGTTGATTAGTCTCTTTTTCTTGAAAATGAAGACGGATTGATTTTTCTGTATACAAAAACTACCCATTCATCAAAAGCAATAAAGAAAAAATTCAAAGCCAAATAGAAAGTCAGTCAAGAATACCACAATTTTTTGTATCATAGGCAGAGCAGGGTCCACTAATTCTACCCTCTTTTTTGTGAGCATCTTTCTAGCATTGCACACACACTCACACATATACTTTTTCTCATAAATTGTGGAAATTTTTCCCTATCAGTGAGTTCATGTATATAAGCATCCATTACGATTATGACTGGTCCCCTAGGTACTCTCGGTTTCTACTTTTTTACAATTGTAAATTATGCTGCAGTAAACATCTACTCTTGCCCACTTTCAATTCATTATCCACAAAGCTTTAAGAGTGATCTTGTCCAAATATAAATACTATTTTATCTTTTTTCATTTGTTTGTTTAAGAGCCACCAATGGCTTTCCATCACCCTTAGAATAGAACACAGACTCCTTCCCATAACCTAAAAGGGCCTCTGTGATCTGAATGTAACCTGTCTCTACTATCATCTGTGCTACTCCCGCCTTACACACCATGCCCGATCACTCTGTTCCTCAAGCACATATTGTAATGTTTTGCCATGGGCTTTTGCACGTGTTCTTTTCACTGGTTGGAAAACTCTTCAACCATAGGACATTCATATAGCTGTCCTTACATTTTCTTTGTCTCTCCTTAAATGACACTTCCCCAGAGAGGTTTTCTCTGGCCATTTTATCTAATGTACATTATCCATTATTCTCACTTTTGTTAGTAGTTCCTTATAAGTCATTTGAGTCTGTTTTTGTTTTTCCTTTTCTGTCTGTATCCTTAACCAGAACAAACTCCACAAGATCAGTGATTGTCTTTTATGTACATCAGTGGTTCATAGTCAAGCATTTGGTGGGCACTAACAAAATATAGAGGCAGACATCCTGGAATGTGAAGTCAAGTGGGCCTTAGAAAGCATCACTACAAACAAAGCTAGTGGACATGATGGAATTCCAGTTGAGCTGTTTCAAATCCTGAAAGATGATGCTGTGAAAGTGCTGCACTCAATATGCCAGCAAATTTGGAAAACTTTAGCAGTGGCCGCAGGACTGGAAAAGGTCTGTTTTCATTCCAATCCCAAAGAAAGGCAATGCCAAAGAATGTTCAAACTACCACACAATTGCACTCATCTCACACGCTAGTAAAGTAACGCTCAAAATTCTCCAAGCCAGGCTTCAGCAATACATGAATCATGAACTTCCAGATGTTCAAGCTGGTTTTTGAAAAGGCAGAACCAGAGATCAAATTGCCAATATATGCTGGATCATGGAAAAAGGAAGAGAGTTCCAGAAAAACATCTATTTCTGCTTTATTGACTAGCCAAAGCCTTTGACTGTGTGGATCACAATAAATTGTGGAAAATTTTGAAAGAGATGGGAATACCAGACCACCTGACCTGCTTCTTGAGAAACCTATATGCAGGTCAGGAAGCAACAGTTAGAACTGGACATGGAACAACAGACTGGTTCCAAATAGGAAAAGGAGTACGTCAAGGCTGTATATTGTCACCCTGCTTATTTAACTTCTATGCAGAGTACATCATGAGAAAAGCTGGGCTGGGTGAAGCACAAGCTGGAGTCAAGATTGTTGGGAGAAATATCAATAACCTCAGATATGCAGATAACACCACGCTTATGGCAGAAAGTGAAGAACTATAGAGCCTCTTGATGAAAGTGAAAGAGGAGACTGAAAAAGTTGGCTTAAAGCTCAACATTCAGAAAACGAAGATCATGGCATCTGGTCCCATCACTTCATGGGAAATAGATGGGGAAACAGTGGAAACAGTGTCAGACTTTATTTTTTGGGGCTCCAAAATCACTGCAGATGGTGATTGCAGCCATGAAATTAAAAAGACACTCCTTGGAAGGAAACTTATGACCAACATAGATAGCATATTAAAAAGCAAAGATATTACTTTGTCAACAAAGGTCCATCTAGTCAAGACTATGGGTTTTCCAGTGGTCATGTATGGATGTGAGAGTTGGACAGTGAAGAAGGCTGAGTGCCGAAGAATTGATGCATTTGAACTGTGGTGTTGGAGAAGACCCTTGAGAGTCCCTTGCACTGCAAGGAGATCCAACCTGTCCATCCTAAAGGAGACCAGTCCTGGGTGTTCATTGGAAGGATTGATGCTGAGACTGAAACTCCAATACTGTGGCCACCTCTTGTGAAGAGTGGACTCATGGAAAAGACTCTGATGCTGGGAGGGATTGGAGGCAGGAGGAGAAGGGGATGACAGAGGATGAGATGGCTGGATGGCATCACCAACATCGATCCACATGAGTTTGGGTGAACTCTGGGAGTTGGACAGGGAGGCCTGGCATGCTGCGATTCATGGGGTCTCAAAGAGTTGGACACGACTGAGCGACTGACCTGAACTGAACTGAACAAAATATCTGTTGCGTGAATGAATAAGGGAACAGATGAATTGATGAGTAAATCTTGACACACTATATAACCAGTTTTCTCCTTAGAATAAATTTCTAGGTATAGAGTTTCTAAATAAAATGGAATTAACATTTTTAAAATTTTTATATGCATGTTACCAAATATTATTCAGCCATATTCAACAATATGGATGGTCCTTGGGGCATTATATGAAGTAAAACAAGTCAAACAGAGAAAGAAAAATACCGAGTGATCTCACTTATATATGGAATCCAACAATAACTGAAGTCATATAAAGAGGAGTAAAGATTAGTGGTTGCCACATGTGGGGAGTAGGGTGGGTGAAATGGGTGAAGGTGGTTATAAGGAACAAATTTTCAGTTATAAGATAAATAAGTCCTGGCAATGTAATGTAATGTATAGTGTAGTGATTATAGTTAACAATGATGTGTTATATATTTAAAAGTTGGTAAAAGAGTAGATCTTGAAAGTTCTCTCCACAAGAAAAAAAATTATAAATATGGTGGTGGTGGATGAGCTTATTGTGGTATTTTACAACACATACCTATATCCAATTATGTATTTGAGTACATCTAAAATCAATAAAATGCTGTATGTTAGTTCTATCTCAAGTTTTAAAATTGCAAACCAAATATTGTCTAGTTATTCTACTAAAATTATGGAATACTTGAAATTCTCACCAATAACATGATGGGGATATTTTTCCCCTCCACATCTCTGACAACACTTGATACCAATCTACTAGGAAATGAAGTAACAGATCAAATTTAAATTTTAGCTCCTGAATGTCAATAAAGCTGGACTTCTTTTTATATGTATGTTGGTGATCTTTTTTTTAATTGGCAGTTAGTTATTTCTTTGTCTTTTTTCTCTCGTATGCCTGTCTTATTTATTGTTATACAAATGCATTTTGCACAAGAGGAATACTAATCTTATTTTTCATTAATAATGTCATGAATAGTTTATCAAAATTTTCTTTTGTAATTAAGCCTTATTTGTGGCAATATTCCTCTTTTGTATAAATTTTAACTTTGTATATTTCAATGCTTCTTTTATTTCTGGCTTTAATATTTAAACACAGCCACAATTTTGCAGAAATATTCCTCTATTATTTTTCCAGTTCTTTATGATTTCATATTTTTTGTTTAGGGTTTAGAACTGTCTAAAATTTATTATGGCATAAAGAATAAAGTAGGGAGTTTTGAAATACTAGTTGTCCCATCAAACCTAAAAAATCAACTGTTTCCTCATTGATTCTAATCCCAGGAACATTCCTTATTCTTTTCCTGACTTCTTTTTTTTCCATTTTTAAAAATACGAATTTGTTCAATGACCCTTGAGTGTAACAAACTTTACCTTTATAGAAATCCAAGGCATGGTCCCAAGCACCAAATGCTGTGACTTGATCTTCCTTTCTGGCGATCAGCACCAGTTGATACTTTTGCTAAAATATGTTGTGTCATATGGATCCTCTGCCATCAGGTTACCCTTGCTGCTCTGCACAGTCTACTACTGACTCCAGTTTCTGCCGTAGAAGCTTTTGTCTCTCTTCCTGAAGATAAAATAGTCTCATCTCCCAGGTATTCTCCAGTCATCCACTGATCCACAGAGCTGTGGATAAGAGGGACACAGACTTCTGCTCCTCAAGTAAAATTCCAAACCACCAACTGCTTCTCAACTTCAGCTAAACTATATTACCTCTCCTTTAGTTAGGCCATTTCCACTTCTTGCAACATACAAATCCCTTTTCTCCTCTTTGAATAATCTAGATTTTACCACCCTTCAGTAGTTCTAAAAAAAGTTGTATCACCTCTCTTCAGGTGTGAGGGTAGCTCAGATGTTTACAGTCACAATGTTTGTCTCTGCCTTCTGAAGTAAGGATAGCAGAAGGAGTAACTTGCTTCTCTAATGAGTCCTCAGCAACAACAACCAAAACCAGAGTAGCTCAGTTACACAATAATCACATTAGTCTATTTAGAAATTATCATTATCACTTTTACTTTACATATGTTTTATGTTATAGCAATATCCCAGCATTTTCCACATACTGTTTGCTATTCTTACATGTTAATTTTTCTGGACAAAGTTAGAATCATTACACCATGGGGTGGGAGAGGACCCAGTAGAGTCTTGATGAGGGTTTACAGGTATGTTGAGTACTAAGACGCTAGTAATTTTTCAAAACAGAAGAGGAGAGATATTATGCCACCAGCCCAGAAAAAACATGAGGGAGATTTTGGCTGTTCTCAACTGGATTCCGTGTAAAAGCAATTTTTAATGAACATAAAATTTCAATTAAGGAGGGTAAAATAAGGATGGAGGGAAACCAAAATATCACCATTCCCATGGTTAGGTAAATGATCACAGGGTATACCTGAATTATGGTTTTTGCCTTATAATGTCTGAAACCATTTCCTCATGAATGTTACATAGGAAGTCCAGATTTAGGAGTTCCAAAACTGATCTCATATTCTGTTCCTCCTCCTCATCCTATTGATTGATTCAACAAATCTCTATAGAGCACTTAATATCTGCCTTAGATACTTTGCTAGGTTCTGAGGTTACAGCCATGAACGAAGTTCTTTCTTGCCAGGAACTTACACTTATAGGCTTCCCTGGTGGCCCAGATGGTAAAGAACCTGCCTACAATGTGGGAGGCCCAGGTTCAATCCCTGGATTGGGAAGATCCCTTAGAGAAGGGAATGGCAACCCACCCCGATATACTTGCCTGCAGAATCCCATGGACAGAGGAACCTGGCAGGCTACAGTCCATAGGGTTGTAAAGAGTTGAACACAATTGATCAACTAACACTTTCACTTTCACTTTCACTTTAGACTTACAGAGAAAACAAAAATTAATGAGTAATTCAACAGAGTGCAACAAGCATTATAACGGAAAAATAGGAGGAACATATTATTGGGTAACCTACCTAATCTGTAATCAAGAACATTTTCCTGAAGAAATAATATATTACATAAGCCCTAAAAGGGGAAAAGTGTTACCTGGGTTGGAGAAAACAGTAATGTGTTCAAGATAAAGGAAAGAGTACGTGCAAGGGCCAAAGCTAAAGAGAACATGTCAGAATAGAGTCTATTCCAGGGCATCAGCTAGCTGGAAAATAGAACGCGAGGAAAAGTGACTAAAGATAATGCTGGAAACACAAAGGCCAAATCATGAAAGCCTCATAGCCCTGTTAAAAAAGCTTTATCCAAAGCCAGTAGGAAGCCACTGAAGTTTTTAAGTAGAGGAGTGGTATGATCAAGTATTTTTGTGAGACCACTCTGAGTAAAGAGTATGGAATAAACTTGAGAAGGGAGGGTAAGTATAGAGAAAGATCAGAAAAAGAAAGGCCAGCCAAGAGTCTGCTGTAGTATTCTAGGAAAGCAAGTGGCCCAGATCTGTGTAACGGCAATGGAAGTGGGGAGAAGTACACAGATATAACCAACATTTTACAGCACTTGGTATTTCTCTAGTGTTGCTTGGGAAGTTGGTGGTAGCACATTTACTGAGCTGTGAAGCTCTGGAGATCAGGTCTGGAGGGAGGATAAAGAGATCCATGAAAATGTAGTTTTATGTAACTATAATATATACAAATGGAGACATTGAACAACTGGCCAAATAATTGGATCTGAAGTTCAGAAAGGAGGCGCAAGCGTGAAAGCCACTTAGACTGTATGAGACAGAGAAGGCAATAGTAACCCACTCCAGTACTCTTGCCTGGAAAATCCCGTGGACGGAGGAGCCTGGTGGGCTGCAGTCCATAGGGTCGCTAGCAGTTGGACACTACTGAACGACTTCACTTTCACTCTTCACTTTCATGCATTGGAGAAGGAAATGGCAACCCACTCCAGTTCTTGCCTGGAGAATCCCAGGGACGGGGGAGCCTGGTGGGCTGCCGTCTATGGGGTCACACAGAGTTGGACACAACTGAAGCGACTTCGCAGCAGCAGACTGTACGTGAAGCCATGAGAATAAAGGGATGGAGTAAAATAAAGAGGGAGGGAAATTTATCTTATGGCCTAGCTAAGCAGAGCAAGATTTAAGGAGTGAGCAAAAAGGGAAATGGATTTGTAAAAAAGACCAAGAAGAGGTATCCAGGACTGGAAGAATATAATTTTGTTGACATGGAAACCAAAAGAAAGGAATGGTTCAAGAAGGAGAGACTGGTTTGAAGCACCGAAGTTGTTGAAAGAGCATGTACGGAAGATCTGAAATGTTTCCTTTTATGCGTGGTCTCACAGTTTCAAGGAGGTGGGGGGAATGTCAGTGATTGTGAGTCACAGCAAGTGAAGAAAAGGTGATGTGCAATAAGGTACTTTATAAAGAAGGAGGGCCGGGAGAGAGTTAGAGTTGTTACTAAGACAACCAAAGGGTGATGTTTTTTAATGATTACAAAAAGTGAAAATTACATCTTAGCTGAGGGCAGATTACTTTTTGTTTTTTGCAAAACAAGCTGCATCTACTTGGAAGGGCAATGACCAACTCAGAATTTCTGACATTAGGCTGACACTTGAGTTTTCTGTTTCTTACCTCTGCTGAAATTTCAGTTGCTTGTGTTCCACCTAAACCTTGACATGGAGTACAGTCTGTTCCCTTGACTTTCTACCACAACACTCTTCTAAGTCACTAGTCTATGTGGAGATTTTATGTCAGGTTTGGGAAGATGAAGCGTTGTTAAACTGTAGAAGCACATGGCAAACATCCTAGGAAACACATCCTCAATGTTCATATTCTTAAGTCTTTTACAGCCTGGTCTCCGGAATTTGCCAATAGCCATCTTTCACCTCGGCTTCCAGCCTCCCGCTCTCTCATTAGACCACTTGATTCATTCTCTTGCTGCCTCCCCTGTCTATTTCCATGCCCAAGTTCTTATTTTCCCATGCAAAATGAAGTTCTCTATACTTAACTAATTTTTTCAGGATCAAGTTTCAGACTCATCTTCCTACATAAAGAGGTGCTAAAAAAGATAATTATTTTCCTAAGAATTCCAATGGTATTTGTTAAATTGTAACTTTGTCACCATCATAGTTCTTACAATCTTCCTAGTTTGGGGACTTCACATGTAGAGCAAATGGCGAAGAATCTGCCTGTGCAGCAGGAGATCTGGGCTCGATTCCTGGATCCGGAAGATCACCTGGAAAAGGACATGGTAACCCCCTGCAGTATTCTTGCCTAGAGAAGTCTATGGACAGAGGAGCCTGGCAGGGTGCAGTCCAGGGGTTCACAAAGAGTCGGACACGACTGAGTGACTAATACTAGTTTCTTTGGCCCTAAACCTACTAATAATTTCCAGCTCCTCTCTTTACTCCTTCATGTCTCTAATCCAATGTCTGGTGATAACACTGATGATTTCCTCCATAAAATCATTTCTTCATGCTCATGACTGAAGAGCAGGCTCTTCTGATTATTGACCCGATTACTACAATAGCTTCGTGATGGGCTATCCTCCTTTGGTTCCCCTCTCCTCCTTAGTCATCTAATACAGAGTTACCTTTTGAATCCAGATATCATCAGAGTACTTTTATCCTCTAATTATTATACTCATTGACTCAATAGATGTTTCTGAGAATTTCTAATATGCAGAGCAAAGATAAAAAGACAAAGCTCATTTCTGACTTCAACAAGGTAAAGATGAAATGGGGTACCTGGCTATGACTTTCCTGAACTAAAATGTAAACCATTTTGCCAAGCTTGCCTTTCTAGGTCTATTAGCCATGACCTTTCCCTTTGTCCATTGTCCTGTACACTTCAGTTACAATGAAGCTATCATTTGCTAGAAGACTCTTAAATTTAACCTGTGCCCTTTCCACACTGGCTGGCACTGCCACTCTCCCTTTGATGACGCTCTCGGCTCTTTCTCCAAGGTTTGGCTTTATAAATGTAATCCCCACAGGCCTTCTAGGACCTATCTCATTCTTTCCATCATTTAGCAAGTGTAACTAATGTATCTCTCCCATTGTATTTATAATCTTATTCATCTTGGCTTCTGGGACGCCTTTGTATATCCAATACTGCAATATTTAATTTAGCAGGTCTTTTTGTCTTCTTCCACTCAGTCATGTATTAGCTCAATTCCAGTGTTGTCTAGGTGGAGGGCAGGGTGTCTCTGGATCAGGTTTCCAGTCTTCTACATTTCCTACTTTATCAGTGTTATTTGGGGAAATGGAGATGGAAACTAGGAGCATCTCAATTATCACTTTGTATTAATCAAGTGGAAGGAAGCATGGGAGTCTGTAGGATCTGGTGCGGGTAGGGACAGCTGTCCACAACATCTCCTCAGGGTGGTGGGGGGAGCACCGCCAGCTGTACTGCAATTGTGGCTACTTCCATAAAGGCAGTCTTACAGGAGGGACTGGAACCAGGGCTGAGGCACAATATATGATGTATATTATGCTATTCTTGGCAGGAAGGGCACACAAGTGGTGACATGGCAGATACTCAGTGGTGGAAAGGGCAATGTTCCAGGGAGGCAGAGTACCTGAATGTACAATCACCAACATGATTATTTATAAATACATCAGTTAAGATTCCAGATTGTGTGCTAAGCACTTTACATGAATTTCATTTCACCACCCAACTGAAGAAATAGTGATGATGCTGATAGCGATGATATTAATCCCCTTCATAGGAAAGAAGAAACTATGACTTGGCCGAGGCTTCATAGCTACTATGTAAAGGCTGGCATCCAAATCTGCAAAGTATGACTTCAGAGCTACAATCTTAACTAGAGTTCCTAATGCCTGGGGTGTCATGTGGAGTTGAATTAGGAAGCAGTAAATTTTGTATAATTATAAAGCAAACTAGTGTGGTAAAGGACTAGTCATCTGATACTCTAACTGTAGAAACAAATATTTATGCTGGTTAAAAATTCACTTGGATTCCTTTATCAAGTTGGGGAAATCGCTGCAATGACGTTTTGGGTTAATATAGTTATGTGCTCAGCCCAAGGCTAGCCTTTCTCTTGTTCACATCCATAATTTGTGGCCCAAGATCTACGCAACTAGAGACATTATAAGCAGTGCCTTGGTTATGAGCATTCCTAAATGTTTAGTGGTAAAAGTGTGGGAGTCAGGGCTGGCAGGGAGTGATACATCCCACAAGAGGCAGGTATGGTTCGGCTGAGGGTTCAATAAATGCTACTAGAAACCTGCATCTCAGGCAAACTACTCTGTGCCCCACTGGTGTGGTAACACTGACTAAGCATTACCCTTGTTTTCCCTAGAGGAGGTGACACAGAAAGCTGGAGGCTTCATATGAGCAACAGTCAACACAGCCAGGAGACACAGCAGGTCACACTACCACATGTTTCCACCTGGGGTCCATCTACAAATATAATCACACAGTTACAATTCTGTTATTACGTTGTTTTGAAATTCTATTTCCTTTTATGCATTTAAAGATATTCTATGAAGGGAGTTCATAAATTTCACCAGAACTGAGAGATGGATCCAAGGCACAGAAAAGTTTAAGAATGCCTAGCAATAGGGAGAAGAGCTTGTTAAATAGTGGAGCCAGCTTGAAACACCAATTTGTAACCATTACCAATGGTAATCTTTCAGAGAAATCATAATTCAGGCGGCAGTCTGGTAGCAGTAACGTAACATAGCTACCACACGTAGAGTTAGCACTGTTGGTGATCAGAAGCCAGAGACCACATGGGGCTCTGACTAACTGATGCTCAGTTCAATAGCTCAGTCGTATCTGACTCTTTGCTACCCCCATGGACTGCAGTACACATGGCTTGCCTGGCCTTCACCCAACTCCCAGAACTTGTTCAAATTCAGGTCCAGCAAGTCGGTGATGCCATCCAACTTTCTCATACTCTGTCGGTTCATTCTCCTGACTTCAATCAGGTCTTTCCAAAGAGTCAGTTCTTCATATAAGGTGGTCAAATACTGGTGTTTCAGCTTCAGCATCAGTCCTTCCAGTGAATAATCAAGAACTGATTTCCTTTAGGATGGACTGTTTGGATCTCCTTGCAGTCCAAGGGACTCTCAAGAATCTTCTCCAGCACCACAGTGCAAAAGCATTGATTCTTCGGCGCTCAGCTTTTTTTATAGCCCAACTCTCACACCCATACATGACTACTGGAAAAACCATAGCTTTGATTAGAAGGATCTTTGTTAGCAGAGTAATGTCTCCCCTTTTTAATATTCTGTGTAGGTTGGTCATATAGCTTTTCTTCCAAGGAGCAAGTGTCTTTTAACTTCATGGCTGCAGCCACCATCTGCCGTGATTTTGGAGCCCAAAAAGTATAGTCTCTCACTGTTTCCATTGTTTCCCAATCTATTTGCCATGAAGTGAAAAGATGTCCCTTAATTATAGGGGACTGGAATGCAAAAGTAGGAAGTCAAGAAACCCCTGGAGTAACAGGCAAATTTGGCCTGGGAGTACAGAATGAAGCAGGGCAAATACTAATAGAGTTTTGGCAAGAGAACACACTGGTCATAGCAAACATCCTCTTCCAACAACACAAGAGAAGATTCTACACATGGACATCACCAGATGGTCAACACTGAAATCAGATTGATTATATTCTTTGCAGCCAAAGATGGAGAAGCTCTATACAGTCAGCAAAAACAAGACCAGAAGCTGACTATGGCTCAGATCATGAACTCCTTATTGCCAAATTCAGACTTAAATTGAAGGAAGTAGGGAAAACCACTAGATCATTCAGGTATGACCTAAATCAAATCCCTTATGATTATACAGTGGAAGTGAGAAATAGATTTAAGGGACTAGACCTGACACACAGAGTGCCTGATGAACTAAGGATGGAGGTTTGTGACACTGTACAGGAGACAGGGATCAAGACCAGCCCCAAGAAAGAGAAATGCAAAAAAGCAAAATGGTTGCCTGAGGAGACCTTACAAATAGCTGTGAAAAGAAGAGAAGCAAAAAGCAAAGGAGAAAAGGAAAGATATACTCTCTTGAATGCAGAGTTCCAAAGAATAGCAAGGAGAGATAAAAAAAAAAAAAAAAAAAAAAGCCTTCCTCAGCGATCAGTGCAAAGAAATAGAGGAAAAAAATAGAACGGGAAAGACTAGAGATCTCTTCAAGAAAATTAGAGATAGCAAGGGAACATTTCATGCAAAGATGGGCTCGATAAAGGACAGAAATGGTATGGACCTAACAGAAGCAGAAGATATTAAGAAGAGGTGGCAAGAATACACAGACCTGTACAAAAAAGATCTTCACGACTCAGACAACCAGGATGATGTGATCACTCACCTAGAGCCAGACATCCTGGAATGTGAGGTCAAGTGGGCCTTAGGAAGCATCACTATGAACAAAACTAGTGGAGGTGATGGAATTTCAGTTGAGTTATTTCAAACCTTGAAAGATGATGCAGTGAATGTGCTGCACTCAATATGCCAGCAAATTTGGAAAACTCAGCAGTGGCCGCAGGACCGGAAAAGGTCAGTTTTCATTCCAATCCCAAAGAAAGGCAATGCCAAAGAATGCTCAAACTACTGTACAATTGCACTCATCTCACATGCTAGTAAAGTAATGCTCAAAATTCTCCAAGCCAGTCTTCAGCAATATGTGAACCATGAAATTCCAGATGTTCAAGCTGGTTTTAGAAAAGGCAGAGGAACCAGAGATCAAATTGCCAACATCCACTGGATCATCGAAGAGCAAGAGAACTCCAGAAAAACATCTACTTCTGCTTTATTGACTACACCAAATCCTTTGACTGTGTGGATCACAATAAACCATGGAAATTTTTGAAAGAGATTGGAGTACCAGACCACCTGAGAAATCTGTATGCAGGTCAAGAAGCAACAGTTAGAACTGGACATGGAATAACAGACTGGTTCCAAATAGGAAAAGGAGTACGTCAAGGCTGTATATTGCCACCCTGCTATTTAACTTATATGCAGAGTACATCATGGAAAATGCTGGTCTGGATGAAGCACAAGCTGGAATCAAGATTTCTGGGGGAAATATCAATCACCTCAGATATCCAGATGACACCACCCTTATGGCAGAAAGTGAAGAAGAACTAAAGAGCCTCTTGATGAAAATGAAAGAGGAGCATGAAAAAGTTGGCTTAAAACTCAACATTCAGAAAACTAAGATCATGGCATCTGGTCTCACCGTTTTATGGCAAATAGATGGGGAAAGGGCGTCAGACTTTATTTTTGGGGGCTCCAAAATCACTGCAGATGGTAACTGCAGCCATGAAATTAAAAGACACTTACTCCTTGGAAGGACAGTTATGACCAAACTAGATAGCATATTAAAAAGCAGAGATATTACTTTGCCAACAAAGGTTTGTCTAATCAAGACTATGGTTTTTCCAGTGGTCATGTATGGATGTTAGAGTTGGACTATAAAGAAAGCCGAGTGCCGAAGAATCGATGCTTTTGAACTGTGGTGTTGGAGCAGACCCTTGAGAGTCCCTTGGACTGCAAGGAGATCCAAGCAGTCCATCCTAAAGGGAATCAGTCCTGAATATTCATTGGAAGGACTGATGGCGAAGCTGATACACCAATACTTTGGCCAGCTGATGTGAAGAACTGACTCATTTGAAAAGACCTGATGCTGGGAAAGATTGAAGGTGGGAGGAGAAGGGGACGACAGAGGATTAGATGGTTGGATGGCATCATCAACTCAGTGGACATGAGTTTAAGTAAGCTCCGGGAGATGGTGATGGACAGGGAGGCCCGATGTGCTGCAGTACCTGGGGTCACAAAGAGTAAGACACGGCTGAGTGACTGAACTGAACTGAACTGATGGGACTGGATGCCATGATCTTAGTTTTCTGAACGTTGAGTTTTAAGCCAACTTTTTCACTCTTCACTTTCACTTTCATCAAGAGACTCTTTAGTTCCTCTTCACTTTCTGCCATAAGGGTGGTGTCATCTGCATATCTGAGGTTATTGATATTTCTCCCGGCAATCTTGATTCCAGCTTGTGCTTCATCCAGCCCAGTATTTCACATGATGTACTCTGTGTATAAGTTAAATAAGCAGGTGACAGTATACAGCCTTGATATACTCCTTTCCTGATTTTGAACCAGTCTGTTGTCCCATGTCCAGTTCTGTTGTTTCTTGACCAGCATACAGTTTTCTCAGGAGGCAGGTAAGGTTGACCGGTATTCCCGTCTCTTTGAGAATTTTCCACAGTTTGTTGTGATCCACACAGTCAAAGCCTTTAGCATAGTCAACGAAGCAGATGTTTTTCTGGAATTCTCTTGCTCAACTGATGTTGACCACCCTAAAATAGAACTAAGACAAAAATATACAACTGATACATCAGTCAGATCGTACACCATTATATATGTGAAAAAAGTAATTATTCTGAATTACTAAACACTCCTAGTAATTTCTATCTTGTCTGACTAGGTCTCCTGAATATTTCATAATAAATAATTCTCCCATACAAAAAAAAAAATAAAACAGAACAATGTGGATGTACCAGATCTGCTTTTTTTCTTTCTTTCTAGGACTGTATACTAACTCTAATATATGAAAAGCAAAAAAAGAAGAAAACACAGCTAATCTCTCCTAATCCTAATTCAAAAATGGTGTGATAGCAGCAAGGAGATCAAACCAGTCAGTCCTAAGGAAATCAACCCTCAATAATCATTGGGAGGACTGATGCTAAAGCTGAAACTCCCATATTTTGGCCACTTCATGTTAAGGACTGACTCTTTGGAAAAGACCCTGATGCTGGGAAGGATTGAAGGCAGGAGGAGAAGGGGACAACAGAGGATGAGATGGTTGGATGACATCCTTGACTTACTGGACATGAGTTTGAACCAGCTCTGGCAGATGTTAAAGGACAGGGAAGCCTGGCGTGCTGCAGTCCATGGGGTCACAAAGAGTCGGACATGATTTATCAGCTGAACAACAAGCAGATTTTGGCTAAACCAAAATGAAAAATAATCCAAATGTAATTTGTATTTTTCTTGGAAATTCATTTGAATACTGTACTGCTGCTGCTACTGCTAAGTCGTGTCACTTGTGTCCGACTCTGTGCGACCCCATAGACGGCAGCCCATTAGGCTCCGCCGTCCCTGGGATTCTCCAAGCAAGAACCCTGGAGTGGGTTGCCATTTCCTTCTCCAATGCATGAAAGTGAAAAGTAAAATTGAAGTCACTTAGTTGTGTCCGACTCAGCGACCCCATGGACTGCAGTCTACCAGGCTCTCCTCGATCCATGGGATTTTCCAGGCAAGTGTACTGGAGTGGGTTGCCACTGTACTAACTCTGGATATCTGACACTCTCAGATATAATTTCCTATAAGTTATATATACTAATTAACACCTGTTCAGAATTCTTTATCAGAAAGAATCAGAAAGGATAATGTCAACATTTCCTCAATAATTTTTCTTGGCTCATGCTTTAAGATCAAAGTGAGCAATTCGGTACAAAATCTGGGCTCCACAATAATAAATTTAGATAATGAATGAAGTTAGAGACACAATAGCAAAGACAAACACATGTTGGTCAATTTATGAGAGTCTAGCATTTAAAACAGTGCATTCTGATACTGTCAATTTGACCCTGCTGCAAAACAAGAAAATGCATATCAATTCAAAACAATTTCTATAAATCAGAAATAATCCAAGATATCCTACAAGGTTGAAAGAGTCAAGTGTGTTTACCTCTTGCTCTTCTATTTAGAAATCCTGTGTGTCATCCCAGCCTTTGTAAGACACCATATTTATCTCTTTTTTTTTTTTTTTTTTGGTATTTTTAAGATTTTTATTTTTTTTAATTGAAGAATAATTGCTTTATAGAATTTTATTGGTTTCTACCAAATATCAACATGAATCAGCCAGAGGTATATATATATGGACAGATCAATCTTTGATAACATCAGATTTGTGTTCTAAGTTTTGGTGTTTTAAGAATTAGGTTTGAACTAGCTAAAAATAGATTGAGTACTTTTTAAATTCTGTCAATAATTCTTTTCTAGTAACAGCTGATTTTCTCAGCATTTTGTGAATATTTTCAGATGCTCTATCACTAAAAATGTATAGCTTTTATTTAAAACTAAAGTATGCATTTTTGAAATATTATTCTTAAAAAAATCTTAACTTTCCCACAATGTTTTACAAGGATCAGAGCAGATGGGCAACATTGTGTATTATGTTAATGTTTTTTTGCTGTTTAATTTCTCATCCTTTTTTAGAACACTGAATACCCTTCTCACAAAAAGTAGGAAAAATAGAGATAGAATCCCAACAAAAGCTTTCTAGGTGGTCTCAGGGAGGTCATAAGGGAGGCTGGTGCCACAACTTTCCAAAACCTTTGTCTTCCACAGTGATGTTGCCAAGGTGAGAAACGGAAAAGTGGGTATGAAAAGAGAACAGCATGGATTCACCTATTTGAATCTTAATAGATTTTTACATCTTTGATTTTAATATTTGATCAGGTTAATGATCTAGCTGTATAAGGATCTAAAGAACCTTCTGACAGTTACAGCATGAGGCAAATGGGAAATATTAAGGTGAAAATGTTACACTGTCATAAATTTACATGCCATGGGAAAGCATGTGCAAATTATCTAAATCCCCTCTACATTTTGATCATATATTTTTTTTTACATTTTGATCATTTTCTTAAAAACAGGTAGACAGTCAATCCTTAAATAAATGAAAAAAAAAGCAATAAATAATGTCACTGTTAGGTACAATACCAGTGTAAATATTATGGTATAATTAATAATTTAATATGTAATAAATGTCATTCTGGAAAATCAATATATTTCAAAATAATTTTAAGCTGTTATTTCAAAATATGATTTGATCTTAAGGTTATAATAAACTCAGAAAATATACAATTCAAAATAGTTTTTAGTTTTATTAACAGGTTTCAAGTAGCTTCTTTTAATTGATAACTCCAATTTTTATCATACTTCTTAAGTTATAAAAACAGTAGTATAATTGAAATTCAGTCCACAAATAATTCATTCTGAGCCTCAAATTTTTTTCACATTTTGTGGTTGAGAATTCTAATGCTGCTATAGTAAATAAGGACAGAAAGATGTCTAAATTATGCATAATTGAAAAAAATATTATAATGATATAAAATCACACAAGAACACACCAAATCATTTTTTTCTGAGGTTTAATTTTAACTAATGAATTTTTAAATGATGAAGGTAATGTCAATCCAAATCTTGAATTATTTGTCACGTACAAACTACTTTTTGTAATTGCAGGTGAAATAGATTATTTTCACCATGGCAATGCCTTCACCCTTATTTATGGTCTTTTTCTTGAGTTCTTTTTCCTCAACAGTTTAACAAGCCACTTCTGGTTTGGCTAAAGTGCAATCCTAGCACAATAATGTTTCAGCTTGCAAGGAAGAACGCCCTTATTGAGTTGATAGAACTCCACCAACTGGATTAGATCCGTAAATCTTGTATGTCCATCATCTAGGGTGTGGAACATCTCACCATCATCTTCCACCTGAAACAGGAAAAACAATAAACCAGGAAGAAGGGAAAAAACTACTCAGAAAGTCAATCATGTTCTATTGCACACTGCATCTTTAAATGCCAAACTGACACATTTATAGTACTAAAGGACAGTGAAAAGAAGATTCTGGCACATCCACTTCTCTTTTGTAACTTTACTTTCATTTAAAGGAAATATCATCTGATCCCAAGGCAAGTAGTGTGGCTCTACTTCCTGTATCTTTAATTCTCCTAACGTTCTGTAGTTAGAATAGTAGAACAAGTCTGCATCAATACAGTACATGGTGAGAAATCTGCACTATTTAGTGTAAGAGGAAACAAAAGATTTTAGTATGCCTACCCTCAGAACACAATTTCCATTTCTAATTGCTGTCTACCTAAAGCCTCGCTTTGTATATTTAAAAATGAATATCCGCCAGAATTTGTATCAGTAAATTGATTCTGGAGCCGTCAGTCAAACAGTATGTTAATGGAATGACAGGTTGATTTGTTTTGTTTTGTTTTGCTTTTTCCCTTTGCATTGAGATCTTCGGGCATTAAGCAATTCATAATTTGCCAGGGATGTCACTCACATAATCAAATGTCAGGAAGAAACTTCATATGGATTGGATAATTTCAAAAAGAGTTCATTTGAAAAAAGAAAACACGAGCAACTCAGCAATTTCATGTTAATACTTTCTTGAAAGTAGACTGGATCTCTGTTCCACACTATCTGGTTCTAATACACAGACTACATGCATACATACACGCACGCATGCGCATACACACACATACGCAGCAGAAGCAGTAACAACAACAGAATCTCAAAGCAAGCTGTGCCACCTGGAAGCAGAATGACAGTTTTAAAAGGTGTTCAGAATAGTTTAAATAATGATCTCCAGAGCTGCAGCACCTGCTTACTTATCCATAATGATGATTATAAACAAAACTACAAAAAAAACCCATTTTGGGGACAAGAGAGGAGAATGTGCTTTAAAATAATGGTTTTTAAAGAACCACTAGTAGATTTCAGGAGAAAGAATTTTCAGTGGCCTTTTAATAATAGGTGGCATGGGGTCTATACAATATTACCAAATCATATTTCATGAGAAAAGGGAAATTTAATTTTTACAATTCCTGTATTTCTTATATTAATTCAGACTCATAAAACCATTTCTGCCATACTTAACTCTAGTCAAAGCACAAGCTCCCATATTATATTTAATAAAAGAACCAAAGAAAACTAAAGTCTCCAAAAGCTTATGCATTAAGATCATCTCTAATACACGAATAAGAAATCACAAATACTTACTGGTATAATTTGAAAGTGCTTTATTTTTTGTCCATGACTCATTGACAGTACAAAAGTTTTGGGGTTACTCTGACTATCCCGTACCAAGAAAACTCTAAAGAGAGAGAAGGAATTTCAATATTGTTCTATATTTATTCATGGATTTAATAGAAATATAGCCTATACCAAATCCAGGAAGTACATTTCTAAATGTAGCCAGAGTTTTCCTTTACTGTGTATTCAATGATGGGATTATCCAACAAGGTAAACAACATGGTATGATATACTCTAATACTATAAAACTATCATTGGAATGAATTTAATTTTAATAGTATAAATACACAGTCATTTGTCAGATTTTTTGCTCACAATAACCAATATAAAGCTATGCTGGCATCAACAATTATTGCCAAGTCCTTTTTCCATTGGGAAGTTGGGTAATCATATGCAACTCTTTGGTACAGAGAATGAATCATTACATATTGTTACTTCTGGGTCATGTAAGGTCCTGCAGAAAGAAAATTTTTAGAATTAAAAAATTTTAAACCCACACTTCTATACTGGATCCTTTTTTTTTAAATTCTGGTTCCTACTATTACATACAACTGAAACTGAGAAGTGAATGTATTCTAAAAAATCAATCCTGAAATCATTTATTAAATGTTTGAGCAAAATATTGTTAGTAAAAGAAACATCCAAACAACATTTACTTCAACCTTGAAAAAGGTAGCATAAAGTCTCTATAACAGGCTAGAAAAACAAGACATGTCCTAATGGCCTAAGAAAAATGTGGCCAGGCGTGGATTCTTATTAACTGGCAACTCAGTGCATCACTGTCTTTGTATTAATTGCTGGCAAACAGACTGTGGGAACAGTCCCCACTGGTGACTCCAATACTAATCTCACTGTGCCTGGGGAAAGAGACAGCCAAATGTGAGCCATCACAGACGTCTGACAAGATTAACCATTTCATCTGTGCTGTGTGATTCTGACATTACATCTCTGGGAGATGGGACAAAAGGGAGTTTCCCTGGTCAGTCAAGCTCTGTCTCTCCCCATTCCGGATTCCTGAGTGGATCAACACTACCACCTAGTGGACTGCCTGACAGCATCACATCTTTCCAAAAGGAATACCAAAAACAATTTTTTAAAATTAAAAAACATAAAACATAACAATACTGTCATTCTTTATGCAGTTATGTCATTCAATTCAAAAAACTGGGCTCAGAAATAAGGAAAATTATAATCCTCCAAAATATTTTGACAATCCTTTGTGATTTATTTCTTTTATTGGTCTTATCAGATGGTAATTCTGCTGACTGTTCAGATTTAATCTAAAAAGATCTAGTTCCATGCAGAGTATATTGAAATGTTTTCTTATTTAGAGTCTACTGAAATGCTGACTTGCTATTAATAATCTTCTACATGAAAACGCATTTTTGTCCAAATGTCTGTATTAAATCACCTTGAAATCTTGCCATCATCTTAATCCAACCCTTGAAGATATAAGATCCCATTACCACTTGTTTAAATTGATGCTGGTTTTATTTCCCATCCAAACCTCAATACAACCTCCTTAATCTGTACTGCATTTAGGAATAAAATTCAGCTAATAATATATTATAGGAAGTATCTGTAACATTGAGTAATTTGAGAAGAATAAAATTCTTTAAACCATAAATCTTGCATAATAAATTTTCTGCTTCTCCTGTGTCTTCTATGGTATCCCACAAAAGATAACATGAGATAAGTCAAAAAGTACTATTTTCATAGGTTTATATTACTTGAAACTTAAAATTTAGAGGAAAGAACTGGGCTGTACACAGAAAAACATGAAATAGTCTAAGTACATAAGAAACAGCTTTTTACTTTACTTTTACTTTTACTTTAACACACCCTCCATCAAACTTGAAAAAATGTGTAATGTGTAAGATGTGGTTCGTGGTTTTGTAGGATGTGGTTTTGTCATGACACAAACCATACTTTGCCATCGTACTAATCAATTCAAACCAAAATGCTGACACGCCAAAACGTGTTCAGTTTTTCCCCCATCAATTAATATCTGAGATGCACAGAATGGGAAAATATTAACTACCACTGTTTAAGACCAGAGAATCCTATTCAACGGTCTTCTTTATGGACAAAGACTATGCAGCCACTATGTAACAGGTATTATCTAGGTATTACTAGGATCCAGTGGCAACCATCCTTACAGCACAAAGTCACTTCTGTTTTATTGAGCTGAAATCAAAACTCTCTCTGTGTGTTGAATAAGTAATTACTGATTATAGGAGAAATCAAAAATCAGTGCTGTTCAAAATCTAACTTACCCATCCACTAGACCTTGCTGAATAATCAATCGCTGAGCTTCCTCTCTAGAAATTTTGTGGTGAAACCATGGTTGGGACCGGTGGATAGCTGAAGAAATAAAGTAAATCAAAACCACAATGAGGTACCAATTTTAGCTGTATGCTGTGTATAACGGAGAGGTGGGATGATTTGGGAGAATGACATTCTAACATGTATACTATCATGTGAATTGAATCGCCAGTCTATGTCTGACGCAGGATGCAGCATGCTTGGGGCTGGTGCAATGACCCAGACATGTTTGGGAATGCATGTTGATCATAGTCTAATGACATGTGCTTTGACCCTGGCCCCTCAGTGACTGCATCTAAATGCAACCTCCCCACCCAGCTGGCCACAGACATACCCATGCTTGTGGCAGAGCTCTGTGAGGATGCAGTGGGGCTACCGTGACTGCCCAGGCGCAAACATCCTTTTTTCTGCATAAGGAAGTGGGGAACAAGTTTCAACTTTTGGGGTGAAACAAATTCAAATCATAAAATTTTGAAGAACATGAAGCTAATCTGTACCCTCCAAGCTAGTCCTTCTTCAACTGCAACAGAAAGGGCTTCAGTGGGATTTTCTATAACTCTTGTTTTCTGGCCTGAGAAGTCCATTGCTACCAGGGAATTCTCTGATATACTTCTCTGGAAAAAAGCACATTTTTTTTTTTACCTTGAAAATACCTTTGAAGTTACCTTTCAGTTCTTTGCTGGCAATACATTTCCATTTTAGGATATGGTTCCAAAGGTAACTAGCAGGAAATTAAAAAGTTAACAATACATATTGAATAGGAAATGATGCTATAAAATAATTTAAGTAAGTTACACAGTTATTTGTTAAGGTCACTGAATTAAGCGAGATTAATTGCTTTCGAGGTAAGTACGTCTTTCTCCTAAAGCAACCCTGTATCTTTGTATTCATTTAAGCAGAAAAAAACCAACTTACAAAAAAAATAACCCTTCATATGGCTAAAAATATCCATTGCTTCCAAATTCATCTCTCTATTGTGCTTTGAAATTCATCAATGATTATTTAAATGTTAAATCTATCTACTTATAAAAACAGCTTTTATTAAGATTCAAGATACACTAAAGCTATAACAGATTGACTTACATTACTTCTTTAGAAAGAAACAGTACTGATATTTTATAATAAACCAACATGTATTTTAAAAGTTTATCACATCAACTTTCCTCTAACTTAGAAAATGAAATTTAATGAAATAATTCCAATAACTCCATAATATTAAAATTTCTATGATTTAGTCTGTGAATGTTTTTTCATCTTATGGGCATAAACATGGCAAAATAAGAGTTGCAAAACTTAGTCTGAATGATGAAAGAACCAATAGAAAAGGAAGACATCGTTAAATAAACAATTTTAAACAAGTAAGAAAGTCATCTTTGCCAATTATTTTTTTATTCATAGTCTCTGATTGTGAAAATAAAACACCCAAAACATGGACCTTATTTTATTTTTTCTTTGTTTAGGGCTCTAATTCATAACCATCTTTCTTAAAAATGTGTCATCTTAAATAATGTATCCTAAAAAAAAAAAAGAAAAACACCACTTGTCAAACTCTCTGATTACAAGTGACACTTGGTTTACAGGAATTAAACCTCTCCAAAAGACAAAATATCCAAAACCAGCATGTGCATGCATGCTAAGTCACTTCAGTTGTGTCCAACTCTTTGTGACTCTATAGGTCACAGTCTGTTGGATTATCGAAAAAGCGAGTGAGTTCCAGAAAATCATCTATTTCTGCTTTATTGACTATGCCAAAGCCTTTGACTGTATGGATCACAACAAACTGTGGAAAATTCTGAAAGAGAAGGGAATACCAGACCACCTGACCTGTCTCTTGAGAAATCTTTATGCCAGTCAAGAAGCAACAGTTAAAACTGGACATGGAACAACAGACTGGTATATAATCAGGAAAGGAGTACATCAAGGCTGTATATTGTCACCTTGCTTATTTAATGTATATGCAGAGGACATCATGAGAAACGCTGGACTGGATGAAGCACAAGCTGGAATCAAGATTGCCAGGAGAAATATCAATAACCACAGATATGCAGATGGTACCACCCTTATGGCAGAAAGCGAAGATGAACTAAAAAGCCTCTTGATGAAAGTGAAAGAGGAGAGTGAAAAAGCTGGCTTAACGCTCAACATTCAGAAAACTAAGATCATGGCATCTGGTCCCATCACTTCATGGCAAACAGACAGGAAAACAATGGAAACAGTGACAGACTTTATTTGGGGGCTCCAAAATCACTGCAGATGGTGACTGTAGACATGAAATTAAAAGATGCTTGCTCCTTGGAAGAAAAGTTATGATGAACCTCCTGCTGCTGCTGCTGCTAAGTTGCTTCAGTCGTATCTGACTGTGCAACCCCAGACACAGCAGCCCACCAGGCTCCTGTGTCTCTGGGATTCTCCAGGCAAGAACACTGGAGTGGGTCACCATTTCCTTCTCCAAAGCATGAAAGTGAAAAGTGAAAGTGAAGTCGCTCAGGAGTGTCCGACTCTTAGCAACCCCATGGACTGCAGCCCACCAGGCTCCTTTGTCCATGGGATTTTCCAGGCAAGAGTACTGGAGTGGGGTGTCATAGCCTTCTCTGACAGCATATTAAAAAGTAGAGACATTACTTTGCCAACAAAGGTCCATCTAGTCAAAGCTTTAGTTTTTCCAGTAGCCATGTATGGATGTGAGAGTTGGAATATAAGAAAGATGAGCAGTGAAGAATTGATGCTTTTGAACTGTGGTGGTGGAGGAGACTCTTGAGAGTCCCTTGGACTGCAAGGAGATCCAACCAGTCCTGCCTAAAGAAAATCAGTCTGAATATTCATTGGAAGGACTGATGCTGAAGCTGAAACTCCAATACTTTGGCTACCTGATGCGAATAACTGACTCTTTGGAAAAGACCCTGATGCTGGGAAAGACTGAAGGCAGGAGAAGGGGACAACAGAGGATGAGATGGTTGGATGGCATCACCGACTCCACTGACATGAGTTTTAGAAAGCTCCAGGAGTTGGTGATGGACAGGGAGGCCTGGCGTACTGCAGTCCATGGGTTGCAAAGAGTCGGACACGACTAAATGACTGAACTGAACTGAAGTGAGACCGTGGTCCACCAGACTCCTCTGTCCATGGGATTCTCCTGGCAAGTATACTGGAGTGGGTTGCCATTTCCTCCCCCAGAGGATCTTCCCTACCCAGGGATCAAATCTATGTCTCTTAAATCTCCCGCATTGGCAGGTGAGTTCTTTACCATAGTGCCAACTAGGAAGCCCATAAACCAGCATGGGCAATGTTTAATAGGTTTTCCCCACTGGTCATTAATAGAAGAGCAACAGACAAAAAATGGGCTTCCCAGATGGAGCCAGTGCTAAAGAATCTGCCTGCCTACCCAGGAGACAAAACAGATGCTCAATTCTTGGGTCAGGAAGATCCCCCAAAGGAAATGGCAACCCGTTCTGGTATTCCTGCCTGGAAAATTCCATGGACAGAGAAGCGTGATGGGCTACAGTCCATGGGGTTGCAAAGAACCGAACACAACTGAGTGCATGCACACACACACACACACACACACACACACACACACCCCACAAAATGTTTTCATGGTAAAGGATGAGCCAACATACACCTGGAGACTCCTGGCTTAAGGCCATTTTGCCTCTCTCTCCACATGGTTTCTGCCATATCCTGCTTCGTCTAACAGACTCTAGTCAAACGTCTGCTTGAAACAAAACCTGGTTCATACAAAAATGGGAGGGGGGATCATTTATCTCTGCATTACACATCCCACTTTGTCAGCATTTACTGTTTCCTCTCGAAACCTTGCTGTAGTGGTCCACAATCTTATTATGGTTCATCTTTATTTGTGGAGATCCAGCATGCAATCTTTCATTTGTTACAGGAGTGTTTGCAACTGACAGCTGCTCTTTCCAGACAGATGCTGTCTCTGTAATCTCTATTTGCTGTCACACCTTACTTTGCCCTTCTCACCCCATGATCTTCTGTGCTGGGTTGTGGACCAGTCGGATATACTTTCGCTTTGTTGACATTAATGAAAAGCTTCTACCTGCCCAAGCCACAGAGTAACTAATCTCAATCATAATGATAGCTTTATCCGTATAACATCTCTGTCTTCACATGCCAAGATGGCCTCTGTAATCACAAGACTCTGATAACATAAAAATACTGTTAGGAAAGAAAAATAAACATAAGCAGTTGTTCTTAATTTGCTTCTCATTTTTTTCCATATAGTATGACAGGCTGAAATGTAAAACAAGATCCCATGTTCCATAATTACTTGACCTTAAGTAGGGAGTCTACAATACAAATAAGTATTTTCATTTGCTACATTAACTATGCTAGGGGAACACACAGAAATAGAGCAAATGTTTTCTACTGAATGTCAGGTGGGAGATGAAAAATTAATAGTTTACCTTTGGTGGACAAAGCAATAGAAGTGAAGCAAAATGTGACTTGAACCAAAAGGTCATTTTCAGCTCAATTTCTTTCACATAGGAAAGCGACATTGTTAACATTCAGAATCAGTGTATTTCTCAACTATTTGTCCCTTTTTCTAGCTCTTCCACGTGGTGGATAAACAGGCCAAGCCCAAAAAATAAAAGTCCATGATTTTAACAGCATGCCTCTCTTTAAGAAAGAAAGAGCTTGAGTACACCCTCCATTATCCAGATCAACCTTGAGATCAGATCCAAACCCTTCTGAGTGAGGCTGGGCCATGAAATGTTTTTCAGGCAGCTTAGCTAAGCAGCAACTAGCTAACTACTCAGTCTGCCATTCCAGGGCTTCCCTGGGGGCTCAGATGGTAAAGAATCTGCCTGCAATGTAGGAGACTCTGGTTCAATTCCTGGGTCAGGAAGATCCCCTGGAGAAGGGAATGGCAACCTACTCCGGTATTCTTTCCTGGAGAATTCCATGGACAGAGAAGCCTGGCGGGTTACAGTCCATGGGGTTGCAAAGAGTCAGACACGACTGAGCAACTGACTTTCACCTAAACATGCAGTGCAGGCCATAGTAAGAGGGCACAGAATTTCCTCAGATAGTGTCCTCCTATCAGTGTCATACAGAGCGACAGGACATCAGAGGTGTAATCATTTCTACAGATCACACGCCACCCTGCCTTATTTTATACTGCAGGACAGCAGTGTCTCAACCAAAGTCACACTCTTGGTAAAAAGAGTGACAGGCCCTATCTAAGGTTCTTTTCTGTACCACGGGATGGGAGGTACAGGGAAGAAAATGCAATTTGGAATGTCTAGCTCAAGGTCAAATATGGGAAACAATACATAAGAACTTCAGTTGATTTGCTTCTCCCATCCTCTCATTCTGGCCAGGGTTTAACTAATAGATGTCTTTAAATGAATTCTTTTTTTTTTCTTTTGTCCTAAAAAAAGACTAAATATCTGCTTCTTGAAATATCTGCTGATGATTCTCCCTTTAAAGCCTGATGGGGTAGCTACTGCGTGTTGTATATAGTTAAGATGTTCATTATGGTATGATAATTTTTTTCTCATTTCCCTTCTCAAAATGAATCCCTGGAGAAGAAGACAATATTGTCCCTTAAAACTATAACTAAAGTAGGCAAAGTTTTTCCTGCTGTTCCTTGAACATGCTGCCTTGATGAAAACCCACAGAGGCAGGTGAGGTCACTGGTTCTCTCATCTAGAAATTATTCTGGGATTCTGTATACATATCAAAGTAAACACAAATGCCTCTCCAATCTTCTAGGTTTCCTTCATGAAAATTAAGAAGAGTAGAGATGCCATTTTGTCTGCTCATGTCAACTGCCATACAGAACTAGGTCCTTGTCCTCATCACAGAGATTTAAACCTCTTGTCCTTGAACTCCTGTTTACAGCCAAATTCAAGACTCAAGGAGTGTCTTTTCTTATACAAGGTGTTGAACAAATAAAGCTACATTAACTGAACTGTCATAGATTTACTGATCAACAGCAGAATCAGTTTCAATGGAAAGAAGCAAGAATAATACTATACTTGCATATTAATGACAATGATGAGACTGGAAAGGACTTATTTTATGGCATTTTTTCCCTGTGATTAAGAGGATACTAAATAATAATTGCCTCCAAATCATGGCTGCTATTAACATGCTCATCGTAATAACTTTAGACTCTGAAAGAAATTTAGAAGGATTTAGAAAAGGATTAAGATAATAAAATTCATTATTCATATATACATGAATTAAAAGATTAGGGTAAGCTGACAAATTATAAAAATTCTCACCTTAAAGCTACTGCTTTTATAAAAATTCATTACATTCCTTACTTTCTTATTTTAGAGCTAAAAAGTAATAGATATAAAAAATGAAAAGTTACTCTTCCTTAACTTAAACACCATAACTACAGAATTGGAATTCTTTTTCCATATTAGTCTATCAGGATACATAATCGACATTATTTCATGCCTCATTCCTAGAACTGAGAGTTTTATCTGCTATGTTACCGTGTGCGAAAACGCACCTCCCTTGGTCACAGCCATGAAAAGCATGTTTTAACCTAAGTGTAAATGCAGCACGTTAGCTGATTTGTCATACAAGCTCATACGTCCAAATTTCCAATATACTCAACAGTCAAGAGCACAAGCAAAAACAGCAGAACATAAACTTTAAGTTCAAAAATAAATTTCTTGTTAATGCACAGGAAATTAAAATTAGGTCCCAAAGACGGGGAAAGATGTATCTGTGTATAAATATCCAAGTGCCATTTAGGATAAACTTGTGAAGCGGTGCTAGTCTTAATGTAATGCACAACCAATATTTTGGCTTGCATCTTTTGGGTTTCCTGGAGAGCGGTATGTTTTTCAAGGACCTGAAACTTTAAAAATATTATTGTTAGAAAGTCAGAATGCAAAAGAAGTCACAGGCTATGATAATCCCAGAATTAATATTTAAATAAATAAACCTATAATCAAATCAATAATTAAGAAATATCTATACTCTCGAGGACAGTGTTCTATAAAATATCTTAAGATCTAATCCTCAATGTAATGACACACAATGACTCTCATAATTCTTTCAAATATTTAACATTTTTCTTTAACATAAAATATTATTTTAAGCGACTACTTAATGTATGCCCCACTATTTGATTTTATCACATAGGCTGTACTCATATAAGATCCAAAAGCAAATAGTTTAATATAACATGGTAAGAAGCTGTCCAAAAGTTACTTTACTTGACCAAAACAAAACAACAAAAAAAAGGAAATGTATTGTAATGTACATTTATAATGTAACGTGATTGCAAATTAATGTAATGTAAATATACAATTAAACGTAGGTTCAAAAACTTGGTCCTTACCATGGGAGATATACTCTGAGAACTGTAGCCACTTCTGCCTTGATATGGATGCATGTAATTCTGGTACAGCTGCATGCCATACTGCAGAATAAATAAATAAAAGCACAGTCCCACCACATTTACCACATGCATAACTTACGAGGATAAATACTTTCATTCATTATACATCAATATAAAAAATGAAAACTACAAGCTTTCATCAAAACAAATAAGTAAAGCAACCAAAATTTTGAAAGATAAAATTTTACGTTCTAAATAGGACAGTTTAAAAGCGTGGTTTTTATTGAGACCCACCCTTAAGTTCTAGCTCACAATACAAAGATCTGGAATTGACATTCCTACTCATTATTCTTAGTGTCGATAGCACCATAACTATGTGGAGTGGTATGTCACCTAGTGATAAGATAGCTCACTTGGGAAGTCTTCCTGAGTTTATGGCACAAAGACTCTAAGAATCTGACACACATCCTAAGCAGAACTGGGTAAAATTTACCATAACTCTATAATGACAAATTTACCATAACTCTTCAATGACTGATTGATGAATTACACTGTCTTTTGAAGATTCCTGGCACTGTACCATCCTTTGGTAATAACACTCTTGGGCCATGGTTTAATTTTTGACTTTAAATTCTGGGAATCAAAATGGTGGGGCATCAGGCTGATTTCAGACAAAGGGTCATGGCATACAATGCAAAGAGCAGTAGATAACTACACAATCTTTACTTTCAAGAGGTAGCATCATAAGAACCAGACTGCCAGGCTACGATAAGAAAGTGGGTCTGGATTATAATTGGATTATTAGTTTGAGAAACACTAAGAATGTCAACTGCCATGGCCAAACATCGTGCAGGAGCCCTCATCTGAAACTGGAAGACAACCCCTTAGATTTAAGTTATTCCCTTAAAAAAAAAAAAAAAAAAAGAAAGGAAGGAAGGAAGAAACCAATGGAACAGATAGGTTTATCTGTTTTTTCTGCTACCCTCTATAATTCTCTCCATTTCATGGAGCCATTATGAACTTAAAAGTAGGTCCTATGTAAAAGACTTTGAAACGACCATGGAAACCAGTATTACCCTTAGGATGAATTTCATTTAAACATTCCAACAGAGCTATTTCTCTACTAAAAACTATTTTCTTGAAAGCAATTCCAGCAATGTGGATATATTTGGTAATTAGGCAGAAAGTCAGAGGGGGGCGAGGGAAGTCACTGTTTTTAAGATTTTGCTTTTAATATGAATACAAACCCAGAGTCATTTAAAATTCTCTGTGTTGACTTCTTTATCCAATTATTTCCCAACTTCTAAAAGTTTTTTTTTTAATTTAAGGTTTGATTGACATTAATAGGATCTAATGAAATCTATTTTAAATCAACTCTAAGCATACCATGACTTTAAAAAGCAGACAGAGGAGCTTAATTTCTAGTCAAGTTCATTTTGAAGAATATATAATAGACTCCAACCAACACTTTCACAAGTACGTGCTGCCTGGACACCTTTTATTCACCTGCAGTGAAAAGTCTGCCATCTACTAATAAGATTGTTTTCTTCAAAGATGTTCTGTCCCCAGTGGCCCTGGCTTTAGGAAGTTGCTTCTGTGCTGCTGAAAGTCTTTAGTAGGCAGTTAACTCTGGTCAAGCGGTAGGGCATGGATCACCTTAATATCTCCCTGTCCTATGGAGGGGCACATAAGGCACCAAAATATGTCAAAGGGTTCTAACTGAAGGAAAGGGGGAAAGACACCATGTACCTGGGACACTCTACATGAACAAATCTCCCCTTTTCTAAGTCTCTGATTTTTTTCTGATTCTATATGGAAATGGAATTTTTTCAAAGAGAATGGGAATATTTCTGTTTGTTACTACATGAAGAGTTTACATGTATATATGATAAAGAAAGGAAAATAAAGCAAGAGGCCAAAATTCTTGGGGGAGACTTTATCTAATAAACAGCATATAATGGAAACAAGAAGGGTACTTCTGGTTGAGCCAATATAACATAGACTAGTCTTCCCTTGCTCCTTGCTGATAAACTGGAAATAACACAATAGACAACCAAAGGAGATGATCAAAAGCTACCTCTAACCCTGGGTGAGCCCAGCTGCACCAGCCATGGGGATCAAATCAGTATCTCACTGACAACAAGCTGCCAGTCCCCTATTAGACAGTCTTAAATGTGTCTGTGCTGGCAGGCCCAGGCTTCCTGTAACTGATTATTTTAAAATGTAAAACAGATCATATCACTTTCCTGTTTGATTCCATGGTGGTTTCTCATTGGTTCCATGCTAAAGGACTTTACTGATGCTGGCCTGTATTTTCAGCCTCATCTGGAAAAGCTTTGCCATAATTGAAACAAACAGGGAACATGGATGTGGTAGCAGAATAATGGGCCATATATGTCCACATTCTGGAACCTGTGAATATAATACATCAGGCTAACTGTGTGTGTGTTAAGTCGCTCAGTCGTGTCCGACTCTTTGCGACCCCAAGGACTGTAGCCCACCAGCCTCCTCTGTCCATGGAATTCTCCAAGCAAGGATACTCGAGTAGGTTCCTAGGCTAGCTGGCAAAGGGGAAATAAGGTTGCAGATACGATTAAGGGTGTTGATCAGCTGACTTTGAAATGACGTGATTGTCTTTGATGATCCTGCTAGATCCAGTGTAATCACAAGGGTCCTTATCCAGAGCCAGAAGAGAGAAACAGAAAAAAGGGAGCATGGAAAGAACTCAGCAGGATATTGCTGCCTTTAAGGATGGAGGAAGGTGTCATGAGCAATCTCTAAAGGCTGGAAAGGGCAAGAAAACAGATCCTCCCTTAAAGCCTCCAAAAGAGAATGGAGCCCTGTTGACACCTTTTTAGGCCAATAGACCCATTTCAGATGTCTGAATGACAGAGGTGAAGGACAATAATTTTGTGCTTTAAACCACTATGCTGGCAGTAATATGTTACAACAGCTATAGAAAACTGATACAAGACAGCCTCTTTAAACTGGGCATCTGGGACTTGAAGGAGACTGAGAAGAGTTAAACAATAAGAAGGCACAATCTTCCAGAAACTGAGCATTCTGGATATAAAAAGAACAAAGCTTTCAGTATATCATTTCTCAGACATACATCTGTTTTTAAACTAACAATCTGTATTATAACCTATGGCATCTTATATTCACTATGGACCAAGCAACTTGCCATTGCCTAAAATTGATGGGATTAAAAAGTCATTAGCATCAAACCTTGCAAAGGGATTGCCAGCGGCTAGAAAGAAACTCAAAGACCATGGCAGAGCACTCATATGCCTCCCCAAAGCTCTTGAAGGCACAGAGATGGATAATCTGTGGAAAATATAAGTATCCATGACTCTGAGATGAAAATGATTCAGAAAAGTCAGATTTAGAATATGAAGATGTTTCATGAATACCTTAACTAATTTATTTCATATATGTGTGTGTGTGTGTGTGTGTGTGTGTGTGTGCATACACAAAATTGATAACTGACTATAGGCCTAAATAAATCTAAATACTCAAATGAAAATAAAAATTATAAGTGATGTAAAACCTCACATCATAATTTTATTGGCACATTTCTTATCTTTCTAGTTACATAAAAATAATGGAGCATCCTAATAAAATCAATGGCCTGTTAGAGTTACTGAAGGACTTTTAAAGGAAGTGGGTTTACCACCTGCTTCTGTGTTGGGTATCTGAATCTGAGCCCATGAGAAGGGAGAAAGTCTTGCTAAACAAGGTTGGAAGGTATCTCCTCAATCAGCCTAGCTAGACTTCAGAGTTCTGATGGAAGGGGAGAGAAAATCAGAGACCTTAGGATATTTTCTCTACCATAACTGTGATAGAATAAAGTCTTCCAAATAGTGCCAGCTTCTTTATCCGTGAAAGGAGGGCCTGGATGAAGTCAGTGGTTCTTAATCAGGCAGACACTTGGAACTCAATCACTAACTCAAGATCCCCGAGGATGCAGCTGGGCATACGGAACCTCAGAAAGCACCTTCTGTGATTCCAACGCGTGTCTCTGGTTACCAAGTTACTACTGCCTTGACTGGCTGGTTTCCAAGACATCTAAAGTACTTCTCTCTTTTTCATTTTGTTTGTTTGTTTTACTTTTTATGACAATGAGAGCAACATAGAAGTGAGTAGTGACTACTTATCATGAGGGTTTCAAAGAATTAATAATTATAAGATGTGCTGAAATAAAAATCATGACAGCCATTTTGACAATAGACTGTTTGAGAAACAAACAAATTTTTAATAAAAAGGTAACCATAGTAACTTTCTGCCATAACACAAAAGGAAGAAAATTTCACAGTTAATCCAAAAGCTTTAAATTACTTTTAAACACTTGCTTCCTACCACTTCACACTCACTAGGATGACTATTTTTTTAAAAAAAATTAAAAATAATATGTGTTCATAAGGTATGGAGAAGTTGGAATTCTTATAAATTCCTGGTGGGAATATAAAGTGGTTTCGCCTTTGAGGAAAACATTTTGGCAATTAATCAAAAAGTTAAACATAGAATGACCATATGTCCAGCAAATCCATTTTTAGGTATATACATATATATATATATATATATAAATAAAAACTGTTACTCAAATAAATATGTGTATAGACATGTTCAAAACAGCACTATTCACAACAGTAAAAGGTAGAAATAATCCAAATACCCACAAATGGATAAATGGATAAACAAATTGTTTATTTAACATATATGTGTATGTTAAACAATACACATACAATGGAATATTACTCAGCCATAAAAATAACAAAGTACAGATATAAGCTGCTACAACATGAATGAAACACAAATTATGCTAAGTGAAGAAGCCAGATCCAAAATGTCACATATTGTATGATTTTGTTTGTATGGTGGTTTAGTTGCTAAGTCATGTCCAATTCTTTGTGACTCCATGGACTGTAGCCTCCCAGGCTCCTCTGTACATGAGATTCTTCAGGCAAGAATATTGGAGTGGGTTGCCATTTCCTTCTCCAAGGATCTTCCCGACCCAGGGATCAAACCCAGGTCTCCTGCACTGTAGGCAGATTCTATGCTGACTGAGCTACTGGGGATGCCCCAAAACATGTGCCACCCAACGCAGGGCCTGAACCCAAGACCCTGACATTAAGAGTCACATGCTCTACTGACTGAGATAGCCGGGCACTTTTATTTGTATGAAATACCCAAATTGGTAAATCCACAGAGGCAAAACATGGTTGCCAGAGGCTGGGAGTAACTGCTTACTGGGCAGAGTTTCATTCTGACTGAAGAAAATGTTTGGGAACTAGACAGAGGTGGCAGTTGCACAATATTTTGAATGTACTCAATGCCCCTAATTTGTTCATATTAAAAAGAGTTAATTTGGTTAATTTTATGTTACATGCATTTTACCTCAATTAAAAGAAAAAAAGGAAAAGGACAGAACATAAGACTTTGCTCCAAGCCTGGTATGACAGCCACTAACTCTGATCCTGATTATTCTGCCCTTCTTAAAATGAAATGGGTGATGTTTTATGATTATAAATTTAAAGTTGTGCTACATTTACTGGCATACAAGTTTTGAAAATACATGTGCTTTCTATACATCCAGGAAGGTATCAGCTGTGTCTCTCTTCCCTACCTACTTTCAGAACATTCTTGCTCCTTGTCAAAATGTTTGCCAATAAATTTTGCTTATGGAAGCTAGAATTCTTACTTAGCACAAAGGCGAATATTTGAATAATACAGCTATAGTAAAATTTGTAAAATAATTTGCATTAAACTAAAAAGCAATTCATATAATACTTAAATAAAATATAAAACAACTACATTAAACATATCCAGGTAGGCACATTTTAAAATACATTTTACTTCGAATTGATGACAATGTTTTTAAAACGCAGACTAAGTAACAGATAGGAGACATTTCAGTCAGTTTTACTGGCTATATATGTAACAGTCTTACCAAAAAACAAAAATCAGAACATTTCTAAATATGGAAGACTCCACACACATAAGATAAATGCATTAGGTTATTCCACTCTACTCTGGAAATGTTTATCTTTTAGATAAAAAATAAAATACATAAATATGGTGGTGGTTATTTTTCTTTTCCCTCATAAAAACACACGAATTCAGAGTGAGTCTTCTGAGTTTTGAAATACAGCCATTTTCAAACTTTGATGGCACTCCCAGCATTTAATAGAAATTCACGCCTGCAGCGAGATTACCTTAAGCAATCTAATCGCGGTCACCCAGCACGTCCTACTCTGCTCTTCTTCTGCACAGAGCATTTTCAGGTCTCGGGGCCCTCCCGCTTTGTTAGGCTAGAAGGCCACAGCACATTGTTTATCGTTAATGCATATCTTGAAGGTAACACCTGTTGAAATAAAAGCCACTAAAATTCTCCTATATATAAGAGAAAGCTGTCTCTTTTAAAAGAAATTAAAAGAAACTCAAGCTTACCTAAAAGGCTGAGGCTTGCTTTACTCATCTAGCAAAATATTAAGCCTGTACCTTAAAGCAGAATCCATAGTTAGTCGGTGCTCCGTGTTTTTTTTTGCCTGCCAGTGACACATAAATATCACTATTGCCAAATTCGCTGAAAAACTGCAAATGCCGTGGTTCCTTAAAAAAAAATACATGTGTGTGTTGGCATGGGTACATATATTTTACACTACCTTTTATATTTCTATTATATTATATAATTTATACCTTGGTAAACATTATCTCAAATAATGTCATAGAAACAAAAGGAGAGGAAAACTAAGCCACCATATCCTCAGATAACCAGGAGCTGGATATGAGATTATTTAATTTAAGAAGAGGCGACCTGTTTACAGTTTAACTTCCAATATACCAAAAAATATATCCCCATATTTAAAATGGCTCACTTTAACCACCACTTCAAGGAATCTGAGGGAAAGAAGAAAGAGAGCAAAGAATGGCTTTTGAAAATGTTTTCTTTATCTGGGTTTCAAATAATGGCAGTTCCTCAAAGGGAAGAAGGGTGGTTTAAGCTTCTGCAGCAGTAAAAGCAAAAAGAAGCAGATGATGATCCCGCTTCACTGAGAAATGGTCATTCCTCACGTTTACGCACTGCCTCACACACCACAGCAAGCAATGAAACAGGCAGCAAGACTACCTTCTTTTGCAAGGGAACCTGTACAGATACATGCAGGGAAATTACCTGGCCATGGAATGTGTATGATTTTCAAGCCAAAAGGGAATCATGAAGGGCTATTTTTTCTCCGGGAAAGCCATGAGATTTAGAGTTGGTCATGGGAAATCTGGGTCATACTCTTCTGTGATAGGTTAATAACTTGGAGAAATGCTTAATTCTGGGGTTGAATGTATAATCAAAACTGAGCAAAATGCATTTGTTCTTTAAAATCTTGCTACTAGCAGTCTCAGACCAGCAGTATCAGCAGCACCTGAGAGTTTATTAAAAATGGAAAAATCTCAGGGCCCACCCCACATCTGCTGATTCCAAACCAAAATCTACAGTTTAACAAGAACCCAAGTGATTGTATGCACTGAAATTTGAGAAGCAGTAGTACTCTTAAAACAAAAAGACAAAGCAGAACATTCAGCAATTTGAGCAAACCATTCAAATCCAAATCCAAAAAAATTCAGTCATTGGACGTAGGCTGGCTATCCCATCAAGAGTTTCTATTGTATGCAACTGTTTCTCTGTATCACTGTCCTTTAGGCACTTTAACCCAATGAATGAATACAGTTCCTAACTCCATGGAAGAATGAAGCAGAAAAGAAAATTGTTAGAGACCCAGTCTAGGGTCCTGGGAGAAGGGAGGAGGAGGAGGAGGAAGAAAGGTACTGTCACTGGCATGGCCTTTAACACTTTATTCCTTGATAGAAACTTTGCTCATATAAATGTCTGATTTCTATGACTATGCAATAAAACCATTCCTGCCCACTGATACTGTAGAAGTCAGTGTAGCTGAGTCCTTTGGATGTGAGAAAAAGGCAACTCAAGAAATACTGGAAGGCCATAAGAGGCATGATCAGCTTCTTCTCCTGAGTTTTGTTCCACTAGTTTGGATGGCATCACCAACTCACTGGACATGAGTCTGAGTAAACTCCAGGAGCTGGTGATGGACAGGGAGGCCTGGCGTGCTGCAGTCCATGGGGTCGCAAAGAGTTGGACATGACTGAGCGACTGAACTGAACTGAAGTGCAGACATATCAAGGCTTACACCACTGTAAGACTGCAGGCTGAGCAGGCATGGTTAGCAAAGCTATGCATGCACACATGTACGTAAGGGGGGAGGTGGACAGCAGGGTACTTAGATATTTCTCTTTAAATTAAGTCACAGCTATACCTCCAAGGCTTGCAAAAGCATTTATCCAACTCCCGTGCAGCCTACATCTTCAAAAAGTAAAATAAATAAGACCCTTCTCATAGAAAAAGGGAAGGAAATGGTCACTTTGCCAGGCAGGTATGCCATATTAGGCTTTAGACAACCTACATGATTTGTATCAAGGTCGTAATCCTTGGGGTTATCTAATATATGGAATTCCTTTTTTTGAGGGAGAAGGTAAAATTATTTTCATGTATAAACTACAGAACACATGTTCATTAAGCACAGGCTAGAGAGAAGACTGGGCTTCCCTGGTGGTTCAGAGGTAAAGAATCTGCTGCAATGCCGGAGATGCAGGTTCAATTCCTGGGTTGGGAAGATCCCCTGGAGGAGGAAATGGCAACCCACTTCAGTATTCCTGCCTGGGAAATCCCATAGTCAGAGGAGCCTGGTGGGCTACAGTCCATGGGGTCTCAAAGAGTTGGACATGTGTGCTGTGTGCTAAGTTACTTCAGTTGTGTCCAACTCTTCGCAGTCCCCCCCCTCCCAACCCCCAGGCTCCTCTGTCCATTCTCCAGGCAAGAATACTGGAGTGGGTTGCCATTTCCTTCTTCAAGAGTTGGACACGACTTAGCTAATAAACAACAGAAAGAAAGCTGTTATGTATGATGCCCAGCAAAGTCAGACACCATGCTGAGGAAAGCTAAAGTATGAGCTGAGAATAGAGGTTTGATACTTGTAATGCCACCCAGCCAAGAGGGAACCATGGCAAGGATAAGAGCATGGCTCCAACAAGTAGAATAAGAACTGTCTTATTATGTAATAGGTAGGAAAAGGAAGGAGCCGGGTGAAAGAAAAAGATAATGGGCAGTGGATCTTCATGAGAAACAAATTAAAGAATTCAGGAACTGAGGAAACACTATCATGTCTTCCAGTGAAGAATCACTGGAAAGACAGTGAAAGAAAGAAACATCTAGATTCTGGATTTAGAATCTACTTTTCTCCCATGTTAAAAGTAAAAAGATGGTCCAATACACATTTGTTTAAAACTAACTTCATATATTACTTCATACATTAGGAACACTGGGAAAAGAGAAAGTTCATTACAAAGGTTAAGGAAAAATCTAAAATCTTAATTACAAAAATGGGTAATTATTCATCTTAACATTATCTACAATATAAAAATTTGAGAACTAGGCTTAAATCCTCAAGAAAAGTTAAATGCATCTGTAAGCCCTGGTGGCTTAGAATACTAGTAGTCAAACTATACACACTTACAAGTAAACATAAAAGATTTCTGTGAAGGAATGGGTTACTAAATAGAGCTCTATTCCATGAAATATTCTACCACTTAAACCTTAAAGAAACACACATACACACACAAACACCTGAAAGTCTTCGTGCACCAGCGTGTGAATAGCAACAAAGGAAGACTGTGTATCCGAGAAGTGAGGAAGCCACGCAAGAAAAGCTGGGGAAAATATGGTCTCATACTTCTTTGCAATTCCGTAACTCCTGTTAGGACCACTGCCCAAATAGCTAGTCTCCATCATTAGCTGTGTTCTGGGTATTTCCATTTGATGCTTCATCATCAATGCAATATATCTTGAACTAAGATCATTATCTTTCTTCTAAGATGGTGACCTTGAAACAAATCTCCTATTCCTGTTTATTTCATCATTTTCTATTTATTTTCCTTTTATGTCCTTCTCTAAGAACATTAAGTGCTTCCTCTTCTTTCATATCAACTGTCAACAAAGCCTGGCCATTTGCCATTTACTCTTACATCCGCCCCTTTCTTCTCTCTCCACTGCTCATCCTAGGTTAGATCCTTGATTAATGAAATGATCATCTAATTAGCACTAATCAGCATCTATGCCTCAACTCAATCATTCTTTCTCCCTTCCCTGCTCACTACCCCCCATCTCCCCTGCTCCCTTCCCCTCTTCATTTTTCTGTCTCTAGTTGACTTTTTAAGCTTCCTATGGCCATACTAATCTTCTTACAACCTGATCATTTCACTCTCCACCCACAATTAAAAGATCTGTCCATGTCCTAACCTGAAGAAACTGCGAATGTGACCTCCTTTTTTTTTGCAAAGGGGTCTTTGCAGATGTAATTAAGTTAAGGATCTAAAGATGAGATCTTCCTAGATTATCTGGGTGGGCTCTAAATCCACGGCAAGTGTCCTTATCAGAGACACACAGAGAAAGGCGAAGACTGTGTGAAGAGAGAGGCAGAGACTGGAGGCAGCCACAAACAAAGGGACAACTAGAGCCACGACTGGCCAAGACAGAAAACAGTACTGCAAGGTAAAGGATCAAATATTGAAAATGAGAAATAAATAATGAACATCTTCAGCATATAAGAAAAACAAGAATTTGCAGACTGAATGTATATGTTGAGAATCAAGCCAGGTTTAGCAGAATATATTTGAACATACCAAGAAATATGCCAGGAGTGACTAAATACCAAATATGATAATAAAATTTGAATAAGAGCCAGAGAAAAATGACAGATTACCCATAAAAAAAGCAACAATGTTGTCAGTGACAAAACAGATGCATCAACATAGAGTTAAACTCTCATGAAAACTCTCAAAAGTAGTTTTACTTACAAGGAATCTATGCATCGCATAAAATATCAAGACACAAAATGCAGGCATATGGCATAGTCAGGAACAACTAGACTACATAGAAACAGACTACCTAGTGCTAGCACTAAGGGAATTATATGCATATGTGATTCTGTGTGTGTGTAGGAACATCAGCACAGCTATGTCTATGTAACTGTATACATAGATAGGTATACATACACACACACACAAACACATACATCCACCTGATCATAACACGGTAACTTCCTCTAGGAATTTACAGTCTGTGTGAGGAGGCAAAACTGACACACACAAAGGAATTAGTAAGCAGTTACAGACTCAGCTAAGTATTATTAACTGCTCAACATCAATAGGTCAGTAATATGAACCTGGGTAAAATGAAAAGATGTGAACTCTGATGGGCTTTAAAACCCCAGCCTTGATAAGAAAAACAGGGGTAGATTCAGAGTTAGGGAAAAATGGGCAAGGAATGTAATACTGAAACAAGAGCATCCAAATTCCATCAAAGGACGTATATTGAATCTAGTGGAAAATAAAGCTGAATAATTAGTTTTTAAACAGGTTATGGCAAATGTTTGGAATCTTTAAAAAAAAAAACAACACCATACCATGTAATAAAATCATAAATAAAACACAGTAAAGTCCATTTTAACTTACAACTTCCATATAATTCATAATATATCATTGATATTACAATTTACCTTTGATGTCCCTTTAGTAGAAAAATATAAACCGGATCTTCTTAAAAGGAAATAAATCTTTTTCCAGGACTTCTTTCCCTGTTCTTTTGCATGTAAGAAGCCATGGATTTCAGGATATGTGCTTGAACTTAGAAACATCTGGAAGAAAAATTAGACACTCTCATACAGTTTCTGAATCAATGATACTGTAGCTTCATACTTCAAATAGAAATGTGCACCTTCAAACAGCACAGATATCACTTATACACCACTATGGACATCAGGATATATATATACACAGAAAATAAATCAGTCTTCTGAAACCCTGAGGCAAGTTCCAAATGGAAATATGCTCACAAAATATATATTCTAAGTGATCAGTACTTAGTCAAACACCAAAATTATAAACTATTTCAATGTCCATTTGAAAAGTTCAACTTCATCTTGATACTTTTCATCTCTTTCTTTAATAAAAGGTGAAAGATGTATAAGATCTGGACAGAAACCAGAGTATCTTTTCATCCCTTTTGGTGATTTCCCTTGAGATTATAGATTGACCTATCAACTTCAACTTCATTACAGTCTAAGTAAGACCACGATCCAGACTTCCATTATTCAGTGAATAAGAAATTGAGCCAAATTCATCTCCTCAATGAAGGTAAAGCAGATAATCTCTTCTTCGTTCTCTATGGTTCTCAGTTGTGGGTGGGTATGGCAGGTTGTGTTTTCCAAAGAGAATTGCAACAGTAGCTCTTCTGCAAATGTTACCCTGCCACTGACCCAAGAAATGAAGTTTCTCCACCCCCTTGAATCTGGGCAAGACTTGTGACTGCTCTAACCAAAAGGATGTGGTGGGAGGGGCACACTGCTGATTCTAACCCTCTGTCCCTTAACTAGCCTGATAGCTTTCACTCATTAACTCTTGGAAGGTAGCTGTCAGGTAAGAAACTGGACTACCCTGAGATGGCTGTACAGTGAGAAGCACAATGCAACTGGAAAAGCCCTGGAGGATGAGACACCATGTAGGGTGGGGGAGAGGGGAGAGAGAGGGGGAGAGGTGAGAGAGAGGGGGAGAGGTGCCAAGCAGCACCAGGCACACACAGTGGAAAGCCATTTTAGAAGTGGATCCATAACCCCTTTGGGAGTCAATCTGCCTCAGAAAACCATCCAGCTAAGCCCTTTCCAAATCCTGACCTTCAAAACTGTTGACAAAATGTGAGCAGGTACTTAAGCCATTAAGGTTTGGACTAGTTTACTGCCCAGAGAAAAGTAACTGAGACAGAGGGCATGTGTCAGTCAGGAAATGGAGAATGAAAAGGACGAGCTCTAAGTAGCTGTGCTCAGCATCCTTAGTTAAGACAGTGGAAATGCATTAGTGTCTCATTAAAACAAGAAAATAGAAACCTCTACGAATAAACTAATGCAAAATAGGAAAACTGAAACTAAGAGAAAGCATTATCTAAAACAATGTGACATATTTTTAAAAGGCTATTCAGGGAAATACCGAGAGTAGATAATGTTTTTTAAGTAAATTAAAAAAAAAAACTTTTAATTTAATGAGCCACAGATATTAATTAATTGACATGCAAAACAGGGAAGTAGGTTTTTTAGTTCGAGTGCTTTCCAAGTTATTAAACCAAACCAATTAAATTTTAAAAAGGGAGTCACAGAGGTCACGCTAGAAAAAGAAGGAACGTTTTAAAAAGTGGAAACATTGCCTCAGTGGAGAGAAGAGGTCAGGGGCACATACAGGACTATCTGATTCCAAAGTTATGATTTTTCTTGTTTTTATAATCTAACATTAAAGCAGTATAACTAAATCATAGGAGAATACGGGAAAGGAGGCAGAAGAACTCCAATCCACCACTCTCTCATAATCCAAATGCAAAGTATTAAGAGGCATGAGAGCGGGGGTCCTGGGGCACTATCTCCACTGCAATTCACTCTAACATTTCATGGGGTGTCTGTGAAAACCCACTAGCATATAAGTAGCTTTTGGAGAAATCTCGAGAGCAATCATATCTCTAAAATATTTTGAAGCAAAAAATGAAATACAACCTATTAAAAATAAAAAGCCCACAGAAAAGAAATCTGTGATCCTCAGTGTATTTACCAATATATTCAAATATTAATATATTCAAAGCAATATCTATGCTGGAACTATTAAAAGTTTTCTTCATTAAAGATGAGAGAACATTGAGTGGATTCGAGGATGCCTGCTGTTTAGATCAAACAGCGACCATTATAAAGACACTGCTTACCATTAACCTGTTAACAAGTATAGTATCAAACATAAAATACCTGAAATCTTTTATCGTACTGCAAATGTCTTGGGAAAATGGTCACCTAAAGCCATAGCTAGTTTGGAAGAAATGCCCAACAGATGCAAAACTAAGGAAATGTTAAATACTTAGTATTCTTAACTCAGCTATTTCATATTTCAATCAGTTATTTCCATCATAGACAGTATTTCATTGAATTGCTAAATATTTTATCACAAACAGGATTAAGGGCATTTATTATAAAAGTTAATAATAAATATCTGTTTGTAAAGGGTCTACAATTTACTGGAAATTTTGACTTTTTCAAACACTAACATAGTCTTTAAATATGTCATAGAACAAAAACTCTGCAAATTTCCTTTTGTGATACACTTAAAATCCTTTGACAGTTGTCCAAAACTGGAAAGAATAATATAGTGATGGGGTCTTTATTGACTTAGGGAACTCTTTATCTAGATTTTGTTTTTTCCTATTCTTTTCCAACTTTATCTCCATCAAAAATTAGTAATTTAAGACATAACATCCAAAATCTGGACATATATAAATATGGATCTGACTAAGTAGTCATTTCTCCAAAGAAGACATACAGATGGCACATGAAAAGGTACTCAGCATTGCTTATTATTAGAGAAATGTAAATCAAATCTACAATGAGGTATCACCTCACACTGGTCAGAATGGCCATCATTAAAAAGTATACAAATAATAAATGCTGGAGAGTGTGTGGAGAAAAGGGGACCCTCCTACACTGTTAGTAGGAATGCAAATTGGTACAGCCATTATGGAGAACATTATGAAGATTCCTTAAAAAACTAAAAATAGATCTAAAAATAGAACTAAAAACACGATCTTGTAAGCCCATTCTTAGGCTTATATCCAGAGAAAACCATAATTGGAAAAGATACATGCCTCCCAATGTTCATGGATGCACTATTTACAATAGCCAAGACATGGGAGCAACCTAAATGTCCACTGACAGATGAATGAATAAAGATGTGACATATTTACATAATGGAATATGGAATATTACTCAGCCATAAAAAGCATGAAATAATGCCATTTTAAGCAACATGAATGGACCTAGAGATTTTCATACTAAAAAGTGAAGTATGCCAGACAGAGAAAGATGAATGACATATAATATTGCTTATATGTATAATCCTAAAAAAGAAATAATATAAATGAACTTATATACAAAATAGAAACAGATCCACAGACATAGAAAACAAACTTATGGTTACCAAAGGGGAAGGCAGAGGATAAATTGAGAATTTGGAAACAACATATACATACTACTATATATAAAATAGGTAACTAATAAAGACCTATAGGGACCTATACTCAATATTTTGTAATAGCCTATAAAAAAATCTTTAAAAATAGATATATATGTATGCATAACTGAATCACTTTGTTGTACACCTGAAACTAACAGAACACTGTAAATCAATTATACTTCAATAAAAACAGAAAATTTTTAGTCTCATAAAAAAAGGGGGGGCATTGAAATGCAAGATGAGTATATCTACTTATAAAATTAGATAAATAAATAAATATGGACCTTACAGTTTCCCTCTATTATTTATTACTTACATATTTTATTGAAAATATATTTTACCTGCAAAATCTGTGTGGGGGATATTTCACCATTGGTTTCAGTTGCAAAAGACACCATATGCTCTGGAAAAAAATACTAACGAAAAGATACATGTTACATTCTCCCAAAAGCCATGCCAGAAAAGAGGAAACTATGACCAACAGAGTAATCTAAAGCAAAAGCTCTTAAATCAGCGTTTTGAAAACTCACCCAAAGCACTTTTTAAAATGCCAGTCCCTGACTGTAACCAATACACAGGTGCCTTAAAGAGAGGGTAGGAGCACCGCCCAAACATTAGGCAGACACTCTCAGTGGGTGCCGACACACGAAAACCCATGTGCCTCCGGTTACAAAACACTGCCCTCAGGCTGCTCGTGTGTGAGCGCCCATGCCTTGTCCCAGAGTCCTGCAGCCACTCTAGCAGGCACTGAAGGACTATTTTATAAACTCAAGTAGTAAATAGAAGTAAAGTATCTACCTAAGGTCACAGCCACAGTATAAAGGAAACAGGACTTGACTAGAGGGTCAGGTTGCTAAAAGCACGGTTTTTTCCACCTACTGTTTTCCCAAACCTATTTAATCATAAAATTCACCCAGAAAAGCTGTTTAAAATAGGAATTCCCAGGCCTCAATCCTGGAGTGTCTGATTCAGTAGGTCAGGGTAGATCTGGATCCTGTATTTTTAATAAGCACTATCCCCTCCCCCAGGAAACTTTTATGATCAGGCAAGTTTGGAAAATTATATGCCACTATAGTTCCTCTAGGACAGGGTTTTTGAACAGTAGCTCTATTAACATTGTCTAATAACACTGTGCTGGGGGGACTGTTCTGTACATTGCAGTATGCTTAGAGCATCCCTGGCCTCCACCACTAGCAGCCCCGCTTCTCAGTATGACAACCAAAAAGGTCTTCAGACATTATTATCAATCACTCTCAGTTGAGAACCACTACTCTAAGTCTACAAAATGAATCTATAGCCTTGTTCAAATAAAAAAAAAAATAGATAAACCAAAAATGAGCACTAAATCATATGTCTTTAATGATGACTTTTAAATTTCTTGCTTTTAATAAAGATTCACAACAAGAAAACAGTTTCCTTTTAAATTCTATTTAATTTTTATTGGGACTCTAATTTTATTCGTCAAAGATCATCCCATTATGTTTCTATTAATAGGTTCAAATAAAGAGAATGTAAGAGGCCTTTCTGGGTTTGAAAATATTCTATTATGGTGTGTATCATATATTTTTCATTAAGTACATCATTTCAATCCAATTATCCAAAACTTAATGTAAAAATATGCTACTGCTGCAAAGACAAAAACAATTTAAAATAATGAGCCCAGAGGCTATTCTGACTTCTCTAGATCACTAGTCTTCATTAGTATGTGACATACATTTATTTTCTTTTAAAAAGAACTATAATGAAAGTAGTATTTACTAGATAATGGGCTGGTATTTATCTCATTTCTTCTTAGCTCAGTAATTATTGCACTGAAAACAAAATAATTTGGAACAGCAAGATGCTTGTCAATCTAAACTTCTGGTTAAGTTTCAACACTCCCAACAAACATCAATCTGTTTTTCCTTTAAAATTTATCTTAATATCCTAAGTTCTGCAAAAAGACTTAAACCATAGTATCTTGGAACCCGCTTGGGAGATATCTAATAATTCATTCCCCAAATCAAATGTAGTTTTATTTTTCTTAAAAGGCAAGAAAAAAAAGCAATAGTTCCCCAAAACTACATATATGAACTTCTGTGAGCATGTCGACTATAAGTTTAAACAGCTAGAATTCTTACCTACAATTTACCAAGTACAGAATTGTACTTTATCTATAGTGTACTTTTTCCTCACATAAAATAAAATAAAATGTAACTAAACTCATTTATTTTCTATAACTATTAATTGGGATTTCACTTACCATTGGGTTTTTAAAGAATTCATATTTGGCATAATTTTTCCTAAAGTATAGCTTATTTTCTTCTTCCATTCCCCAGTTAGATAGCACTTCAATCACCAGCTCGTGGTCTTCTATTGTTCTTTCTGTAAAGAATGTTCCAGTGAGCATGTCAACAAATGGATGGATGGATGGATGGATGAATACACAGAAAGATGGACAGGTAGGTAAACAAATATATATATGGACATATATATCCATACAAATATATAAAATATATTATGCATGTATCTTTATTAAACATAGCCAATTTAAACTCAATTCTGAAATAGCCAGAATGATAAAATTTTCATCAATTTTGAATTTGCAATGTTGATTTTACACCAAAGCAGTTTGCAACCCAAAGAGAAAAATGACATAAAATATCACAATGCACTTTTCACTAATTCTCAATCTCCTTTTACTGCTATGTAAATTATAAGCTTGTAATAAGCCTGCATTAAGAATATGAGAGATATTATTTTTCTCTAACTCATCATGGTGCCAAAAATTAAAATATTTGCCTCAAGGTTGAATGATTCATCCCATTAAGAGATGAGAAACTTTGACAGGTTCAGTATGCATTTAAGAATCATAATCTGGATAGCTGAGAAAAATTAAAATAAATGCTTTAAAAAAGAAACTTTTAATGCAAGGACATACACTTTTTAAGAAACTTAATTTTTTGTGGTACTTTTGATTTTCAAAACTAATGTTCAGGCAGTTTGTATTAACAAAGAAGATAATCAGGCAGGGTGGGAAGGCACTTAGGAGGAAAGGAACTTAAATGAAAAAAGCAATGGCATCTTTAAAGAGGTGAACGCGACATGCAAAATTTCTGTTTTAAAAAGAAACTGATGTTCACAGTGGCACTAGTCATAATAGCCCCAAACTGGAAACTATCTAAATGCCTATCAATGTGAGAATGAAGAAGTAAATTGTGTAAAGGACACAGTGGAATATACACTACAGAGCACACACACAGTTGTATGGATGAATTCCACAACATAATAGTAAATGAAAGAAGTCAGACACAAAGAGTAATATTCTACTTTTATAAGTTTGACACAAATACAATAGATCTACGGTGTTAGAAATCAAGGCGACGGGTACAGTGCATGAGTGTGCAGGGGTGTGAGGGAACCACTGGGTGAAGGAGATATTCTGTTTCTTAATTTGGGTGTTAGATACTCAGGTACATATAACACAACATCTGAGAATCCATCAAGTTGTCTATATTTGTTCTCTTCTGGTAAGGTGTGTCACACTTCAACAAAAGGGTAAAAAAAAAGTGACTATGAAATTATTAATGCAAAATGGAGAAGAGTCAAATAAGAAATACAGAAATCCTCGATTTTTTTTTTAGGTGCTTCATGGACCTTTTTGAAAAGAATCTCTCAGAAATTCAACATTCAGCAATAATCTATGACCTACAACACCCAAACCCTTGAAAGTAATGTCATACTTAAACAGAAGCTTATGCAACTGAAAGGAAGTTCTTGTAAGAGCACTCAATGCATATGGATGAGTTGGAGCTAAGTGTGTATCAGTACTCTGGGTTCTGTGCCTAACTTTGATCGTTCTTTCTCTGTTTCATTGGCTAGCTCTGGTAGCTCCTACTCTCCTAAGATGCAGTCCTTGGCTCGGACTCTTTTCTTTCCCTGCTGTCAACTAGTTCACTCTCCCTCCTCTTCAGCTATCAAGTCTGTCTGTCAAGTTCCTTGAATTGAAATCTCCGCCCGCAGTTGCTTTCACTGGCACTTCAATCCCAACTATAGACTTTCCACCACTTCAAACATAGTCTGTCTAAGACCAAAGTTCCGAAGGGTAGTTCCTCAAAATATTACACAATTCCAGCAATTCCACTTCTGAGTACATGACCAAAGGAAGTGAAAATAAGGAGTGAAACTGGTACTTGTATATCAGTGTTCATTGTAACATCATTCACAGTAGCCAGAAAGTAAAAACATCCACACGCCCATCAATAAACAAAGGGGATAAACAAAGCGTAGCAAAGACATACAGTGGAATATTTAGCCTTAAAAAGAATGAAATCCCTACAACATGGATGAACCTTTTTTTTTTAATTTAAATTTTATTTTACTTATTCGTTTAATATATATTTTGAGCACTAAAAAAATGCAAGGTAATGTTTTAAACATAGAAGTATAAAGATAGATAACAAGGAGTCTTTACCATGAAGGAAATTCTAAGGAGACTGGACATTGTAAAAATTAATCAACAGAAATCTCAATTCAAATAGAATGAGGAAACCAGAAGGGGGAGCACTCCTGAGCTCACAAAGGGAAAAAAAGACTGCCTGGCAAGAGCTCAGCCACTGAGAGACTGCAGATCTCAGCCAATGAAAAACCACTATACTTAGAACTTTGTTTTCTGTTTGTTTGTTTCTTTTTTAAGTTTAAATTTATTTATTTTAATTGGAGGCTAATTACTTTACAATATTGTATTGGTTTTGCCAAACATCAACATGAATCCACCACGGGTGTACACGTGTTCCCCATCCTGATGAACCTTAAAGATATTATGCTATATAAAATAAGACAGACACAAAAGAATAGACACTATATGATTCCATTTACATGCGGTACCTAGAATAGACAAATTCATAGAGACAGAAAGTATAATGGTGGTTGCCAAGGATCAGGGTCAGCGAGGAATGAGGAGTTATTGTTGAATGGGTTCGGGGTTTCATTATGGGAAGACAAAATGTTCTAGAGATGGACAGGGATGCTGACTGCACAACAATATAAATGTATATAATTCCAGTGAACAGTAAAATGGATAAAACGATCAATTTTATGTTACACATGTTTTCCCAAAAGTTGCTGAAAAAATTAAAAAACTAAAAGTATCTTCCTTTTTCTCTCTCAAAGTGCTTTTTGTTAAATTCTGCTAGGTCTCTTACAACTCCACGTCCTCTCCAATATCTTCCACTGCTGTTACCCCAGACATTCCTCCAAGTTTCTCACACAACCAACAACTCCTCACCCCCATTATTACTATTCCAATTTAGACCTTAGCCTTTTCCTAACTAATCTCCAAACTGCTGTTTTCTCATTCTTCCAATACAACCTGGACCTTTCTATCATAGGAAACCTCATAATACATTTGCATCAACGTGACCACTGCTCAAAAACTCATCTACTTCCTACTTGTTACGAGACAAATCCATATAATCTGGCACTTTTCGCTTGTTCATTCATCTATCCATTCAACAAATATTTATTGAAGGCCTACCATGTGTCAGACATGCATCTTGGAGCTTGGAATTTTCTAGTCAACAAGACAGTAAGTAAGAAATCATTGCCTTATGGGGCTCCTATTCTAATGTGAAGACATGAAAAAAAAAATCTAATGTAAATCTTAAATGGTGGCAATAAACAGTATAGAGAAAAATGGATTGGGGAAGAGGGAGAGAGGAGGGAACAGGGGAAAGAAATTCATTTTCTAAAGCTTGTCAAGGGACTTCCCTGGTGGTACAGTGGTTAAGAACCCACCTGCCAATGCAGGGCACATGGGTTTGATTCCTGATCCAGCACGATTCCACATGCCACTGAGCATCTAAGCCAGTACCCCTCAACTACCTAGCCTATGTGCCTAGAGCCCGGCTTCTCAACAAGAAAAGCCACTGCAATGAGAAGCCTGTGCCCTGCAACTAGCAAGTAGCCTCCACTCGCTGCAATTAGAGAAAGTCCATGCAGCAACAAAGACCCAGCACAGCCAGAAATAAATAACTAAAAAAAAATGTTTAATAATAAAGATTACCAAGGAAGGCCTTGTTGAGAAGGTAATGTTTAAACAAAAATCCAAAGGAAAAAGAAGGCATGAGCCAAGCAGCTATTGAAAGGAAGAACTAGAAGAGACCCCTTGAGGCAAAAACCAAGGCTGGCATGTTTGAAGAAGGGCAAGGAGGCTAAGGTAGCTAAAGCTGAGTGAGCAAAGGGGAGGGGAGTACCAGGAGGAGAGCTCAGGGAAGTAAAGGTGATGAGCTGGGGCAACTGGAGAAAGCCATGCAGGTCAGAATAAGGATCTGGCTTTTCCTGAGTTAGATGAGAAGTCATTTTGAACAGGAATACTACAAGCTGACCCCTGTTTTCACCGGATGACACTAGATGCTGAGTGGAGAACTGATTTCACAAGGCTTAAGGGTAGAAGCCGGAAGCCCATCTAGGAGAACACTGCAATTAACAAGGGGAGAGATGATGCGGCTTGGATGAGGGTGGAGCAGTAAGAAAACATGTAAGAAGCAAGCAGGATCTGGACGTGTTCTGAAGGCAGAGCCAATAGGATCTGCTGACAAACTGGATGTGGAGTGAAAGAGAGGGGCCAGTTAAGGAAGACACCAAGATTCTTCGCTTAAGCATTTAGAAGGACGGCCTCCATCAAAGAGCTAGGAAGCCTGTAAGAGAAGCAGTTTGAGGGGAGATCCAGCAGTTACTCAAATATCGAGTGAGAAGTTGCACCTCTACTGGTATTAAGCAAGAGGTCTGCCTATTTGTTTTATCAACCTGTGTTTAATTGTACTCATCACCTATTGTTACTATTAAGAAAACAGCACAAGAACTGCCCCGAAGATAAACTATGCAGAGAGGAAAAATGACAAAGGTGCACTTTCTTTACTTTTGACCTTCAAATTAGACTTTATCAATCTTTGACAAATATGATCACTGGGAGAATAATGGGCTTCCTTGATAGCTCAGTTGGTTAAGAATCCACCTGCAATGCAGGAGACCCCAGTTTGACTCCTGGGTCAGGAAGATCCCCTGGAGAAGGGATAGGCTACCCACTTCAGTATTCTGAGGCTTTCCTTAGAGTTCAGCTGGTAAAGAATCTGCCCACAATGTGGGAGACCTGGGTTCGATCCCTGGGTTGGGAAGATCCCCTGAAGAAGGGAAAGGCTACCCACTCCAGTATTCTGGCCTGGAGAAGTCCATGGACTGTATAGTCCATGGAGTCACAAAGAGTTGGACCTGACTGAGTGACTTTTATTTTCACTTTCAGGGAGAATAATGGCCAGCCAATCCTCCACTGCCCCATGCAGGGATGCACCCTCTGTCATCTGGGAAATTATCTTGGATTAAGGGGTTAGTGGAGGAAAGGGTAGAGTGGAGACTGAGAGGGAGATGGAGAGTAAGTGGATGGCTTAGGTCCCAGCGACCCCATACTCTGCCCTTCCTAGAACTAGGACCCTTTCATGGTGAGGAGTGGATGGTGATAAAACCCCATGTAAGTTTACTGGTGGTGTGTGGTTCAAACCAGAGAGAGCCTTGGGAAGCTTAGAGCCTCAAGTACAAGTCCTGCATCTAACATGGCAGAAAAGCAATTAGCTAAGTGCAACCTTGAGGAAGATGAGTCCATAAGATTTAAGAATGAGAAAAGAACACTGCAGAATCAAGTCCCGCAGAAGGAGTGGGAAAGGGCTAAGAGAAGACCATGAACTTAGTGGGCTTTATAGTACAGGCAATAAGCTTGAGAGTAACAAGCGTTTCTAGACCATGAAGAGAAAAGTTGGATAGCAGTTAGGTAAATACCCTTCCTGGGACTTAAATGCCCCACCAGAGTATTTGAAGAGTGAAAGTAGGTCTTTCAACTAAGAGGATCTTAAACCTGTATGTAACTTATGTATATAACCTGAACTGATTATTTACCACAAAAAGACTAAGAATAATCCATAAAGCAAACCAATAACAAAAGATTAAACTGTCATTAAGAGGTCAAGAGACTCATTCAGAAATTAATTCAAGCTATAGAAATAAAGCAAGTTACATCTCTTCATGTATAAACCTGATAAAACAGCTGTATTTAATTATTATATAATTTATTCTGCAGGAAGTTGAATAAAGACTTCAGGTCTTGATCTCTGGAACCTGTAAACATTATGCTATATGGCAAAGGATTTGCAGATATCATTGACTGAAAGATCCTGAGAAAAGTATCCAAGACTATACAAGTGGGCCTTAAATCCAAACACAAGTATCCTTTTTTTTTTTATTTTTTATTTTTTTAAATTTTAAAATCTTTAATTCTTACATGCATTCCCAAACATGAACCCCCCTCCCACCTCCCTCCCCATAACATCTTTCTGGGTCATCCCCATGCACCAGCCCCAAGCATGCTGCATCCTGCGTCAGACATAGACTGGCGATTCAATTCACATGATAGTATACATGTTAGAATGTCATCACAAGTATCCTTTTAAGAGAGAGACAGAAGGAGATCTGACAGAGAAAGAAGAGGAAAGGACAAAGTGACCACAGAGGCACAGACTCAAGTGATGTGATGTGACCACAAGCCAAACAATCGTGGTAGCTCCCAGAAGCTGAAAGAGGCAAGGAACAGCCTCCCCATAAAGCCTCTGGGAAGTGTGTGGCCCTGCCAACACCTTGATTTCAGCCTAGCAAAATTAATTTAAGACTTCTTATCTCTAGAACCTTTAAAGATTACATTTTTATTAGTTTAAGCCACCATCAAAGACAGAGGATGAGATGGCTGAATGGCATCACTGACTCAATAGACATGAGTTTGAGCAAGCTCCGGGAGATGGTGAAGAACAGGGAAGCCTGGCATGCTATACTCCATGGGATCGCGAAGTGTTGGGCACAACTGAGCGACTGAACAAGAACAAAGCCACCATGAATTTGTTACAGCAGCCTTAGGAAACTAAGAGGACAATCTATAAGGCCAAACTCTATTTCCATTTTACGGATAAGGAGTCTCCTGTTTAGAATAACAAGGGTCTCAGGATTTGAACAGCAGCCACATATCTGACCTCGAGTCTCTCCTCCTTCCTCTGCACAGCACTGTCTTGGCCTTTACTACAGTTCCCACTGGAAGGGCATCCCCTGTTTATAGCCTACTTGTTCTTTCTATATCAGCTCAAATCTCTCTTATGTTCTGGCAGTTCTCAGGACTCCATTGCCTCAAATTCTTTTATTTTCATATGTGTTCAATGACTATTTACTAATTAACTGAAAACAAACAATCACAGTTTGGGTATAAGGGAAATAATTTAATAGGTAATATTTCAATTATCAATCTTAACCTCACATAAAAGTAAATTATTTGAATTTGGGTTCTCTTCAAAAAAGAAAATAACAAAAAAGAGTGGAAAAACCAAGCTGCATTTGAACAGCTATGACAAACATGTCACATACACACACAAACTAGTGTAATATGGGTAGTCACCAAAAAAGCAACAGTCTAGCTGGGGTTTTGTTGGTTACACACATATGAAGCCCAACATACCAATCCAGAGTGGAAAACTAAGGGATATACTATTTGCAGAAAAGTTCATAGAGTGATAATACCAAATGCCAATTACTAGCATCAGGAAAATAGCCTGGTAATTTTAAGCAGAAAAAAATGTCTTCAAATCAAGTGGGCAAAAACTAGAGTATGTGGGAAAGCAAAAACATACTTCTGGTACTATTCTATTGAAAATTCAGAAAACATATGAAAAGCAAACAAAGGCCAGAGTATCAAATGCAGCCACAGGTTTTTACCTCTTATACTCTTCTGGTAATGGAAACAAAACTTACTTATTATAGAACCTTTTTTAAATGATATTAAATAATTTGCTTACATTTATACATCACAGTCCCCATTTAGATGTGCCATTATATATACCATCTCCCAAACAATGCTCATTATGTTAAAGGACGAATGCTATAATAACCCAAAGAACCCTAAAAGGTCTAAGTGATTATCAGCTAATCACATCTTACAGAAAATTTGTATTTTTTAAAAATGCAGAAATCAAACTAATTACAGATCTTAATAGGGAGAAGTTCAAGAGGATACAAGATGCCTAGATGGATTACTTTGAGAGGAAAAGAAAAACACTTAAAGGGGAGGTGAAAAGTGGCCGAAGACCAGCTTTGTTTTGCCAAAGCCTATTCATAAAGTAAGACATCATCACCAACACCCAAGAAAGGGAAAACAAAAGGCTTGTCTAGATGGCTTCCAATAAACTTTCTATTGACTCTTCTTCTGTAGTCCCATTACAAAGCCAAGCAGACTTTAACCAACTGAGCAATCCTAGTAAATAACTTATATTGTTTAAATAGCAAAAGAGATGTATTAATTCTATCTTTAGAGGCTCTTTGCTGTAAATGTTTGAAAACACAATATTATGAGCTATCATCCAGGAGGAACTCAGATACTTGTTGAGTTATCATTTGAGAAATGACTCCAGGTAAAATCCACATAAATTCAATGTGATTTTTTTAAAAACCTCACTTTTAAAACTTCATAAATTCATCTACAATATTATATTAAGATATATTATTACAACTTCACAGGGACTTCCCTGGGGGCCCAGTGTCAGGACTCCATGCTTCCACTGCAGAGGCCATGGGTTTCATCCCCGGTCAGGAAGCAGCAGGCTGCAACCGGCGCTGTATGGCAGAAAAAAAAAAAAAATGCCACAAAACCTTCACAGACACAAGTCAATTTAAAACACTTTCTGAAGAATTTTTCAGGCATTGTAAAATGAATTTGTTATAATGAGAAAATTCTACTCTTATGTAGGTAGAAAAATAGGAGAGAAGCCATCTTAAGTCACTTCAAACAGCAACCAAAAGGAGGGAAAAAAAGCCCCCGGAAAGAATGAAAAAAAAAAGCTGTCTTAAAAACAAAAGCTTCATATCACTAAGTTTTATTTTTGCTTCTGATAAATCAGTGATGTCTTATGGTAACAGACTGAAATATTACTGAATAGTGATAACTACACATAATTCTGTTTTCTACTTAATTTTCAGAAAATTTTTCTTTAAAAAAAACAGGGAAGAAAGAAGTTCCTTCTGAAACTGTTTATTTAACTTCAAAGTCTTTTTAAAAAACCTCAATCCTCCCAGAATGGAAAGTGTTCACCTGTGACCTTCTGCCTGGACTTCTTCGCTGAATCTACTGAAAGTACGGCATGAGGATCAAATAGAAACCGAAGTCCCTACTCTTCTCATCACTAGATAAGAGAAGAAACAAAAGTGGCTTTTAGCGCTAATTCACCAGAAAACAATTCTTGGTATACCTTTGTTACAGGAAACTCCAGGAGACAAAAGGTCCTTGTACTTCTCTGTGCCAGCAAGAAACTACATACATTTTGTCAATCTTATTTTCAGATAAAAATGAACAGCATCTGAGCAAGCAAAACAGTAACTGCAGAAGCAAACAATAAAGCAAGGCTCAATTTTTAAAAGGTTCCTTAACCTAAGAAAACTACCTAATACCAATAAGATCCCCTAGAAAATTGTCACTGCCAGATTCAGCTTCCCAAGAGCAATAATAGGAAAATCTTGATGCTCAAGTCGATGAGTATTAAGGGTCTTGCAGATCATTCCTCAACAAAGCATAACAGCCCTCATATTAAGTCAGATTCAATGATCACAACTTGTATTATTCATAGAAAGTCTTATTTTTCCCCAAAAAGTCTGCATATATATTATCTCAAGCTGACTGCAAATACTTTAAGAGTTTAGAAACAACTTCCACAAATTCTAAGTTATCCAATGCATCCTTTAAGGATGCAGAGTAAATTTCCACCTGGGCATGGCATGGCATGTGATTCCTCCAGCTCCTGTTTCAAATCTCTTCCTTCTATGCACTTTGTAATCTGTCCTTTGAACTGCTTGTTTAGTGCAGCTTAATTCAAAAGCCATTTATTTGTTTTAGACTCTAGGTTACAAAGATGCACATATACACAATTCCAAAATTCATGGAATTATAGATTAGATTTCATAATACAATCCCTATTAAGACAGCTGCAGAAAATGTTACAGCAGCATAGAAGATTGGTACTTGATCCAACTTGAAACTTCAGGAAGTTGTCTCAATCAAGTCTTTAAAAAAAATCTCTTAACAAGTTTTAAAAATTGTGGGTTTTTTTTCCAGATTACTAAAATAATGTATTTCCGTTACAGAAAATTTGAAAACAGACAACTCACAATCACAATCTATCTTTAAAACTGTCAATTAGGAATAAGAAATTAACATTACATTATATTCCCTTCTTGTCTTTTTCTTTGGGACAATGAGAGTTTACATGTATAGATTTTTCACATTTAGAAAACAATGTATATATAGATTTACAGACATATATGCAACATTTCCTAAATGACACGAAAAATACACACTTTATTCAAATCACCGTTACAGTCTCACATTTGTTCATACTAGTCTTCAATGGAAAAACTGCAAAAACATGATTAAAGGCTACATAACATCATATTCTATAAATGTACTATAATTTATAACATCTCTCTATTATTACAGCATTAGGCTTTTTTTTTCATTAATTGATACTGTAAATAATCCTGCTTGAAACAGCCTTAAATCTGTTTCTTATCCAAATTTGCTTGCCCCCTGCACCCACCTATCTGGTACTTGTGGGAACAGAATTCACCTCTATCACTCCTAATCAGTTTTCATTCCAATCCCAAAGAAAGGCAATGCCAAAGAATGCTCAAACTACCACACAATTGCACTCATCTCACACGCTAGCAAAGTAATGATCAAAATTCTCCAAGCCAGGCTTCAACAGTACGTGAATTATGAATTTCCACATATTCAAGCTGGATTTAGAAAAGGCAGAGGAACCAGAGATCAAATTGCCAACACCTGCTGGATCACTGAAAAAGCAAGAGAGTTCCAGAAAAACATCTGCTTTTGCTTTATTGACTATGCCAAAGCCTTGCTTGTGTGTATCATAAAAAAACTGTGGAAAATTCTCAAAGAGATGGGAATACCAGACCACTTGACCTGCCTCCTGAGAAATCTGTATGCAGGTCAAGAAGCAACAGTTAGAACTGGACATGGAACAACAGACTGGTTCCAAATCAGGAAAGGAGTATGTCAAGGCTTTATACTGTCATCCTGCTTATTTAACATACATGCAGAGTACATCATACTAAATGCCGGGCTGGATGAAGCACAAACTGGAATCAAGATTGCCTGGAGAAATAACAATAACCTCAGGTACGCAGAAGATACCACCCTTATGGCAGAAAGCGAAGAAGAACTAACAAAAGTGAAAGAGAGTGGAAAAGTTGGCTTAAAACTCAACATTCAGAAAACTAAGATCATAGCATCTGGTCCCATCACTTCATGGCAAACAGGTGGGGAAACAATGGAAACAGTGACAGACTTTATTTTCTAGGGCTCCAAAATCACTGCAGATGGTGACTGCAGATATGACTTGCTCCTTGGAAGAAAAACTATGACCAACCTAGACAGCATATTAAAAAGCAGAGACATGACTTTACCAACAAAGGTTCATCTAGTCAAAGCTATGGTTTTTCCAGTAATCATGCATGAATGTGAGAGTTGGATTTTGAAGAAAGCTGAGCATCAAAGAATTGATGCTTTTGAACTGTGGTGTTGGAGAAGACTCTTGAGAGTCCCTTGGACTTCAAGGAGATCCAACCAGTCCATCCTAAAGGAGATCAGTCCTCAATATTCACTGGAAGGACTGATGCTGAAGCTGAAACTCTAAAACTTTGGCCACCTGATGTGAAGATTCACTGGAAAAGACCTTGGTGTTGGGAAAGATTGAAGGCGGTAGGAGAAGGGACATCAGAGGATGAGATGGTTGGATGGCATCACCGATGTGATGGACATGAGTTTGGGTAGGCTCTAGGAGCTGGTGATGGACAGGGAGGCCTGGCATGCTGCAGTCCATGGGGTCGCAAAGAGTCAAACACAACTGAGCGACTGAACTGACTGACTCCTAGCGCTTCCTGCATCACTCTGTTTTGGGGGCTGTGGGAGGTCTGTAATTTATTAAAAGATGTATGAGAAAAACTGGTGCCAGCAAGTATGCTGGTTGTCTCAAAAGAGCTTCTGAGCGGCCAAAGTCTGCACCTAGGCATATGGGAGAGGCAGGTGTGTGTCCCTACCTGCTGTCAAATGGAAAGGGCGACTCCACTTCATAAGGCAGAGTGTGGGATGCCTCCAACTGCTTTTCCATCTTTCTTCTCCCTGGACTATGGCACCAGGTTAGCTGTCAGTCAGCCTGGACAGCTGAGGGGTTTCATCTTTGTTTTTATAGGAATTTTTAGCAAGCGGCTAGCAGTTACCATTTGAAAGTGCCAGTCACTCAGTCGGCTCTTTGCGACCCCATGGACTGTAGCCTGCCAGGTTCCTCCGTCCTTGGGATCTCCCAGGCAAGAATACTGGAGTGGGTTGCAGTATCCTTCTCCAGGGAATCTTCCCACCCAGGGTTGGAACCCCCCATCTCTTGCCTCTCCCGCATTGGCAGGCGGGTTCTTTACCACTAGCACTATGGGAGAGTTATTATACAGTTATACTTTATTGTCAATTTTAACTACCATTCCAAGTAAGCCTTGGAAGATGCATAGCAGTTAGCCAGGTAGAGATGGGTGAGAAAGGACTTCCTGAGAATCTTAACAGCATGAGTAAGGAGACCAAGGAGTAGAAATGCAGGCGACTACAGGCAGTTGTCTAGTGTATAGACTCAGAGGAGAGGAAAAGACACAAGGCTGGAGACAGGAAGGGTAGTCAGGTCGCACATACTACAAGCCCTGCAAAGGACCTTGGGCCCAAACACAAGGTGAATCATGCCTGCGCTCAGATGGATAACTCTGGTATGATCAGAGGCAAGAGGAAGGACCAGCTGTAAGAAGAAAGGAATTCCTGAGAAGAGAGGTGATGAGACTTGAACCCAGGCTATTAGAACACTGAAAAGGAAAAATCAGCTGGACCACAAGAGGCGGATTTGGTTAGGAGCACTCTCTGCTGCTTTAACATTCCATCTGTCTCAGTGTGCTACCAGAACCATGCTGCCTTAACCCTCGGGTCAGGGTCTTAGGAGAGACGCATGCACACGTGTCCTAAAAGCTTTACATTTATTTCTGCTGGTGATGAGGGTGGTCACAACTCTGATGGCTGATGGGTTCCAAACAGCACAGAAAGTACAAATACACATTAATATCAGTGTCAAACATCCACACGTGTGCTTCTTTTGCAAAAAAAAAAAAAAAAAAAAATGGAGTGGCTTCAAAGCAGGCTTTTGGGAAGGGCTCCCTCCCCACTGCTGTGTACTGCTTCAGTCTTAAACAGACCTCGTGGGTAGAGCTGCACACATGAAAGTGGTCTCATTAAAAGTCTCCAGTCATTCATTTTGCTTATGAAAGCCACTCTACAGTGATATTCAGAACAGAAATCTCAGCTTTGCCCAGCAATGACTCTAAAATACAATTAATGCCACTTCCCGAGGAGTCTATCGCTATGCGCTTGAGGTATTGTGTTAATTGCTGCTGCTTCATACCAGGAATCAGAATGGGAGCAAAGCAAACATGGATCCTATTAAGTTCCAGAAGACTTAAAACTGAAGTTTCTTTTTCCCCCACCCTCCTCTTATACAATGATTCTAAAAGCAGGGGACGCCATCTGGGGAACTGCAGTGACATCCAGTGGCTGTGAAGTAAAACACACCAGTTACAAAATGGTTTGTTTTATAATTAGAGAAGGGGGAGTATTTGTTGATTTCCTGATATTTGAAATCCAACGTCAATAAAGCTGTGCGTACATCTAGAAACTCATAATAACACAACCCCAAATCAGGCAAATCAGGGATCTGTAACAAAAGCAGGATGCTGGGCTGCCCTCCATGATTTACTCTGCCTGGGAAAATTCTCGGCAGTATATATTAATAGTTATGGACAGAGGTAATGAAATAATGATACTGCAGTCAAAGCTCCAAATGTCATATCACCATTCAAGACATGTATAAATTCAAGAACAAGTCATTTCCAAAACGGTCCCCTTGCTCAGCCAAAATAAATAACTGGCTCTGCAATAAAGTGGACCAGGCTGGATCAGTTAGATTCCAGTAATTTCAGTACTACCTGGCTGAAGGGTTATATGAAAATGTTCTTGAGGTTTCAAAATTTCAATCTGTATTTATAGCATGTATGAGAGACGGAGATGGAGAGTGAGAGAGAGAAACCAATTACAGATTCCCAAAAAAATTTGCCTGATCTAATGGGGTGAAGAAAAAACAAACTTGCTTCCATGGAAAACATATACGCTTGAGAATCTGACAGGTATATAGATTTGTGCAAGGTTTAACTCTAGGTCAGGTATTTTATCACCGATTCTTTGTATTCTTATATGTAAAATGGAGATGATATTAATGTACCTTGCAGGGTTGCTATGAAGCTAAATACTGAGTGTCTATCAAGATGAAAGTGAAGCCTCTAAGTAGGGGCCCTGCACACACAAGATGCCCATTGATAGTAGCTATCACACATATACATTCATATTAAAATAAAAAGAAGTCTTCTTTGCCACACCAACCGTCACTCTGAAAACAGACTTTGGATTCAACGCGTGCATGTGTGCTCCATCGCTTCAGTCATCTCCAGCTTTTTGTGATCCTCTGGACTGTTGTCCGCTAGGCTCCTCTGTCCTTAGGATTTCCCAGGCAACAATACCGAAGTAGGTTGCCATGCCCTCCTCAGGGGATCTTCCCAACCCAGGGACTGAACCCACATCTCCTGTATCTCCAGCATTGCGGGCAGATTATTTACTGCTGACCCACCAGAGAAGTCCTTTGGATTCGATAACCCTACCATATTTTTAATGTCACGTGCTCCTCCTCCTGACCTCAGTAATCTGCGGTGTGCTTAAATGGATCAGAAACAACAACAGTAGCACATCTATTAACAATATAACATGTCTCTGAAACTTTCCTAAGCTTATCTGGGACATTAAAGTCAACTGGAGTGCAGAAAACTCCCAGCTGTCATGATCTCATAAGTCAAAATGTTTTTGCCTACAAGGTTTCAGGATCTCACAAACACTAAGCCTCATATGTGTGCAGACCATGACGTGAAGATGGTATAATGTGACATGCATCACTAGCAGAAATGAGAGATGGGCAAGGACCAAGCCAGGAAACCACAGATAATTTGATGTAAATGCAAAATGGATTTGCTTAGCCTCCAAATGGTTAAAACTTGCATTTGGGTCTTCTCAGTAGTAGACTTTAAGTCAGATCCTACCACTTTCTGACGCAAAAACCTCCAGTTACTTTTTGCCTTACTCACTGTAAAAGTTCAGTCCCCTCCATGGCCTGAGGGCCCCACAGAAGCTCCATGCAGTCCCTTTCCACCACCTTCCCGACTCCCTAAGTGCCCACCTCTCGGCTGCTTCCTGAACACAAGCAGGTTGCCAAGTCCAGGCCTTCCCTGTTTATGTTCCCTTCTTCCTGAACAATCTTCTTCCATTTAAGTGAAAGAGCTGCCCCTATCTGCTTCAATCTCCACCCAAACATCACACTGTCAGGGACACCTTCCCTGATTTCCCTGCCAGCCCTAGACTCCCTACCCCATTCTCTGCCTTCATTTTCCCCCCAGTGCTAATCATTACTTAAGAGATTACACATTTTAATCATGTGTCTCTTGTCTTTCTCTTCCCATCAGAATGCAAGTTCATCGGGGCATTGCTTTTTGTCTATTGTGTTCCTACTGTACCCCCAGGATCCCTATACAAAACAGGCTTGTGCAAATCAGTCAATCGACATTTGTTAAGCTATTGGAAGAAAGCAATCAGGAAAGGCAGAGGGGGCAGAGGGAGTTCCTAGTTTTTGTGGAATCTGCGAAGTGAAAAAAAAAAAAGAAAATACTTAGGATTTTTTTTTTAATGTACACATATATATAGAAAGGTAGTTTACACAAGTGAACACACAGGCAAGAGATAATGTCAAAATAAAGAAACTAAAGAAACATTTCAGAGTTGTTAAATTGTGGATAGCATTGCTTACTTCTTGACATCTTTATTTCTAAGTTATTGGCAGTGAGCCTAATTATTTTTGTACTAAAAATATTTTTAAAAAATAATAGACTATCCCTTCACCTTTAGAATTCTATACATTGAAAACCCAGTATTTCTATCAGAGAGAGGTCAACAGTGTCCCCTGAACAATATGCAGAGCTCACTAGCTGGTCAGCAGTTTCGGCAAATGGTTTATCCTTTGATTCTTTAAGTCAACAGGACGCAAAGATTTACAGTTCAATATATGAGTGCCTCACTCTATTCACAAAGGACATTGTCATCTGTACAGCATATTTAAGGGGGAAACACTCCATCCTACTTGTTTTCATTTTAACATGCAAATAGTAAAAATGTTGCTTAATACCACTCTTAGGCTGAAAAGATATTGCAAGAGTATTTATAAGCTACATACTCACAAATACAATTCAAAAACACACTGGTTTTACTCTTCATGCTGAGAAAGAATACAGCACCATAAAAGTTGTTTTTGTCACACTGTTAGATAAAGAGGTGGAAGAAATAAAAAGGAAAAAACTGTTCCTCAGGAGTTTATTCGGATAGTCATTAACTATTATCATCTAACATCTCAGTGTATCCTTACAGAAATAAAGCAGTAGATTTTTTTTAAAGGAAGAGAAGGTGGTAAATCTAATACACATTAGTAATTCAATAGCATTAATGTCTGCAATTTTTCTACTGTATAAAGATATTATCTGAGTAAAAGCAAAGAGGATAAAAAAAAAAAGAACACAATAAAGCTTTGGAACTCAATTTCTTTCTCATAAGCTTCGGCCTAATGCTTGGTTAATGAAACCATGAAACAATATTCTCACATCTTTGATTTTATTTCAGCAGTTTCCAGAAAATACAGTAATGGAGAAATATATTTCTATTCAGTGCCTAAAAGTTTAAATTTAGTATGTAGCTCAAATTAATTCTCAATGTTCCATTTTAAGCTTCTACATTAAAAGACTTGCACAAATCTTTTTATTCCTCATATAACCTGCAGTGGTCTCCATGAACACTGGTGCTTGATTTACAGAGTAGATTTTATTACCGAACTTCAAGCTCTTTGTTAGGGATAAATCATAGAGACTGTAACTGCAAAAGATGTTTAATGATTTTTAAAGTCTCTCAAAGAGAAAAAGTTAAGAGTATAAAACACTCTTATTAGATATTATATTAACTAAGAGCTACTTTGCTAAAAGCCATAAGTAAACAAAATAGTTAGGAATTATGGCACGTGCCTTTCTAGAGTCACCACCACATTCTAAGAGGTTAATGATCATAAATAGAAGTTAAATTAGTTACAAATGGCAAGGAAGAAAATATACATTGGGTTTTTTCTGGCCTATGAAAGTGAGACAGCAAGTCACATGGACCAGTATAGCATACCTGCAAGATTCGAGTTTTCCTGGCAGGTATAGGCTCAGTTGTGGAGATAGCTGACATGTTACGGCCCATTAACTCTCAAACAGAGGGTGGAAGAATGGGCTGGGGTTCAGAATCCCTGTGGGGACTATCCAAGCTTCTTTTCTGCAGGTTTCCCTCTGTCCTCTCCCAAGGTCTTGACACATCTTAGGACAGCAATCTTCAGACAGGAAGTACTACAGACACTTTCTGAATTATTTAGGGAATGCAAGGGACTTTAAATGAACCAATCACTTTCCAGAATTTTTTGAAGATGGATCCTCCTAGGAACCTAACTTTTCTGCCAACATCATCTCCATTGTACTTCATAAGACAAAGGCAAACTTCTCATCCAAACTGAACCTAGCTTTGGTACACTGCTCTCGGGCATAAACATGTTTCCTTTGTTCTATGTATCAAACAAAGGAAACATGTTTATAATACTAGTAGCTAGCTATGCAAGAAAGTGAACAACTCTCATAGCTAGGTATAAAACTCTCAGTTCCTTAAACAAATAGAAGGAACAAACTGTGCTGTCACTGACCGATTATTTAAAATAATTTTGATGATTTACTACTAAGTTGTTTGATATATAATGCAAAGGAGTTGGTGGTAGGCTAAATGATAGATACCCACATCTTAATCCCTGGAATCTTCAAACGTTACCTTAAACAATAAAAAACAAAAACAAAACAAAAGTTTGCACATATAATTGATTTAAGGATCTTGAAGGAAAGAGATTACCCTGGGTTATGCTGCATAAACCCTAAATGCTACTGTTCTTATAAGACAGCGACAGTGCGCCTGAGAGTGCACATGGAAAGAGAGAACACGGTGTGACTGTGGAGACAGAGAGCAGAGCGATGCAGCCGTAAGCCAGGCCATGCCAGCAGCCGCAAGAAGCCAGACGAGACGAGAGATGAAGCCTCTTCGTGAACCTCCAGAAGAAGTTCATCCCTGAAGATACCTTGAATCCAACCCACTGATTCTGATTTCAGACTTCTGGCCTCCAGAATGGTAAGGGAATAAACTTCGGTTGTTTTAAGCCACCAAGTTTATGCTAATTTGTCACAGTAGCCAAGGGAAACTAATATAAAACTCTAAGAATCAAATGGCACTGTCCTAACAAACTCCTTCCTTTCTCATCTACCTATTGTGGGAATATCTGTAAAAATAAGAAAAGGGAGACAAAACTGTTGTTGAATTCTGTCCCATTCTAGCAGGAAAATGGAAATAGTTTATGAGTTTTTAAAAGGTTTGAGAGGAAAAGCCTCTACAAGTTCACAATACAGAGATGCATTTCCAACTGAAAATAAGACTATTTTTTATGTTTATGACTTTCAAATGTGAAGGAATTATTTATTTCTTTAAGAAAAATTTAGGGTATACACTCGCATAAAGTGAAACACCACTGTGGGTATTTCCCATGGCTGTGCTATAATTAATGCAAAGTGTAGCCCACATTACAGCATATTTTACTAACCTCTCAAAAATTTTCTTTGTGCTGCTGCTGCTACTGCTAAGTCGCTTCAGTCATCTGACTCTGTGTGACCCCATAGATGGCAGCCCACCAGGCTCCCCCATCCCTGGGATTCTCCAGGCAAGAACACTAAAAATTATTATGCAATGTATCTTTCCATCAACTTAGACTCTATGGTTTAGCTCCCAAATTTCCATAGATCATTATGGAAACAATGAGAGGTGGTAAATTTGTAATACTTCTATCTTAATTTCTATTCTTATTTTTTATTCTTATTCTTATTATTTCTATTCTAGTGCTACTTCATTTTTCTCTCAATCATCACCAACAAAAATCAAAAACAAAGAAAAGGATGATTCATAACTGTCCTCTGTCTTTCCACAAGTGAAGCAAACCTTTGCCATATGATCAAAATTATAAAGGACAGAAAAGCAATGATATGACCATGATTTTGTGTCCTTACCTAGACCTACATGAGGCAGGTGCTCAAAAAGGGTCCAGCTGTGGTCATCAATGTAATGATTCTTCAGGATCAACAGCTGGCAAACATCTCGGGCAGTTATGTCACTGGGTACCTCTAAAGCTCTGCTGGTTTCATCTTCACTGTATACTTTAATTACCTGTGTATGTAGAAAAAAAAAAAAAGAGCTAGAATAGTCTGTTTAAAATATCATTCTAATAAGTCATTGAACTTATTGGTTGAGTTAATTACAAATTCCTCATACAGTCTATTTTACATCTAATTTTCTTATATATGGAGGAAATGGTGCCCATCCAAGACTTGTTTATAACATGTCAAAGTCACTCTGTCTGACCACTTCCAATCTGTTAAGTGTGTAAACTTCAGGCCATTCAATGATCGTTCAATGTCATTTTCCACTACTTTGATCTACTAAAATGCTATTCACCTCTTATCAACATTTAAAATTGTCCATTCCATATTTTAATCTGTAAATAATTTAAGTAACACAGGTGATTTATTCTCAGATATACACAAGTTGTAACAGCAGCAAAGATTTCTCTATTTCAGCTTATAGGAACTTTGGCAAAGACTGGCTAGAAGCTCACAAAATCCTTTTTTCCTTTTCTTCCTTGCAAGTAGTTGTGTCCACAGGATTGAGATTTGGTCAATAGGATGTAAGTACATGCAATGTGACACTTCCAGGCCTAATCCCTACAGCTGTCCCACATACTGTCCCCCATTCTCTTACACCACCTGCTCACTGAATGGAGATGATGACAAAGTCCTAAAGAGGAGAGCAGAGCTATGGAACAGAAGGAGGCTTTGTCTCTAAATGACCACATAAAAGGTGCTCAACTAGTAATGCCTGCAAGGAACTTTGACAAGAACAAGAAATTAACTTTTACTGCTAACTTATTGTGATTTTGTATTTATCTATTACAGCAGTTTATGTCACCCCCAAAACATACAGAATCAGAGAAAGTTTCATGTACAGCACTCCCTTCAACATTTACCAAGTTGTGCTATGTGCTAGAATTTCCACTATTAACTATCGTATGTCATATATAAATTAAATTATTGATGATGAACTAAATACCTATGAAAATAGTATAGTAAGATCAATGCACACAAATGTCCGGAAGTTATAAGAAAATTCAATATAAGAAACATTCTTGTTATAAAAATGTTGACATTTAAACATTTTTAGCAATTTAAATAAATGAAAATTAAAATGATATATCAATTCTCTCCTATTGATTATTTTTCTAATTACATAAAATGACTGGAATGAAATAGTTACTCTTTTACAATGACAGTGTTATAAATTGGTAAAACTATTTTTTACATCTATTGGAAAGTCTCAAAGCATTAGAGAGGCTATTTCTTTAACTTAGTAATTTCACTTAGGCAAACTATCTCAGTAAGTCTGTCCTAAATGTGGTGAAAATAGCTGTAGATATGTCCTGCAAAGCATTATGTATGTTCTATCAACCTAAATATTCCACAATAAAAGAGGTAAACAATAGTACTTTCACAAAATGGAATATTATAAGGTACTTAAAAATGTTATTCAAGAAAATGACATAAGAACTTTAAAAAAAATTCTTAAAATAAAATAAGGACACTAAAGTATAATTTATGCACAGTCTTATTGGCTGGATTGGCTACAGGCACTGACTCCTCATTGAACTGCATTCCAATTGGCTTTTAGAGAACCACTGCCTAGGGAGGCAGTGCCATCAGTCTCTGTGATGCTGGCAGCTCTCCCTTCTGCTCAGAGACAGAGTAGGGGAGCTGCTGAAACTTGCTCGTCACAGTTGACTGTTAAACATTCAGGAACTTGGCCAGCCAGGCATCCTGAAATCAGCCATGGTGGGAGAATGTATACTCAAGAATACGGCAAATGCCACAAATAGGTCTTTTTTAAAGAAAAATTTTTTTAGAGCCGGTTTACCACTGCATGATTGCCTCAGCTCCACAGAGAATATATTATCTAGATGGATCAATCAACGCCCAGAGTTTCCCTGGCAACAATGACTATTTCAGAGATGGGGACATGACCTAATCAGAGCTGATCAGGGCCAATCTGGACATCATAAAGTGGGTATTCTTTTCCACTGGGCAGGGGTAGGTGTGGCTGCTACGGTTCACAAAGAGAAAGACTGTGGAAAAAATAGGGTCCCACATGGAATAAATCACACCAAGAGATGAAAAGAGTCCTGAGAATAACCCTGCGCCCTTGGACCAAGGAACTTTTGAAGTTTTGTGTTTTAATCATATGTGTGCTATGAGGATGTACACTTCTAGTGGTAATATCCATCTACTTATGCCCCTTGTTCTAGCCATAGACCTTCTCTAACTCCTCCATACTGCTAGAGGAATAAACTTTCTAATAGCCGATCATATCAGGTCATTCAGGGGCTCTTCACTGTCCTAACCCAAGCAGTTCATTGTGCAAAGTCCCCATGCAAAGTGCACATCCTCTGCTAAGTGTTCTAATATAAGGCTCGCTTCCTAGGTGGTTCACTGGTAAAGAATACACCTGTCAATGCAGAAGACATAGGAAACGTGAGCTCAGTTCCTTGATCAGGAAGATCTCCTGGAGAAGGAAATGGCAACCCACTCCAAAAATCCCATGGACAGAGGAGCCTAGAGGGCTACAGTCCATGGGGTCACAAAGAGTTGAACACAAC